>NC_056728.1:1762818073-1762835573 GCF_019279795.1 Protopterus annectens | reverse complement strand
CAGATGTAGGTACCAGCCTATGAATACCGAGCAAAATATAAAAATGGATCCCTACTGACAGAGGGGTTTTTTTTGTAGCTGACTTTATTTTTCTTTTAAAGGCTGGTGTAGCTATAACATTGCAATCAACAGTTTTTCATCTCTGTTAGCAAAGTGCATTCTCCTACAGAAAATGTGCCTCACTAGTTAAGAAATGTTTTGTGCTTTACTGAGCACAACATCAGGGCACTACAGGAACATGTATACTTTGGGGATTACTGTATAACAGTTTGGGCAAGATTTGTTGCAATAAGCTAAAAGGAAGCAAATTCTAATTGGAAACTAGTAATCTCACTTGACATTTCAGAACTTAAACCAGCAGTATTGTTTTAATTAGGGTCGGCCCTACTGCAAACATTAAGAGCCTATTTGTGCCATTGCAAAAACTGTGATAACACCAAAGATCTTTTTAATGTATTCTGGAACATAAAGGCACGAGTCTTAATGACACATAAGTTAGATACAACACTGTTGAGTGGTTATTACCCTTTCATCTCCAGAGATGAAACCTGATTATTTTCCATCAGATGGAATGTCCTTGCATTAGAAGACATTAACAGCATGAAACCAAACAATTCCAGTAATGATGTTGTTTTCGAACAGATTTCAGTCATGTTATTGTTTAACAGCTCCTTGTTACAAACTGCACACCATAAACCCATAAACACTCTTCAGGAATAGAAAAGTATGAATTGATGTTTTATTTTTTATGTATATTAACTGCTGTTTCAACCATAAATGCTGTAAAACAAAGCATGACATATACAGTTTGTTTAATCAGTATTATGTAAATTTCAGTGGGAGAAGGATTTCTTGCTCAAGTAAGAAAAAACGCCGTATAACCAAACTAACATAATACAGGTGATGAAGAAGGGATGGAAAACAAATGAACACCTGTCAGTATCTGATATTCATGATGTAGAGTGTGAACTAATAACCATGATAAAAGGACAGGATGGCTGTGTGGTGTAGCATACCTGTAAAGTAACATGGCAATAATCAGGGGGAATGCAGAAAAGGGAGATAGATACCTGTGGGAGAACTGTAGGTTTAAACAAAACAATAACTGCCAAGACTGATTAACTCTCTCATACAAAGCACGCATGCAGAGAGAAAAATTCACCCATGTGTGCGCCCGCGCAAACACACACACACACACACACACACGCACACACTCGCGCGCGCACGCACACGCACACATCCACACATACACACATGCACACATGTACACGCACACACACATGCACCCTACATAAATATGGCTGCATTCAATAAGAAACAACTTATGGGTTTGCAAAGTATTTCACCTTAATGCTAGCTGCATACACAAATTGCTCCTCACTAATTAAAGTTTGTAGTGTCTTCTTACCAGAACTCCAATGCACACGGGTTCTGCCAAGATGGAGATCCTGGTTGCCACAATAACTAAGTAAATAAATTAAGAATTGTATAACTTATGGAACAATGAGCTCTTACTGGTGCATTGTGGATACTAGGTGCCAAGGTTTCAGCATAGTCTCACATGATGAATGATTGATCAGATTTAGTACTCTGACTCACTGCATACTTCAGTGAAAGCTCAGGTGATGTTGAATATTTTTAATAGCTACTGTATGATCTGTCAACGTGTGACTCACTGCAATGCATTTGGGTGAATCTGACTAAAATAAAGTTCTCCTATCAATTAAATACAGCTTTGGAAATAAAGTGTTAGTCTGTGAAGGAAGAGCCCCTCAACTCTTCCATGCAGGGGCAGTGCCTCCTATATCCGAACTTACTTAACCATCTACCACATTTCTGTAGCTCAGTAGTCTCATGCATGGGTCTGTGACGCCTTCAACCCCCTCCCCTGTTTTATAACCACCCCCAGACTGATACAACTTCCATTTTAAGAATGAAGGGTATGGGTCTTCATCAGAGGAAAGCACTTTATCATCGATTTACATAAATAGTTCTCACAATTCTATTTGGCACAGTTTTGGATAGCAACATAGCATGAATTAATATCAGAAACATCTGGAGTGGATAGTACATATAAGGGCAAAAAATAAGAAATAGGGGAATCCACTGAGAAGATTAGTAGAGTATTTCAACATTAATTGAAAGCCAGAAGGCGTACAAGAATAGGAATTATAATTGCCAATGTAGTTCTGATTTCAGTTAAGTCTTGATATTGCTGAGAAGGACAGTTTGCTTTCTTTGCAGACAGATTTAATAATGAAAATATTAATACAGCAAAATGCTATGCTTATTTTAAGTACTTCCGTATTCTTAGTCAGCTAGAGAAGTAAAGGTTTGCCACAGTCCAATGTAGCTATCTAGTTAATATGCAGATTACAGTTATAATGTCACTATCTTGCAGCTAACATTTGATAAGATCAGTTACCCTGTCAGACACCTGAAACAAAAGCCAGACAACAGGAAAAGGTGTAGCTCATTGTGAATCCATTCCGACACCATAAGTTATTATCATTTCCAGGCCCACCAAATAACCACAGTGCACATATTACTAAAATGAATACAGGAAAGCCAAATAAATACAAATTTCATAATGTCAATACATTGTACACTTCTGGCTGGATATAAACGTTCGTCAAAAAGGATACAAATGGGGGTATTCAGAACTGATGCGCACAGTGATGCAGTGTGTATTTATTTTCACTAGATACATAGAAGGTGCCCAGGTCTGCATCTACAATATGTAAGCTGCACTTGAGATCAGATCTAGCCACATATGGGTCAACTACTGAAAATAAAAACACACCAGATTCGGGTGCTTAGCAGTTCTGTGTGGCTCTAAGCACTACTGAATGCCCCACAGATATCTCTATTTGTGCAGCCAAAAAAGACAAATAAATAATACAGAATGATTCCAGCCACAAACAGCAGTATTATTTATAAAACTGTTGGCAACTGAATCATAAAAGTTATGATCAATGAAATGCCATCTATCTACTCTAGAATGTCAATTTTACCATTATTTATTGTTATTATTTATAGTAAATCATTAGCACAATAGAAACACGTAATTTTCAAAGATAAGGGGAATGTGGATTATTTGCAGACATTCTAATTTTTAAGAAATATAGTTGTGACACATTTCCTTCTAAAGTTTTATTATTATAGAAAAGTACATTTTAGTGGAAGTTAACATTTTCATACTTATTGATATACCATGGGACTTAAAAAGAAAAAAGGACTTTTTTAGCTTTGTATAAGGGTAGAGCATTGTGGTTAGTTTTGAATTTATGTCAGTGGTGTATACTGAGCAGTTCATAAAACAAATGCCACATATGTTTGCTCAAGAGAATTGTGTGTGCCTGAAAGAATGCAAAGGAATGTGCCACCCTGTTGTATATCACCTTATACCAATTTCTCACAATGAAGGGACGCAGAGCTGGTCCATTCTGCATAGAGAATAGAGTGCATAGCTGAAGACTGTGGACAGATCCTCCCCCAGCCTGTCTCCCAAACAGGGCGCATTGTGTTCTTTAACTTTATAACATCCCATCCATGTAGGTGTGAGTGCTCATGTGCCACTGACAGCTTTTGTCATATCTGTGATATCACAGCTAATGCCAGGCTAAGGAAAACGGGTCCCTATTATATTAGTGAACTGAATTGCGAATGCTGTTTTGCTGAACGTCATTACGTGAAATGGCAAAATACTGAAAGCACGGAACAAGAGGGGAAAAAAAATCACTGGGCCGTTTACGGGACTTTGCCATTTCCTCCACTGTGGTGTGATCTCGGAGTTGATATATTTAAGTGGGGGTGTGTGTGGGGGGGCACACTTTATTTTGTGTTTGGATTTTTTTTTTTTTTACAGATCAGCGATTTTTTTTCCCTGGGAAAAAAATCGCTGATCCGTGTGTTTGACATTTTGGGTTTTGGGGATTGTGGGTCGATTATATAGCGTTCGCAATTTAGTGCATTCATGTATATAATATAGACCCAGGAAAACCACTTAAAATGTTACATATTTTTTTCTTCTGTCTATTTCCTACTAGTAACAAATTTGGTCTGCAAAATGTGAGAAAAATTATGAGCTTATCTCTTGTAAATGTAAAAGTTGATGAAAAGAGGGGAATATATTAATTTGTTTGAAGATACACCCTGTTGCATCTCATGTGCTAGTAGGTCATAAAATGTATTTTCAACTTGCTTCTAATAAGTAGCTGATTAGAACCAGGAACTATTCAGATGAACAAAAACAAGATAATGTTAGCTTTGTTTACATCTGGAAATCAGTCTTTAAACAGTTTGGTAGGAGCAGATGATATGCAGGAGGCAGACAAAGGACAATCTGTGTCACCCCAGGAGGACCTCAACATACAACTAGAATTACAGAGACTGGCACTTGAAATAAAATGCATGGAACTTGCAGCAGCAGAGAAAACACAGCAGCTGAAGGCAGAAGAGAAAGAGAAGCATGACCAGCGAGATGAAAGATGCTCGTCCTTCACCAGAGACCCGTGAGTCATGGGCAGGGGAAGGCTGAACCCTAGAAGCCCAGTCAGTACAAAACCATCTCAGTATATAGAGGAGAGGGGTGATTTGCATTATTTAATAAGGAGCTTTGAAGGGGTAAGCATTCGGAACCAAACTTACCAATGATACTGCCTGGGTTTTTAACTGCCTTGGCCATGGGTAAAGGCGGAGATTAAGATGCACTGATCATACTTTCACAGTCCTCACACTTAAGATAAGGGAAACCATTTCACCACAAGTCAGGTCAGTCCCCTCTCTCTCACTCTCTCAAGAAGCGTCAGGTGGAGTTAAGAAACCTGTCTCTAGAAGCACGTCCATCTCAGGGCTTTACTCAGTATAGAATTTGTGATTTCTTACATGTCTCATTTCTATCATACTCCTGCACTCCCTCTTTCTTACCCAATCTTTTTCTTGACATCCATGCAACTCCTTCCCCATCTTGTAATAATATTTCCTTCAACTCTTTCCTCTTTTTCTTTCTTTCTCTTTGCCTGACATGACAACTTTCTGGTAATCCCCCCTCCATGTTTCAGTTTTCTTCCTACTCTGCGAAAGTATTTTAATCTCTCATTTCTTCTACATAACTCACAAAACATTGACTCCTAATCTCCTTATCTATTTCAGTTCCTCTACTGTCTTCTGAACATGTGCATTTTGCTTATTTTTAATATTTATGTAGGCCTGTACTGTTAACTATCTTGCAACAATGTTGCTTCTTAGACTAGTTGTATTGTGCAATTATCTAAACATTTTTCTCATATTTTTGTGGTTGTTAACCTTAGGCTGAGACAGAAAATTGTTCAGGTGGATCAGTGCTCTATTCTAGTCAACAAACAAACAAACAAACAAACAAATAAATACAATTTCTAAGCTTAGCAATGCTAATGTTAAAGAATGTCTACTTGCATGCTATAAACTGAGTCCTGACATGTACAGAAGGAAATTTGGAGAATATAGAAGAAAAATAGATGAGAATGTAACTGAAAATCATCGTTTCCCAGACAGGTGAGTAGATGCAAGGTCACCACTTATTTTTTAGACAGGGAGCAGGCCCACCACTTATCTTTTAGTCAGGAATCAGGCTCACTGTACTTTTTCTGGGAATGTAAGGCTTTGGTCTGAAGATGGGAAGTATAACCCTGCTGAGAAAATGGGGAGGAAGGGTGAGATTGCAGGTTGCCACTGCATAGGAAGGGGTACCCAGCACTGCACATGGGTATAATTGAACCCACGGGAAGCAGCATCAGCCATCACAGGAGTCTTCAGAGGAAACATGAGTTAGATTATTCAAATGCAAACAAATAAGGCATGTATGATCTTAACTTCTACTGAGTTAAGGAGAACAAATATTTCAGGAAACATGAAGCAAAACTAGCACTATGATAGTGGTGGGTTGTGTAGAGATAACAGCTGTACTTAGCTATTACAAATGTTTATATCCTATCCTGGGGGGGGGGGGGGGCATTGTTATAAGGGCCACAGCCTCAGATATAATTAGAGTCAAACCTGCAATGATCATACAGGAATAGTATTTGCCTGGGTAGCCCACTCCAGGTTGGGCCTTAAGAGGGAAACCTTTTTAGGTTCTTTTGCCCAAAGTTTATTTGGATTGGGAATGGGGGCAATGAAGCCAGCAGGTGTCTGTGTTTGTTGACATTCCTTCTGATGTCCTAGTATGAAATGACTTTGATAGTGCAGTACTTTGTGTGCAAGCTGTTACACTTAGCCGAGTATGGAGGCAATCACATGGGGAAGGCAGTGGAGGAGGTGACATAGCTGGATTTCAAACCTCCATCTGGGACTGACAATTTGGCTACATGGGGGGGGGCTGATCAGTAACAGTGACTCAGGATCAGAACCACAGCAAGGAAAAGGTTCTGAACTTCCCTTGGAAGGTATAACTTCTAGCAGATAGGTAAGTTTTGGTAGTTAGACAGAACTTTTGAGTAACCACTGACAGACAATACCAGACTTCTTTTGAAATAGGAGCTGGGGATTGTCAGTGTAGAGGAGTTGTGGCAAGTTCAGCTCTCAGATTATAGTATACAGGATTTAACTGAGGTAGCAAAGGAGTTTCCTGATATTCAGTGGCAGTGGGAGTCCATATACTGGAATAAAGAATTGTTGTACAGGGAATTAAGCCCTGAAGGGCACCTAGAGGGATAAATAATACAGAAATTGGTAGTACCCAGGGCCTACTGACAGTTACTTGTGATTATAGCCCATGATATTCCCTTTGTAGGCCATGTAACAGGTCCCTACTCCGGGCCAACAATCAATGAGACTCAATCCTTACCACTGACTCTAGTGAGGGATAGTCACTAAGAGCAAAGATGGATTCACACAGCATTTTTAGATGCATCGCCCTGCACCAAGCACAAGTTCCCTTAACAGCACACAGGGAGCACACCACAGGCCTGGGGCTGGACTCTCTTTCTCTCTCTCCAGGACCACATAAAACTCTACACTGACCACTTTGGAGCTCTGGTGTCCCTGTCCCAATAGCTGACACACAAACCTGGATATTTGATTTTCACACACACATACACACCTGGGAAAAGCTGGCACAGATTTAATATCTGTGCTCCTTTCTGCCCAGACTCTGTGGTAATCACACTGCTACTAGTCAGTTACCCTAATGCTCTTACAAAGGGTACCCAATTATACTGTGTAAAATTAATACCAATGCCAATGGTAGGGTGTGACCAAATCAGCAATACTTTCAGGAGCAGGCACAGTGTCACTAAAACCAGCATAAGTACTCTAAAGATTAATGATAAATAAACAGAAAACAGGAGAATACTGAATACAATAAACAGCAGAGTTTCAGACACAGAGATATAAAAAATAATACAGTTGGATAGATTCTCACAAATGCAGAAGACAATACTAAACTATTTTCACTAAATGTTCCTGACTGACTAAAGATTTACTGTTCCCTAACCACTTACGAAAGCAAGACAAGCTGATGTGTGCTGAGTGTCTTACCACAGCAAAAAGCAGACGATGTATGTCTTTGTCTGTGTGGATGTGTGAGATATATATCATGTCAAAAAACTTTCCTGTCAAGTTGCAAAGTACTGCTGCAAGGGTTCCAAAGAAAACAGATGACATCACTTCTGGGTAATTTGACTCTGGTACAATACACACACAGAGCTTTGCTAAGATCTGTGGCGGCATCTGAAAGCTATAAAACAGTTTCAAACTGTCCACCCTTCCAGGGTTCTCTGATGAACATACACAGTTGATCAGTTACAACAATACAATCTAATATACATGCATACATTCTTTTTGTCCAGCAGGACCTACTGTTGATGCATTTTAACACAAGTAACTTTACAAATATATTTTTAACTCAAACATCTGTACATATCAACGTGATAGCCAAATAACATAAAATTCTTTACAAAACTCCAGCTAGCTATGCTGGCATATGTACACATGTACTGCCCTACTCTCACTGGCACAGATAGTACTACCTCATAACATCACAGGCCATATGGGCATAAGGTACTGAAAGATGACTTATGAATTTTTTTTTATTGGCCAGGGATTGTAAAAATTTCAACAAGGTACTGTAGGACATGTGAGCAGTGCCAGAAGGTTGTCAGGCTTGGAGACAAAACCAAGGCTGCTTTGTTGCTGTTGGTTGTTATTTAAGAGCCATTTCAGAGGGGAGCTATGGATATTGTGGGACCTCTGTGAATCCAAAATTCAACAAAAAAGAAATATGACCTGGTAGTAATAGATTATGCCACTCAATACCAAGAAGGTGGCACATGCTTTGCTAAATATTTTCAACAGGGTGTATTTTCCTGGAGCACTATTGATGGATAGAGGTGCCAACTTCATGACAGACCTGCTGGCATATTTTTGGAAGAATTGTGAGGTAAAATGTATAAACAATACTCCCTACCATCTACAGATGAATGTTCTTATAGAGAGGTCTAACTCTACACTAAATACTGTGTTAAGACCATTTGCAGACCAGTTAAAGAGGGAATGGGACATTATTTATCAGATCTTCTCTTTGCATATAGGGAGGTAGCAAATGAATCCACATTTTTAATCATTTGAGCTGCTGCTGTATGGTCACAGAGTAAGAGGGCCTCTGGATGTAATTTGTAGTGAGTGGGAGGGTGAGTGTAAATTCCACGAGAGGTCTGCTGTGAAGTATGTTCTAAACTTCAGGACTAGACTCAGGGGACTCATGTGAATGGCCTAATAGCACCTCACATAGGCACAACAGCAGCAGTAAAAAGTCTGGTATAGACATGACAGCTTGAGTTAGAGTGTATTCTGTAGGGTTGATGAGACTTATTCATGTTAGGTATAACAAGCTGCTGGTAGCTTAGGAGGGCCCTTCCATCATTGAAAAAAAGGTGAGTAATGTCAACTACACAGTAGAGTTGTTAGGCAAGAGGAAGAAGCATATAAACTCTACCATGTTAATATGATAAAGCCTTATCATGGCAGAGAGGCTTGGATGCACAGTATCTTTAGTGAACTGCAGGAGGAACCAGAAGGAGATCTGATGGTAAACTTCCCAGGGTGTCTTTGTCTGATAACTTGGTGGATGGGGTAGCCCTATCCCAACAGATAACTAGTAGCCAGGTAGCCAGTTTCAGGAGATCTGATCAGTATTATAGGAGTTTGGAAACATGTTTACTGATGAGCTGTTGTGTACCCCCTTGGTGGAGCACCATGTAGGCATAGGACCCCAACAGCTCATCAAATTAGCACCTTACAGAGTGTCTGAAAGACTTAGGCAAACTCTGAGAGAGGAGCCATAGAATATGTTGGAACTGCTGATAATCTAGTAGTCCAACAGTCCCAAGGCTTCATAAGTGCTGCTGGTGTCAAAGAAAGAATAGACGAATAAATCCCTAACTATGGTTCAGGTGACCTGGGTTCAGTTAGCATCTTGGGTGTCTGAAGCACTGGGAGGAAGGGATAGGTGGGCTCATCCTGGGAGGGAGGACATTTTCTGATGATGCTCCCTGAATTGAATTGTACAATGAGGGGACTAGGCCTAGGATGAAGTCAACAAATGCAGAGGAGGGGACGAGGAAGTAGGTGGGTCATAAAGGAAAAAAAAAAGCTCTTCCTCCAGAAGTAGTCATCCATAGAACTAGGAAGCCCTTAAGCTCCATGCTGGCTCTACCCTAAATCGAGAAAGTCTGGGGTATGGTGGCCAGTAGACCCAGCAATAGACATGAGGCACTGGGTAGAGTGCCACAAAATGATGCGGGATGGATGAACAAAAACAAAACAAAAAAAAAAAGAAAGAACGAATACAGCACCAAGTTCTGTGTGTAGTTCAGGAAACTGAACAGCTACATACAGTCAGATGCTTAACCCATGCTCAGAACACATGAAGCCTTAAAGCAACTGGGTAGGCCTAAGTATGTAACAACCACTTGACCACAGGTATCTGACAGGTACCCTTGAAAGAAAGAGGTCAGCACCTATCCTAGCCAGTCATAGGTTCATAAGTTTGTGATGCCCCTGCACTGGCCCAGTAATCAAGAAGCCTCAAGCCTCACCACTGGCAACAGTGAGGGACGTACACAATGAGAGGATGACAAGTACATACACAGTAAAGTGAAAGTTCACTTAAGAGCACACAGAGACCATAGTCAGTCTGCAGAATGGTTTCACCCTCTTTCTCCAGATTCCCAATAAGACTCCCCACTGGCACAGCTATAGAGTTAAGATCTCAGCTGAGTGGCCAGGCTAAGATGTCCAACACTCTCTCTGTCCAACCAGTGCTTCATGTCCCTGCCCAAATAGCTGACACACACACACACACACACAACCATACACACACACACACACACACACACACACACACACACACACACACACACACACACACACACACTTTGAGATTTGATTTATACACAACCACACACAGACACACATACACACCTGGGAAAGGTTGGCACATGTTTACTAGCTATGCCCCCTTCTGCCCAGACTATAAGGTAGTTATCACTGCCACCAGCCAGCTCTTTATCAGCTACTATAAGCCCCTTACAAAGGGTGTGGAATCCTAGTGTGTAATGTTATTATTATCCAAGTGGTAGTTTTGATCAAGAGCAAGGCTATTTAGCAGTGGCCTGTACAGTGTCACCAAATACACATGGAAATACTCTTAAGAGCTTAAATATGCATCTGGAGCCTTTCTCCCCGGGCCTCCGCTGAAAATTGGCTTTGTTCCAAGTCGGACTTTCCCGGTTAACAAATGATAAATAAATAAATAAATAAATAAATATGTCTCACAAATATCAGCCACAAAGATAGGTTTAAATATATGTAATAATAAATAATAAAATAACAAGACAATACTCAGTACATCAACACAGTAACTTCAGAGTTCAAAATCACAGGAAATATTTTAAAACAACACTGCAGGGCAGTCTCAAATAAATACAGAAAACATCTAAAATAATCTTTACAATATTCCTATCTACATCTAAAAGAGATACTATTACCTCAATCTTACTTACAGCAAGTGCAGATGGTGATGAGAGGATGTTTCCAGGTCAAAGACAAAATACAAAATGCACAGTCTCTCTCCAAGAGAGATCCCAAATTAATATCACATTTTACTGCTGGTTAGCCTAGAGGACATCACTCTTTGTCACCTGATATCAGTTCCCAGACTGAACAGAAATGTAACAAAATTTTAACATCTCTGTGTAAAATACATATCTCTCAGAACTGTGCAGCTGCTAGGAAGTCATAAAGTAACAAAACACTTTTTACATTTTAAACCTAGTAACTACTTCTCTCCAAGACAATAGAAAAAACTTCTAGCTCTAGTCATCCTGTCTCTTTGTTGCATTGAAACTAACTTTTATAGCACAACATAAAGCACTTAATTTCAACTTATTTTCTTGATGTTTTGTAAGTTAATCTTCTATGTTCCAGCAGGGTATACTGTGGTTACATTCTGGAAGCTCAGTGCATAACATACAGTTCTGTATAAATCATATCAATATTTACAAATGACATAGAATTATTTAGAAAATTCCAGATAGCTCAGCTGGCAGTGTCACGGGGTTCATATGTGGTTACTAGGTAATTGGCTCAATAGCCATTTGTAAGCCTGGCCAGGCTTACCCAAATTTACCAAAATATTGCTGTCATGAGTCAATACCCCAAGGAATTTTATGGCTATAATATAGACTTGTGCATTTCTCACAGGCTACCCCTGTCCATTAGTGACATAGATGCCAAAGCAGTGGTAATTTGTGAGTTTGTATCCAATGATTCAAGTTACACTTGAATAGGGATAGGGATGAGCTTTGCTTCACATGGATGGGGAGCCTGTTCCAGGGAAGGAATAATCTTTTAGACACATTCCTGTCCTTCCAGCATGTTCTGTTTATATCGCAGAAAGGGTTTACTTCCTTAGAAAATGTATTTCTGATGCTATTTATTTTGCAGATATGCAACAAATTCATCGGTGTGGGATCAGAGGATGCCATGCAGGCTAGGCACAGACTGGTGCACAGCAGTCTATAGGAGACAGAGTACAGGGATAGGGATTTGAAATGATTAGCCTAGGACTTGTTGTTTACTCTCTCTATTCTTTTTGTGAGGAAACTCTGTGGTCGATCAAACTATTTCAAGTGCCTGGTTAGGTCCATGCTGAAGGATGTGTTGTACTCAGTGCCTGGTATGTTGCGAGACCAATGCAGTGGAACAATGGGGTCTATATTAGATCTTTGAATGCTTAGGTTGTTGAACGGTGAAACATCAACACCTAAAGGTCAAAGTCTAATAAATGTGACAGGCCAATTACATAAATTTTTTCCCTGGGAAAAAAAATTTGCTTGGCCGTCATTGGGGATTTGCCCTTTTCCCGATATAGACTGATCTTGGAGTTGGTATATTTAGTTAGAGAGTGGTGCAGGGGGCACAACCCCCCCAAGTTGGGGGATGTGGGGGGTAAAACCCCCCTCTTGATTAGGGTTTTAGAGTTTTTTTTTTTGTTGGCCATGCAAATTTTTTTCCCTGGGAAAAAATTCTCGTAATTGGCATGTCACGTTTATTAGACTTTGATGTTTTGGAGTTCGACAACCTAACTGTTCAAAGATCTAATATAGACCCGAACAAGACCTTCTTGGATCTGGATAACATGCTCTTACTTATATGTTGAGCAATATAGAATTTCTCATCACAGTAGACATGTAGTGGTCAAACTTCAGAGTAGTGTCAACATGTATCCCCAGATCCCTGACCACTGTTTACTTTTAGGGATGTATTATCAATGTGGTAATGTCGAGGGGTAGCCGTCTTTTCAAGGCTACTGCAATACAGTTTTTTGTCATTGAGTTGTAGTCCTTGGCTGTGGCACCAGTTGTTTTGGCTGCATTAGGGTCTCTTGAAAGGTATCTGTGTCTTTAGGGGATTCAGTCACTGTACACAGTTTGCAGTCATTTGCAGGCTTGGTCAGCTAGAGGCTGTTGACATTTGGCTTGACTTCAGAGAAGTAAATGACAGAAATGAGAGGCCATAGTACCAATCTCTGTGGGACTTTGCTAGTGACTGGCCTCTTTGTGGAGATGGATTCTTCTATCCTAACTTCCTGTGTCCTATCAGTGAGCAAGCTAGCTATCCTTCAGGTTATATATGGGTTTATGCCTAATTTTTTTTTATTTTGTTAAGTTTATCTATATTGATATGGATTTATGCCTAATTTTTTTTTATTTTAAGTTTATCTATATTGCCTTAGTGAAGGGACTGAAACCTTGTCACCACAATAAACAGAACATGCTGGAGGGATAGATTCCTGTCCCAGAGACTTCCCATACCCTGGAACAAACTACCTATCTATATCAAACAAAGCTCCTCATTAGCACTCTTCAAGAAAAATCTTGATGATTGGATGGGAGATAGGAAATTCACCCCGGGGATCACTTCTGTGGCTCTGCTCGACAGTGGCACAGGAAAATAATTTTCTTGGGTGGCGAAAGCCAGGGTACCTTTGGCTAGGCTTATATAGGCCCTAGGGCCAATAGCCTAGTACCTACCTATGAACCTATGAACCTATGAAGTATTGTTTTGAATGCCTTGGAAAGGTTGTGGTAGGATGTGTGCACTGTTTTACTCTGGTCCATAGCTTTAATAATCTTCTCAAAGAAGACTACCAGGTTAAGCAGGCATGACCTACCTTTGAGAATACAGAATTGAATAGGGTCCACTGTCTGTAAGTTTCCTATACCCTTGTTCATCAGATCAAATCAAAGAGTAAAAAAGTCACACAGACAAATAAATTAGTAAAAACTACAAGGAAAAACCTAGCCAGGATAGAATTTTCATTATGTGATACCATAAACCTTCTATAATAGACACCAAGTAGGTATATACAAATGACCCCTTAAGGGTATTAAGTGTTTTAGGTGTATGGCTTCTGAGTGTCCATGACTTTTAACTTTGTCTTTTTAAGTCTTTATGGATGCATTCAGGCCAACAATGCTAAACTCTGCTAGCTGTGGATATGCATGTTTTGGCCTTCTTATGATTTTGTCAGCACAGCATAAATAGACTGTTTAGTTATACTTTAGAAACATGGGGTCTTTAAACCCAGCTGATGTCCATAATCATTAAGGTGTCTGCAAATATCCCAACTAACATCAAAACAAAAGAGTAAAAACATCACCAGACAAAACAATTAGAAAAACTACAAAAAAAAAATCTAGCCAACTTAGAGTTTTCATTGTGTGATACCTTCACCTGACAAGGTAATAAGAAGTCCGAAATATGCATGTCCATAGCTAGTGGGGTGTGTAAATCTATTTAATGGAGGGCATTCTTAATCTTCCTCTAATATTAGATGACATGGTTGAGCTTCTCAGTGATCTCCATTCCTGTAAGCTATGAATCTATAAGAGGTGATGGTGATCAGAAAGGCAGAAAAATTATAATTTCAGGGTCATCTTGCCTACAAAACTCAAAACATCATATGATTTTTCTACTAAGAAAATGTATAATTTTAAAAAAGAGTACCTTACCCACACTTCACAACATGATTTCATTGTCAACATTTATACCAGAAAAAAATATTTTGTATCTTTATCTTTCAATGATTTATTCATTCATCAACTAGGTTAAATATATTATGCTTTTGAACAATTTTCACCATTCCACTATGAACTACGCAACGATGACAGACAGAAATATCATGCAGAGAATATCATGAAAATGGTAACTAACAATAATAGACAGAAAAAAAGTGCTGACAATGACTAATAAGTAATTGCAAAGTATTTTGGTTGCATACAGTCATAAGATACATTTCCTCTGTAGCTATATCAGTTTGATGAGCTATACTGTGCTTGAAGCTACTATTCTAACAAGCAATACATACATCACACCTAAATGTACAACTAATAAATTCCCAGTCTGAATTCCATTTGGTGTTGCTGTACTAATAGTTAAGTACTCTTATGTTTACTTATCAGTCAATGTTTCTTTGGGACAAAGAGGTTAACAGATTAATAAGAGTATGAGGTGGGAAGCAGTAATATGTAGACAGATTAAGATTATTCTAGCATTAACATTTATTGACTCTGGTATTCTGGTAAGCCTCTGAATAGACACAGCTGGAACATCCATAGATATATATCTCTCTTACAAAAGCAGCATTTCTGCCTGAAAGAAAGCTGAAAGGTGTTACAACCAGTGAGTAATTACATTGTTATGCCTGAGAGAAGATCATGCAAAAATACATGGACTGTTTTAGAGATGCCCTCCATACTACAGGCTACATTTGATTCAGAGGCCAGTTTGGCCACTGCATTTAGAGACACGTGATTCAGAAATAAAGCTGCCTGCCATCTCTGTTAGTAGGATCTGAGTGTATCAATGCAGAACTGATAAAATGCTTGGGATACAGAGCAACAGGACGATGTTCTGATCACTGTAATGGCACACAGATTGCTGTGGAGAAAAGATAAATAAATGGAAGGGGGTAAACCTGCAGAGAACATAGCAGAGCAGACTTGTATACCTTGAATATGTACATCAGAAAAAAAAGACTCATCAGGGGGCTGATTTCCAAGAGCATATGGTAAAACAGACTGTGTTTCTTGCATTTTAATAGTACAAAAGACATCTGAGAGAGAAGACAGTACCATATTATAAGGGCATAGAGTGTGGAAGGGTGTGTATTATTAGGGCATAGAATGTGGAAGGATGTGTATTATTAGGGCATACAGTGTGGAAGGCTGTGTATTGTTAGGGCATACAGTGTGGAAAGCCATGTATTGTTAGGACATAGAGTGCGGAAGGCTGTGTATTAGGGCATAAAGTATGGAAGGTTGTGTATTGTTAAAGCATACAGTGTGGAAGGCTGTGTATTGTTAGGGCATACAGTGTGGAAGGCTGTGTATTAGGCATATAGTGTGGAAGGCTGTGTATTGTTAGGGCATACAGTGTGGAAGGCTGTGTATTGTTAGGGCGTACAGTGTGGAAGGCTGTGTATTGTCAGGGCATACAGTGTGGAAGGCAGTGTACTAGCACATAATAAGTGGAAGGCTGAGTATTGTTAGAGCATATGTTGTGTAAGGCTGTGTATTGTTAGGGCGTACAGTGTGGAAGGCTGCATATTGTTAGGGCATACAGTGTGGAAGGCTGTGTATTGTTAGGGCATACAGTGTGGAAGGCTGTGTATTGTTAGGGCATACAGTGTGGAAGGGTGTGCATTAGTGCATATAGCATGGAAGGCTGTGTATTGTTAGGGCATACAGTGTGGAAGGCTGTGTATTGTTAGGGCATACAGTGTGGAAGGCTGTGTATTATTAGGGCATAGAGTGTGGAAGGCTGTGTATTGTTAGGGCATACAGTGTGGAAGGCTGTGTACTGTTAGGGCGTACAGTGTGGAAGGCTGTGTATTGTTAGGGCATACAGTGTGGAAGGCTGTGTATTGTTAGGGCATACAGTGTGGAAGGCTGTGTATTGTTAGGGCATACGATGTGGAAGGCTGTGTATTAGCGTATATAGTGTGGAAGGCTGTGTATTGTTAGAGCATACGTTGTGGAAGGCTGTGTATTGTTCGGGCATACAGTGTGGAAGGCTGTGTATTATTAGGGTAGAGTGTGTGGAAGGCTGTGTATTGTTAGGGCATACAGTGTGGAAGGCTGCGTATTGTTAGGGCACAGTGCGGAAGGCTGTGTATTGTTAGGGCATACAGTGTGGAAGGCTGTGTATTTTTAGAGCATACAGTGTGGAAGGCTGGGTATTGTTAGGGCATATGGTGTGGAAGGCTGTGTATTAGCGCATATAGTCTGGAAGGCTGTGTATTGTTAGAGCATACGTTGTGGAGACCTGTGCATTGTTAGGGCATACAGTGTGGAAGGCTGTGTATTATTAGGGCATAGAGTGTGGAAGGCTGTGTATTGTTAGGGCATAGAGTGTGGAAGGCTGTGTATTATTAGGGTATTTTGTGTGGAAGGCTGTGTATTGTTAGGGCATACAGGTGGAAGGCTGTGTATTATTAGGGCATAGAGTATGGAAGGCTGTGTATTGTTAGGGCAGACAGTGTGGAAGCCCATGCACTATTAGGGTATAGAGTGTAAAAGGCTGTGTATTATTAGGGCATAGAGTGTGGAAGGCTGTGTATTGTTAGGGCATAGAGTGAGGAAGGGTGTGTATTATTAGGGCATAGAGTGTGGAAGGCTGTGATTTATTAGGGCATAGAGTGTGGAAGGCTGTGTATTGTTAGGGCATAGAGTGTGGAAGGCTGTGTATTATTAGGGCATAGAGTGTGGAAGGCTGTGTATTGTTAGGGCATAGAGTGAGGAAGGGTATGGTTTATTAGGGCATAGAGTGTGGAAGGGTGCATATTATTAGGGCATAGAGTGTGGAATGCTGTGTATGTTAGGGCATAGAGTGTGGAAGGCTGAGTATTATTAGGGCATAGAGTATGGATGGCATTGCATTATTAGGTGTGCGAAGG
>NC_056728.1:1762475818-1762770818 GCF_019279795.1 Protopterus annectens | reverse complement strand
GTCCACTAATGATTGGCAGTGGATTTTTACGGTGCCGAGGTGCCAGCCCGACACCCAACCTTCAAAGAAGGCACACCCATTCATGCATGCACTTACCTGCATGTCTTTAACATCACTTGACCATGGGGTGGACATGCAGACTCCACACAGAAGGCGCTCCAGCTGAGAATTGAACGGGAGAACCTCTTGCTGTGAGGCGACAATGCTGACCGCTGCACCACCACGGCCTTGGCTTGGTTTCAGTCTTTTTCTTCTTTCGGCTTTTTCCCGGTTAGGGGTCGCCACAGTGGATCACCTTGTCCGCACATTAATTGGCAGTGGAGTTTTACGGTGTCGAGTTGCCAGCCCGGCGCCCAACCTTCCACAGAAGGCACACTCACACGCACACCTAGGGCCAATTTAGAGTATCCAATCCACCTGCAGCATGTCTTTGGGATGTGGGAGGAAACCGGAGCACCCGGAGGAAACCCACGCGACCACAGAGAGGACATGCAGACTCCGCACAGAAGGCACCCCAGCCGAGGATCGAACCGGAGAACCTCTTGCTGTGAGGTGGCAATGCTAACCACTACACCACCGTGGCCGCCCCCTTGGCTTGGTTTCAGTAAAGTGCTGTATTTATATAGAATAGAGAAGATCTGGTCATTAACCCAGCCACTGGGGATCCATAAGCCAATGCATTTCTTCGTGCCAGTCCCAAGCCCAGATAAATGGGGAGAGTTACTTCAGGATGGGCATCTGGTCTAAAACCTCTGCCAAATGACATATGTGTACAACAATACAGATTTCCATATCAGATCAGTCAAGGCCCGGGTTAACAATGACCACCACCAATACTGTTAGCCAAAGGGGTACTGGCAGAAATTGAGCTACTGTTGGCCGAAGGAGAAGAAGGGGGGGGGGCAGACATGCCCAAAGGCAGGAAGAAAGAAGGTTAGGAGTGTAGTAGTGAGGGTAGGAACTTTGAATATTGGCAGTATGACTGGTATAGGGAGAGAGCTAGCTGATATGGAGAGAAGGAAGGTTGATATATTGTGAATGCAAGAAACCAGATGGAATGGGAATAAGGCCAGGTGTATAGGAGATAAGTGTAAATTGTTCTATCATGGTGTGGATGGCAGGAGAAATGGGGTAGGGCTTATCCTATCCCTTATTAGCCTCAACATAAAGTTGAGATCCCTCATCAAAACCTCTAAAGCCAGCTATGAAGACAGAATTGCGGCAGACACTAAAAACAACCACAAAGCCTTGTACAGTTATATCAAGAATCCCCACGGCAATACCTATATATGCTCTGAGTTACTGCACAATGGTACCTCCTATACTGAGCCAACAGATATTGCCAACATACTGGCTGACAGATTCAGTGCCAACTTTACCCCTCTCTTCCACCAAAGGACCAATCACAATACCGGAAGAATACCAGGCACCCAGCATTACTGCAGCATAGGTTAAAGCTGCATTGTCCAAGGCCAAGAATACAGCTTCCATGGGACCTGACAATATCCCTGGTTGTGTTCTGCATGAACTACAAAGTGAACTGGCACCACACCTGTGTGCCCTGTTCAATCATAGTCTCACCTCAGGCTTTGTCCCTATAGAATCACACACTGCTACAGTCATCCCTCTCCATAAAGGGGGAGTGACTACAGACCCTGGGAATTATCGCCCCATTAGCCTGATGAGTCTGATATGTAAGGCTATGGAGTGCATCATCATGGACCTAATTAACAAGGATATAGGGAATCTCCAAACTCTGGATCCCATGCAATTTGGTTTTGTGAAGGGTAGATCATGCCTGCTCAACCTGGTTGACTTCTTTGAGTCAGTCACCAGAGCTGTGGATGAGGGCATGGCAGTTCATACAGCCTACCTTGATCTGGCCAAGCCTTTGATAGCATTCCCCACTCAGGAATTATTGATAGCCTCACCAAACTAGGCATCAAACTCTATATCACTAGGTGGGTTGCAAACTGGCTCACATATACAACCCACAGTGTGAAAGTAGCAGACTCCAAGTCAGAATGCCGACCAGTCACGAGTGGAGTCCCACAGGGATTGGTCCTGAGTCCTCTCCTATTTGGCATCTACTTCTCAAAAGTCCAGGCCAACACAGAGGGACTCTGGCTGACCATGTTCGCTGACGATTGCAAGCTGGGAGCCATTATTAACTCCCCAAGTGATGTAGACATCCTACAGAAAGGCCTTACTGAGACCAATGACTGGTGTTGAAACCATGGCCTTAAGTTTAATGCCAAAAAATGCATCGCCATTCCCTTTGGGAAAAACTCAGCTCCCAATAATTACCACATTGATGGTAGCCCACTGAACACTGAAGGTGTTATAAGAGATCTGGGGACACAGGTTGACAGCAACCTCTCCTTTGACCACCACATTGCCACTATGGTCAGAAAGTCCTTCTATGTGGCACATCTCATTACCAAGGGTTTTGCATACAGGAAGAAAGATGTCATCATCTCTCTATACTCTTTCCTCATTAGACCAATGACTGAGTATAATGCTCCATTTGGCATGTACCTCACTAAACACCTGCAACAGCTGGAAAGGCAACAAAAGTACCTCACGAAGAGGATCCTAGGTCTTAAACACATGCCCTACGTGGACAGAGTAAAAAAACTCCAGCTTTTCTCTCTCTCATATCGTCTATTAAAAGGTGATCTCTGCTTGACTTACAAAGCCATGTCTGACCCAGCCCTGTTAGAAATGTAACACCTAAAGAAATTCCACTCTGTCAGCACCACATGCTCCAGAGACCTCAACCTCATTATCACAATCAACAGAACATGCTGGAGAGACAGGTTCATAATCCAGAGATTGCCCATGCTCTGGAATAGACTTTCCATACATGTCAAGCAGAGCACCTCACTGGTCCTTTTCAAGGGAAATCTTGATGAGTGGATGGGAAATAGAAAGTTCACCCTGGGAATCACTCCAGTGTCTCTACTTGATAGAGGCACCAGGAACTAACAGTGGCATGATGCCAGGGCACTTCTATGGGCTAGGCTTGTAAAGGCTCCAGGGCCATTGGCCTAGTACACACCTGTGAACCTATGAACCAAACTGACACATCTTAGTTTTGTTTCTCAGGTCAGTTATATAAGCTGCAAAAGTTTCCCCTGGTTTCTGATCTCTCATGTAAAACAAATGCATCTCTAGTGTAATATTTGTCTGGGGGTTACACATTTCTCTGGACTTGCACTTCAAACATTGAAGGTCTTCCCTTGATTCAGCCTGTACAACAATATGACTATTTTTACCTTCTCCCTCATATACTGCTGGTGCATACAAAAATGAACGCTCTCTTTCTAAGGCCTCTGACCCAGCTAGGTTTAACAAAATGAATGCCTTGGTGCATGTATCTTTATCTGAATAAGCTGCTTGTATAAAAATATTGTGCTCTTACTCAAATATCCTCCAATTCCCTGGAATATTCTGAACAAATACAACTGGTAAGGGCTTCAAAATCCATCTGCCATATTAACACATACCAGTGAAGGGTTTTACAAATGAGCACAAACGCATACACATACGCATATGCTAGTATTTGTAACTTTGTGCTTCTCAAATTATGCCTTTGGGCTTTACTGCGAAACAACTCTCTTGGGCACTGTAACAGCTTTGAATCAGTTTATTACAAGAAATCACTTCTTATCAGTGTAAGAAACATATCAAACAACTGCAAGATGCAACTCTCTCTGCAATTGGACCTTGCAAAATAAGTTTTTAGGGCACCATAATACTTTTGAAATTATTGTCTTGCTAAAGTAATTTATCAACATTTTAAGAAGCATTTCAAGCTCAGAGTCAATAACATTTCAAAGTAATTGCACTTTGCGAATAAGCAGTATACAGCACACTGAAATTTCTAAAAGAATGGAGCTACCTTGGTAGGCAACTCTTTACAGTGCAAGAAACACTCTGTAATGGTGGCACTTTGCAAATAGACACACCAAGCACAAGAAACTTTTCTACATGGCTAAACTCTGACTGTACTTCATGAAATAGCTGCACCTTACACACAAATAAGTTGTCCACAATACATATACAGGAATAAGTACACACTGTAAGCACTTTTACACACTTTGAGATACTTTGAGTAACTTTAATTAAGCCATTAATACAATAAGAAGTCATAGTTATGCCCAAACACAGCACTTTGCCAAAAAACACGGTCACCTTGCTTTACTTATGCGTAATGTGCTCTTTTTGCCCTTATATTCGTTGTGCTTGTTTAGCCTCTTTTCATGCCCACTGTACATTTTCTTCTGCTCATTTTACTCTAAACATGTCCGTTTTGTCTTTAAACATGCTTGTTTTAATTTAAACATACTCATTTTGCTTTTCTGATAATCGTTTTGTTAAATGTCATTATTTTAACATTACCTTTAGTTATGAAACATTTTGTGCCTCCCGCTTGTTTAATAATACAGTTTGTGCCCTTGTAATGCTCCGTTTTACCTTTTTTATAAAACAAGTAGTTCATGCGTATTCTCATTACCTTTAATTCTTTTTTCTGGCTCTTTTTCATGCTCGTTTCTCTTAATTTACCTTCACTGTCTTCTCTGCACCTCACAGCTCCAAATCTTTAATCTCCGCGATCCCGATTCTGACATCCTATCTTAGACACAATAGAAGAGTCTTTGTGGGTTCTGTTCAAGCAGCTTTATTTTATACAAAAACATCTTGATAGAAGATTACTGACTTTAACTTACGTAACTTATACACAAAATAACTACAGGATTCATACATGCTTACTCTCTGGCTGCACTCTTAAAATTGCACTAGGTATGGCACGTGCTCAATCTTTATACATGCACATTACGTTTTTTATATGCTTCTTAAAGCTACAGTACACACAGCACGTGCACTCTGATCTACAGCTGTCTCCCTTCAGTGCCTACACTCCTGCAATTAGGTAGTCATTTAAGCAGGTTCAGCAGCTACCTAGCAACTATAATTTTAAAATGGATTTAAGGAGGTATGGGTCTTTCTGGGCTGACATAATTTCTTTAAGAGAATGACATCATGCCCTGAGTTTGAAGGGAGTAGAAATGGAAAATTGTTGAATTTTTTCTTGAAGTTTTCAGCCGTTAATATTCCTGTAGAAATAATTATGTAGAAGGAGTTTTCAGAAAAGGCTGAGTAAGATCTCTAGCTATGGCGTTCACCTTGTTCTAGGCTCATGGGTTACCGTATGTCTTTGTCTGAAGTACATTGTTTTTATGTAGTCCAGAGGCTTTCTTATATTGTTTCTTATTTGAGTATTGCTTTCATTGGCTTTATGCTCTGTCTTTCAACTAAAGTAGATGGTGGCCTGATCAACTTTCATGCACACTTCTCTATTTCCTTTCTTTTTCTAGTTCTTAGGGAATGGTACTTATCTTGAAGGACTGCTGTTCTCTTAATAAGAAGCATAGATGTACATATTTCTGTTTCATTTGTTAACTAGGTAGGCAAATTGGTTGGAAAACCTTTTTAAGCCATGACCTATATAATTATCCTTAGCTGAGTTGCAGTGAAACATAGTATCCAGTCTAGTTTCATTTGCTCGGCCACTAGTAAATGCATGTTTGTTGACGATCTTGTTCTGATGGAGAAGGTTACTGTAGAGACTGCTACTGTCTTACAAGACCAATAGAATATGATTGGAGAATGCCACCAGTATTGGGTAGTAGCACTTAGAGAGTCTGAATCTTATTAAGTTTATTGGTAATTGTTAAGTCCAGAAGAGAATTCTTACCTGAGGTATGGTTAGGCCTGGTAGGTACTAAAATGACTACCTGCATTAGTCTTTGACTAGTAAGTATGTTGTTACTATCATGATGATGTGGCTGTTTTGTATTTATATTTATATTTCCAAACAAAGGAATGCTTTTTTTAAACTTCTTTGTGGGAAGAAATGGTGTAGTAGGGCAGTATCTGAACCGGGTGCTTGTTGAAATCCTAAGAACCATGCCAATACAGTTGGAGATATTGGGGGTTATACACTATGTCTAAGGTCACATCATCTCAGAGTATCTCCCTTCTCTGAGGTACAGCAACCCAGGGGGTTAGTGCATGCAAGAAAAGAAAGGGGTGTGAGAGGTACAGTCCTCAATGTTGGGGATACTAGGAGATGAAGGCCTCCTGCTAAAACACTTTAGAGATGTAACAGGGACTTTCAAATTTACTGTTAGGTGAGTTCCACTTTATTTTTTTTAAATGTTGCGATTTGCAGGATGAGATCTCACATTTCTGTTAGGGGTCCATCATAATCAACCACTGTTGCAGGTAGTAGAACACACGTGTGGAATATGGTTTTGTATGCTGGGCAACCACTTCACAGTAAGCCACTTTTGATTTATACTTAACTGTTAGGGATGCAAAAGCTTGTGGGCTTGTAGAACACATAGTATCAATGCACCTTCTGCAACTCTGATAGACTGAAAACATGTAAAGTGATTAAAGTAGTGGCTCTACCTCAAGCATGAGCATTGTTTCATTAATCACCAGAAGGTCTTCAATTCCTGCATATTTGAATTCTGTTTCCATATGTCATCAACTGCCAGGTAGTAGGCACTTTGGAAATGCCCATGATCCATGCATCAAGCCAATGAGCAGCCTGGGCTGAGTGGTCACCCATGGCCACCTACTTCAGAAGACTGAAATACTACATCAACTTTCACAATCCCAAGACGAGAAGGCTGACAACATCAGAAAACCGATGTCCTGGAACACCAACTGCGAACTCCAGGTAAGTAAACAGTTGTCCAAAAAAATTATAAAATTCAACTCAAAGCAAATTAAACTCACCAATGTGGGGGCCTTCACCCCCCCAACCCCCCTAACTAAATATAACAACTCCAAGGTCGCACTACCTTGGGGGTAAGGGGCAAAGTTTAATATGGTGGCCAAAGTCCTGGAGTTCGCAGTCAGTGTTCTGGGACGTTGATTTTCTGATGTTGTCCGCCTTCTTGTCTCAGGATTGTGGAAATCAGTGTTGTGGTATTTCGGCCTTCCAAGGTAGACCCAGTTATATATATATATATATATATATATATATATATATATATATATGTATATATATATATATATATATATATATATATATATATATATGTATAGTGGAATGCTCTTTCAGATATTTCATGAGTTTATATGCCTGCGGATCAGTGATTTACCTCCGTTAACAAATCCAAGCAAATACAAATGGCCCACAGAGCTGCAAAGGACAACACAGATAAAACAATATGCCAGCTGTATCACAACCACACATCAGGAGTGGCTGTACCACTTGCTGCACTGGCCATGGAATTTCCTAGCAGAGACACTAGAATGGGACCATGCAAGTGTGGCAGTTTGACTAGGACTGCCATATTTTATATAAATTGGTGATAATAGTGCCATTGCCAGTACTGTTGTCATAAATGATGGACATCTGGACACTTGACAACTGAATAGAAGCCATTGCACAGGCTTGTATTATTGGGCAAACTAAAGCATGTATAGTGCACTGTAGAGTCACTTTTAGAATATTGGTCACTGCTTGCTCATTGTCTGCTCTGCACACGTGCTTGTGTGCTTCAACACACCAGCTGGAACACTTAGATCATTTCTGGGCATTTAATCAGAAGCTGTTGATGAACTACTAGATTTCATCAGTTCTGCTCTCTCTCATCCTCTGCTCACACTCCTATTACCTACAGTGTTATATTTAGTTGGTAACACATGCCCATCTGTGTAAGACATTGAACCCATGTCAGCCTAAGTGTGCAGAACAGTTGAAGCCACAGTTCTCTTATTATCAGCAAGCTCAAGTGATAATCGTGTGATCTGTTCTATTTGTTTCTGCCACTAAACACCCACTATAATTACTAAGAGAGCTTTCTGTACCTACAAGCTTGTAGAGCTCCCACGTACTGGTCTCACATCTTCCAGCCTGCTGATGACTACACAGGCCACATTATATGTGTTAACTACACCCAAGGCAAAACAGAAATGTATGCTACAGCATATAAATACCATACACTCTTCACTGTTCAAAAACATTACAAGTGCTACCAAAAAAAAAGACACGGCTGTATTCAGACCAATATCCTGATCCTGCTGGCCTGCATTTCTACCTCCATCAAATGCTTCTGTGTATGCAGCCTCACTGAATACCTATCAATTGTCCAGATTTTTTACAGAATGACAAGATTTTTGCTTCATATTTTTGGTCTGTTCCTCAAAAAATTTGTTTTTCCTGACTAATCATTATGGATTGAAGTCACTAAATAATGACATGCCTCTGAGTTTTACGCTTCACATCCTTCAGAAAAATGAATGCTAACACAAATCCTGTTATTCTACCAACTTTCTAAGTTTATAGGAGCAAGCTAGTTTGGTTTATCAAGAGCAGATCCCACCTACTTAACCTGGTTGATTTCTTTGAGAAGGTTACTGATGCAATAGATGAGAGAAAATCAGTACACACTGGGCATCTGGATCCCATCAAAAGCAGTCAACACAGTCTCACACTCTGGTATTGATAATAAACATTCCCAACCTAATATTAATCCCTATGTATCTGATTAGGTAGCTAACTGGCTCACAAAGAGAACCCAAGAGATTAGGACAGGCAGTTCTACCTCCTCCAGAATCCCTGCCACTAGTGGTTACCCCAAGATTCAGTTCTTGGGCCATTCCTTTTTGGTATTTACTTCTCAGAGGTCAAAACTTGTGTAATGGGTTTGTGGTTGATCAAGTGTGCAGATGACTGTAAACTTGGTACCATCATAGAATCTGCAGAGGACACCAAGATCCAAAACAGATAGCTGGTGTCATAACCATGGACTAAAACCAAATGCCAAAAAGTGTATAATAGTCTCCTTTCTCAAGCATGATGTTTACTGTAGTGATCACATCAACAACTCACACCAGAACATTGATTCGGTAGTTAGGAACCAAGGAATCTATGAGGACTACAAACTGTACTTTGATCACCATGAATCAACTGTTGTAAGAAGGTCCTTTTTCATTCTACAGCTTATTAGTAAGGGTATGGTGTATAAGTCCAGGGATGTGATCATGCCACTGAATTTGGCCCTTATTATGCTAATTACTGAGTATAATGCCCTGTTCAGTATATACCTGTCCAAACACTTAACACAATCTGAACAACCATAACACTTTCTCACCAAAAAATTAAGGAACTAAATCATAAAATAACTACGCAGACCATCTCAAGGCCTTGATTCTCTTCTCAGTATCATACAGACTACTGAGAAACAATTTCTGCCTTGCGTGCATTGCATGATCCTATCCTCTCTGACTTGTTGCACAGCTGCCTGTCCAATGGTGGAATAAACACCTGCACAAGAGCCCTTAATCTCTTTTGCCACATCAATAAAACATGTTGGAGAAGAAGGTATATTTTGCAGAGAATACCACTTCTGTGGAATCGTCTTTCTCTCAACATAAAGCCAAGTACTTTCCTTACTCTATTCAAATATAATCTGGGTAAATGGATGGGAACCACAAACTCTCCCCTGTTTAGCATTCTTGTCTCTTATGGATAGGAGTAACATGTAAATGTTCTGTCCATCTCTGGGTTATTCATACTTAAATTACAAAAACTAAACATTTCTTAGGAATGCAGGGCTAGAATTCTAAAGATCCTCATGGATCAATAGCCCAGTAAATACGTATAAACATATTAACCTAATTAACATGGATAATTGTGTGCATTTTTTCACTTTGTTCACTGTTGATGGATTTGTTTCTCAACAAAAAAACTTTAATTTTTATTTTCTGTTCAGACTTGCTTTTGTTATCTTTGATAAGTTTGCTTTTAAACAAGTGTATTAAAACCACTTTACTCAAAGACATATACTGAAACTTATAAACATGGTAACACTGTTGCATTTTAGATTGAGGAAAGACCTTTATTAATGCAGTATCACTTTATTTTCTAGCTAAATAAAAGTTTGAACAAACCACTGAGTTCTCAGTACTGATTTGTTTAAGGGTTCCAGAATACCCAAAAGAGGAGAAGAATTGTAAGCAGATGTTTCTTATTCATCACTGACAGAATTATCATTCGTAGATCATAAGAAAACAATATGTTGCTGGGAAAACTGAGATGCCCCTGCAATGTGTTGTTATTTAACTTTCTGAAATAGAATAAGACTTTGACTATTGATTTCACATGCATGCGAAGTTTGTAAATCTGCAAATATGAATTTCATTAAACTGCCATATAAATGTCAGTTCTAGAATATTGACATTAAGTTTTCTGTTATTTAATGTTAAAAAACTTTCATTAGTTAGTAATGGTGTGACGGCTGCCAGCCTAGCTAGATAGAATGGTGTAGATAATTCTATGTCATTGTAAATATGAATGTAATCCACAGACTTGTCTTCTTAAAATGTAAAGAAAACTGTGTTAAATGTTGAACTTCAAAAATGTAACCACAGTGCACCCTGCTGGAAGAAAGCTGATAAGTTAAGCATTGTATGGCTGTTTGATCTCAGAGCTTGGAGACAAGATGTCTAGGCTAAGACATTCTTTCTATTGTTTTTAGACCAGTGTTAATTGCTAGATTTTACATATATAATGTATTTTATTACCGTGACCTCCTGCAGGTACACATTACAAACAGAAATGTAAATTCTGAGTTTCTATTAGCCTGGGAAACCAGAGAAGTGTCAAGAATGATGTAATCTAAAGTAGGTCAGTAGTGATGTATTATCAGTTTAAGGGAGCTCGGAGAGAAAGAGAGAGCATTTGGATTTTGTCTAAAGAACATCACTCACCAGTACTCTGCATTTGCTCTATATGTAAGTTTATTTAGAACTGTGGTTGCTCTTAGTTAGATAGGAATTTAATCAGAGTTAGTCTAGCTGTTTTCTATATTTATGTCAGACTATTCTACAGTATTATTTTAAGCATTTTCCTGTAATTTCTGAACTCTTGACTAGCATTGTGTTAATTGAGATTTATCTTGTGCTTTTATTTATTATTAAATATTTTTTAACCTTTCAACTGTGGCTGTTTTGTGTAGCAATAATTTAAGCTCTAGATTACATTGCATGTATATAGTGATACAGTACAAAGCCACTCCAATAAGCTTTAAAAGTTCTGGCCACACTTACTGTTTGGATATTAGTAATATTACACAGTGAAACTGGTCACCCTTTGGGAAGGGTCTTAGATTAGCTGATAAGTAAGGGTCCTGGTGGCAGTGATTTCTACCTTATAGTCTGGAGGGAAGGGGGCATAGCTGGAGAACCTGTGCCAGCCTTCCTCAGGAGTGTTGGGGTGTTGGTTTATAACTCATATCTCAAAGTGTGTGTGTATCAGCTACTTGGGCAGGGACACAAAGCACTGGTTGGACAGAGAGAGTGCTAGGAGGACTTGGCTTGGGACCCTGTCTAAGGACCCCACTCTATAGCTGTGCCAGTGGGAAGTCGTATTGGAGATCTGGAGAGAAAGGGAAAAAAACCGCCCCAGAGTGACTGTGATCTCTGTGTTTTCTTAAGGGAAATTGTACTTTACAGTGTGTGTACTTGTTATCCTTCCCAATGTGGACGCCCTTCACTGGTGTTAGTTGTGAGGATTGAGGCTCCTTGATTACTGGGCCAGTGCACGGACGTCACAAATGGCTTAAGAGTTTTATGTGTTAATGAGTTTATGATTTCTTCTGGATTTTTAATCTGTTGCTGTAAATATACCTTCAGTTGTTTTTATTATTAAAACAACTTTTACATAAAATATTAATTTTAAAACTAGGTCTACTATTTCCAGATATCTTTGCACATTGAGCTGTTCAGCTACAAAATAGCCTCATGAATAAGTTATGTCTTCTTACTCATAATATAGTCAAGGGTTCACAGTTGGAATCAGAATCAAAAGATAGAAAGTTTAGGCAATTCAACACAGACATGAAAGATCATCAAAGTAACAGGCAAGTAGATGATATCAATGCATCATCATTAACATGTAATTTGAGGAAGCTTCACATAGCCAGACTATAGAGAAACTGGCAGCATAAATACTGATTTTATATATATGTGTGTGTGTGTGTGTGTGTGTGTGTGTGTGTGTGTGTGTGTGTGTGTGTGTGTATATATATATATATATATATATATATATATATATATATATATATATATATATATGTATGTGTGTGTGTGTGTGTGTGTGTGTGTGTGTATGTATATGTGTATGTATATAGATAGAAACACATCACAAACAGTCCAGCACTTTAAACAACAAACTGTAAGCAGATAAACCAGTTTTGCTAAATGTTTGTTCAGGATCTACAGCCTTTACCATACTCTGCACCTTATGTATCATACTAGTCAACTGATCAATTAAAAAATAGAACATTTTTTTAAATAAAAATGAACAATAAAATTAAATGAAATGCCCTTCCTCCAATATGAAACATATAGTACCTATCATGTACTGCAGCTGTCTTTACCATTACTCGACAAATGTATTTTTAAGAACTGTTTGAAAAACACATAAGGGAAAAAGATAAGCAGCTGAAATGTTTGATGTGATTCAATTTATATGTGTGTGTGTGTGTGTGTGTGTGTGTGTGTGTGTGTGTGTGTGCATCTTTGTGAGTGTGTATGTTTGTGAGTGTGTGTGTGCGTTTTGTGAGTGTGTATGTGAGTGTGTGCATGTATATTTTGTGAGAGTGTGTGTGTGTGTTACTTCTGTGTGGGGTAGAGTCACATGTTTGAGCTGCTACTTTTTTGCTAGTTAAATGTTCCTGTAATAGTTAATACTCATGTGCATGAACAAACATGAACACAACATTTTGTTGTAACTCAGTTTACCTTAATTACCTTAAAAGTTTTGTACGGTATAATTTACATATTATGTGAGTTCACTGTTTGTTTAAAGTTACTATTTTATATGTCTGGCATTGTGCAATTTATGCACCATATGTAACTTTTTTGTCACACATTTATTTTGACCCATGCAATGACTAAAAAAGATCCTTAGACAAGCCCATTCCCTGGGTTAACAGAGTTAAATAAATATCTCCCTGACAATGCTGTTAAGTAAAACTAGTTTCATTTTGTTTTCAATAGTGTGATACCTTTATACTAATAAACTTTTAAAAATATTATTAGCAGAGTGCTGGAGGAAAGACCATCACTTGCACACATAAACATGGCAAGCAAGTTGCAAGGTATCTGCAGCTTGAGAAACTTTACAATACCATATTGTACCGAATAATAGCATTGTTTGAAGAGCAATACCATAGCTCATCCTCCATCAGTGATCATCACTGAAACTGCATAACACCAGTAGGTGCACTTAAAAGCTACACTTGCACTATCTTCTCTGGCCTCAGCAATCTGTATAACCATGGATTGTGGTAGATGGCTGCATAGGTGTGGCAGGGTGGGAAATAGAACTTGTGGGATTGACGTCACAGATATTGTGGCATCAGCGTATCACATTTTATGTGCCATTGTTCTGTCTGCCATATAAACATTCAACTATTACTAGAGCAGTAAATCTTAAACCACTTTCAGTCAGGGCACTGACTCCATTATTGTAGTATTTACATGAATTTAGACTGTAGAACATTCCTGAGTTACACATTTGTAGTGTTGCCCCTTACTAAAATGAGTTGATTGCTGCATTTCCTCACATAATATGCCGCTGTGTACGATAGTACTGCAAGGTTGGAGGAGGTAAGGTGCATAGTCAATATGCCGCTGTGTACGATAGTACTGCAAGGTTGGAGGAGGTAAGGTGCATAGTCAGCTTTATCTTTGTACTAAGTGGATAACAGTCTGGTGAAATATGCATAACAGCATGAAAAATGGGAAGATATATCTCTATCTCCATACTTGTGTCAAGGGTATGGCAGCATATGTGGCAGGAGGGGATGTTTCCTTATCGATGTGCTTTCAGTTCTATGGGACACACACAGCAGTGAGCAGGGGGTATACATTGAAAATACACATTTTATAATATTTAATTTCGGTCTCAATTTTCTATATATTTCACTATGTACAATTTTAACACCAATTGTTTTTCCTTGGCTTAGTGATCAGCATTACATTATCTCCATTTCTGGCACTCTATGGTTGTCATAAATTTCCCATCCCCCATCTTAAAAAACATATTCTGATACATTTATCACCGTCTTATTCTCATATGGCACTAAAATGGGCTCAATGAACACCTCGATTGCAGTATCATAAGTTATACTCTTTAAAATATACTCTTTTCCATTATGTCTTTCTTAACCAATTTAATTCCAAAACATTTAAGATTATTACATATTTCACATTGTCAGCTTCGTTTTTCAGAACAGTGCTGACTGATACTGTCTACTCTTGCCCTCTTTACTTATTTCCCTAACCTACCACGGCATGTTTTCCAAAGCTGTCTGCCTCTTCTCCCAGTTATCCATGTAGATTTTACAAAACATTCCTGTGTTATTTTTGAACAATCTTTTAATCTGTTTTTTCTCTTGTTTATAAACTTCACGAGTCACTCATGCAACCTCTTCCATGTAACCCTTCACCAAATGCCTACTAGTCATTAGAAACACTTCTTAGAATGTCTGCTTTTTCTCTTCCAGTTGTCTTCTACACATATTTTGTATTGCCCATAGCTCGGACCTTTCTTACTTTCCTGTCTTGGCAAAACCTTCTGTATTTTCATCTTTTATTTATTTACCATCATCATTACCCTACCATTCATGTATTATTTTCCACCACTTGCTTCTGAAATGTTACCTTTATATATTCCTTCCACAATGATTTTATCGGTTCATATTCATTTATTAAATTTCCTGTATTACAATATAATTACTTCACACATTGCTTCTGATTTCCGTTTTCTTCAAAGAAGAATGGCAAAACTTGTCCTTCCTTCTCTGATATCTTTTAAAAGATTTCCTGATCATATTATTCCTAATCTTAAATGCTTCCATTTCTCTTTGTCTGACTTCCTCCAGATTATTCTGTTCCAAAGCCATGTGTATTTCAAATGTCCGTTTAATATCTTTGCTGTATCATATATTATCTCATTAACTTAACCTTATAAGCCATCCACATCTGAATTTATGACATATTAGCTACTCTCATAACAATATGGTCTCCATAATGTATCTATTCTCTATTTATATTATCATTTTTCTAAAACTATTGTTGTAATTGGATAAGCCTCTTAACTACTGCCTGTCTACCCTCCCCTTCTATGTCACATCTTAATGTCAATGCCACATGATAACATTGTGTTGTTATAGTCTCACAACATTTCAGTCATGTAGTTTCATGCCCTAATTTTTAAACAATTTCAGTTACAAAAGTGCCTCCCTCAAAATTTGTTCTTCTCGCTAGACACACACACACACACACACACATATATATATTTATATATATATATATATATATATATATATATATATATATATACAGAGAGAGAGAGAGAGAGCGAGAGAGATGATTTTTCCCTGTTAATGGATGAATAAACTGTAAACTGTATTTCCCGTTTTGCACTGTTACAAATAAAACTGCGAGGACATCCCCATTATTATTCCCATCTATACACTCATATAACACTCCCGCTGTTTTTTTGCCTGATTCTTTACCACCTGTGTTTACAATCTGATCCTTCTTTTCCCTCATTGTTACGCTATAGTAATACCCACGAACTTTCAATCCAAATTATGCTACTGAAGTACCCTCAAACCATCTCCACTGTTTTTACCTCTTACATACCCCCCAAAAAAGTATTCTCCTCTGGCATAAACCTGCATGGGCCTTTCTCTCTCTCTGTCCATCATTCTAAAATAGTTTTTTACCGTCTCCATTACGTCACGCTATCAATGTTTACTAAAACAAACTTTACTCTTTTCATTCCTTTTTCTCTTCTTTTTGCCAGTTTTTCCTGCCACTCACCTTTGTTACCTGTCAGTTTAAAGGTCCTTTTTGCCCGAACACCTTTCCTTCTGGAAGATATAAACTAGATTTTTCCTAGTAGAATGCTCCGTACTTCCCATCTCCACCTGCCCCTCTTCTATTCCCTCTAGCTATGTATCTTCCTACTCACTTTCTGTTAATATTACTGATTTTTCAGTTTTTTTATTTCTAAATGTCTTAATCACTGACTTGGTGCAGTGGTAGCGTTGCCACCTCACAGCAAAAGGTTCTCTGCTTTGATTTTTGGCTGGAGTACCTTCTCTGTGGAATCTGCATGTCTTCCCTGTGTTACTGTGGGTTTTCTCTGGGTACTCCGGTTTCCTCCCATGTTACAAAGACATGCACCTGGAGAGTTTCTTCCCGGGCCTCCGCTGAAAATCGACTCATTCTAAGTTGGACTTTTCCAGTAAACAAATGTTAAATAAATAATAAATAAAAACATGTCATATATATATATGGGCAGGATTCACGAAGGCTTGCACGGAGTCTAAGAGTAGTATAAGACTCCATGCAGCCCTCGCGATCCAGGAACAGCCCGAAATTCCATGTAAGAGACCAGCTAAAATGTCTCTTACATGGACTGGGTGTGGATATGCTAATCACCTCACTTGCAGCCGAAAGGCATGCAAATGAGGTAGATTAGCGATCCACGAAGCTGAAACCAGCCCGTGTAAGAGTCGTGTTAGCTGCAGAAATGTACTTAGTTGACAACTGAGTATGTTTCTGCAAATAACACAATGGAGCCATGTCAGCTCCAAATAAAGGGTGCATATGTGTCAGGCAGCATGCCAATGGCCAAATATGTGGCCATTGGCAAGGTACCCCGATGCAAATATGATAAAAAAGTAATTTTTTTTTTATGTTTAAATGCAGCGCAGCCCCGTGCAAACGGGTTGCACTATATAAAACATAAAAATGAAGGTTATAAACCCACAAATGTGGGTTTTATGCAATACATGGATTTACAATGCAGGGACCAGCAGACCAAAAACAACATGGCCACCGTTTAGTGGTTGCTAAGGGGGGAAGCTGAGTCTAAGACATGTAACTAAGCATTAGTAGGCAATCTTATGTAAATGAGTGTTAGGATACTGAATCCCACTGTTACATAGCAAATGAGCACATTCCGAGTAGTGTAAGAGTTACATAAGGGGGAGGAACAGAGTAGGAGATAGGTGACATCACAGGGGGGAATGGCAGAAGGAAATGCAGTTCATTGGAGGACAGTGTTACATGACAGATGTCAGACACATATCATGGAAAGAGGAGTGCCACAAGATAAGCATGGGAAAGTCAAGAAATGGAAGGTGTACACTGTTGCCAACACCAAAGTTTCTTGCTGGGCATGCATGCGCACGTGTGCGTGCCAGGAGGCGCGAGTAGGGCAGTGTGCGCGTGTGTAAGACAGACTGAGCATGTGGGAGCCTGTTGGCAGACTTGTAAGACTGTTTGCGCTTGTGTGCGCTCGTTTTAACCCGAATAATTAGATTCTAAACTGTGTAAGCATGTGTGCGAGTGTGTAAACCACTGTGAGCGTGTTTCCGCTGGTATGCGCATTGCTCCCCCATGAGGAAACAGAAAGGAAAAAGGAAGCAACAGAAATAGTAGGAAGCTAGCAGGGAATACTGCTGGAGCTAGCAGGTGAAAACAATTAGAAGCAGGCAATTACACAGGCAGAATACTAGCCCAGCCCAGCACTTAAAACTCTGCAAACAGCAGTGCAAGATGTTTCTCTCAAGAGACACTGCAAGACAGGAGTAAGCTATTAGAAGTGAAAACTGAAAAAGCTTCACTCAGAGCAGAAATGCTAGGGGCTGCCATAGCTGTCATAAGGAGACATAGGCGACTTGCTGACGGTGGTGACAGTGCAAATGCTGCCAGACAACCCACAGTGAGGAGACGGAGAAGAGTGTACAGGCCCAGGGTCACCTACCAGGGGTTACATGAGCTGGAGATAGTGGAGCGCTATAGAGTGGACAGAGACCTCCTGCAGCAAATTGTTGAGCTGTGCAGGCCACGCCTCACACACAGAACCAACAGAGGGGAACCCATCCCAGTGGAAACCAAGGTATGTGTTGGCCTAAGAATACTAGCAACAGGTACCTTCCAGAGACCAACTGGTGATATGATGGGGATATCACAGGCATCAGCCTCCAGGCTACTGCACCAGTTCCTGGATGCCATGTTAGCACATGTCGGTGATCATGTATATTTCCCCAATGCCCGTGAGGTATTGGCCAGCAATATGCGTCTCTTCCAGCAAATAGCGGAATGCCCTGAGGTACTGGGTGCAATAGACTGCACTCACATATGCATCAAAGCACCAGCCGGTGAGTGGGGTAGGGCCTACATTAACCGCAAGGGCTTCCCCTCCATCAACTGCCAGGTCATGTGTGATGCCCAGGGCATAATAATGAATGTGTGTGCTGGCTGCCCTGGAAGCTACCATGATTCCCATATCTGGCATCAGACGCAGCTGTACCAGACATTTGCCAGTGGGGACATCCCACATGGTCACTTAGTAGGGGATGCTGGATATGCACTGGAGCCGTGGCTGATGACACCCATCAGAAATGCACACACACCTGAACAGGAACACCATAATGAGGCACACGCACAAACACGAAATGTAATCGAGCGTGTGTTTGGGCTGCTCAAGTCACGGTTCCGGTGCCTGGATACATCTGGTGGAGGCTTGCAGTACTCACCAACTACATATACCCAAATTGTCATGGTATGTGCTATGCTACATAATATGATTCTGCGAAAACAGCTGCAGCAGGATCACCATAGGGCTGGGCCAAACAGCCCCCCACCATTGCCAAGTCAATCACAGGCAGAGCGTGACTCAGAGGAGGAACAACCTGAGCCTGCCCCAGTAGGCAGAAGGAGGCGTGCCCAGTATGCCTTGGCCTTGGCAAAGCGGCAACGCATAGCACATACACTGGCTCAGTAGGGACCCTGGAAATGATACTTTTCTCTGACTCACACATATAGTAAAAGGGACGCCTAAGTTGACACAACCTGCTTTCAAACATGTACAGGGAGTGTAGTATGTGCATCCAACATAGGCAGCCCTGCAGCACCACCTGAGGCATGATTGCCATGTGTTAAGCAATGTAACACCATGTAGTATATGCAAACTTGATGACCCTGACTAACATCCTACCCTCACCAAGCATGATGCCACAATATGAAGATGAGATGATCAATTGCAATAATTGGCTGAAGTATTGCTGTTAGTCAAAGGGGATCCAATGTGTGCCAGCCTGGGATGACATGCTGAGCACGACATGATGCTCCACCTGCTAGGGGTGGTGTGCACCTATCAGTCCTGACCTTATGGATACTGGCAAAGGCTGTTGTTATCCCCAGCGTGCCTTGAATAGGTAAGGCTCAAAACACAAACGCACCTCCATAGGTATCACAAGGGATAAGAACCTAGATGTAATGCTACCCAATGCCAGAAGTCTAAACAGCAAGATGCATGCAGTCTAAACTCCCCCAGTATGGAGAATGTTGATATCTGTTCTGTAACAGAAAACTGGGTCAAGGCTCACAACAGCACCCTAACACTACCAGGTTACACCTCATACTGTGCTGTACAGCCCCAAAACATGGAACAAGCTACAAAAGGAGGGTGACTAGCAATAATTGTCAAGGATAACCACACCCCCATGTTGGTACCACAACAAGAAGCAGCATGGACTAGCCATGGTCAAGTAACAGTGACTAAAACTGCCTCCCAGTTTATAGCCTGCTACAGACTACCATCCTAACACCAGGAACTGCACTTGGCCTATGTTGGAATACATGAATATATCAAGCTCTCCAAACCACATTATATTGGGTGACTGAAAATACCCAAACATAGACTGGGAGCATTATTCTAGCTCCAACACCCTAAGACAAAGGTTCCTAGAATCCATAAACCAAAATGCTCAGGAACAACGTACCACCCCCACAAGAGGGGTAAGCATACTGGATGTGATAATCAGCAACATGTGTACTGGATGGCAAGATGAGAAGTGTATCCCTCACTGGTAAGATCAGACCATAGAGTAATCACACTGGATATACACATCCTGACCACAGTCCCTGGCCAGAAAACCACAGTGAAAAACATGTGTAAAGCAAATGTTGCACTCCTCCAAACTGAGGTGGAATCCATTAAAGGCCATGTGCATGTACAAAATACGGGCCTCACCTCAGAACCCATTATACAGGCATTTCATGAACACTGCCAGGAATGCATGGATTATGCAATCCCAAATAAAACCAAGACACAATGCCGTACACGCAGGCATCTGGCATGGTGGACCCCAGCCATTACCAAACCATGCAAGAGAATGAGGAAGCTACTACATGATAGAGCAAACCTAAAAAGGGAAGTAATCTCTGATCAGTATTATGGCAATAAAATATGTCCACTTATACAATCCACTAAGGCCAGCTACAACAAGTTGAATCTGTGAATCTTGAGGCAATGTTACACCTGCCCCATGTACACAGACAACCCTCTCCTCCAACCAAGAAATACAAATATATGTGAGAGATGCAACCATTTATCCAAACCGGAGGCTGAGCTCTCTCAACTCAGTACTGTCAAAACTAGTCAGGAGGAGAAGGTAACCACACACACCACAAACCCAGTCTCACATAGACCTATCACAACTGCAAACCAAAGACATAAACACAGAAAAACATTCCCGGAGGCTCTAATTACAAACACACCACATCAACAGAAGCCTCCAAAGCAGACACCCAAGCAACCACTACCTCCAAACATAGCACATGCAACACATAGTACACAAAGCTGGTGTGCCAAACAGTCACAGGCCAGAAGGAGAAACAACATGCCTGATACAGTTGTAATAGGTGACTCCATAGTCAGACACACTGCTGTCCCACTCACCAGACTGAACAAGGGAAAGGGTACAGTAAGCTGCCTGTAGGCTGTTACAATATGCCACATAACACAAGTACGCAGGTCACCCCAAAGCAAGTACAAATATGATGCAGTCATTGTCCATGCTGGTGTGAATGACCTGAGATGTACCTCCCCGGACTACATGAAAAGAGACATAGATGAGCTCTCCGATTATGTAGTCCAGGCCGGTATGACACTGACCTTGTGCAGCATCCTACCCTCACCAAGAATGATGCCACAGTACAAACACAGAATGATCAGCTTTAACAAGTGGCACAATTACTGGTGTCATTCCAAGGGGATCCATGTCTGTCTGCTTGGGATGTCATGCTTGACAAGCCACGCTGCTTTGCCAGGGATGGCTTGCACCTATTACCCCTGGGCATCTGGATATTGGCTAAGGCTCTTGCCACCTCCATAGAGCCTTTTGTAGGCAAGGCTGAAAAGACTAACCCACCTCCCTAGAAAACATAAGTGGAAAGAAACATAAGGGTAATGCTGCCCAATGCCAGATGTCTAAACCTCAACATGCATGCTCCCGAGGCCCTCCCCAGTATGGGGAACATCGATGTCCGTGCAGTGACAGAAACCTGCAGCAAGGCTCCTGAGAGCACACCAGCACTACCAGGTTATACATCATATCATGCATTATGGCCCCAAAACATGGACCAAACCATAAAAGGAGGGGGAGTATCCATATTCAGCAAAGATACCCACACGTCCAGGTAACTGACAATGCATGAAGCATCGGAGACCACCCATGTGCAACTAACCGTAGGCAAAACTGCTGTACAGTCCGTAGCATGCTACAGACCACACTCTCACACACAGGAACCCCACTCAGCCTTCCTGAAGACACTGGACAGTATGAATGTCTCACCAAATACCAAACAAGGTACTCACAAATTACCACATAGGTGGTAATCCATTACGTATGGAAGGAGTAATCAGGGACCTATGGACACAAGTGGACAGTAACCTGTCATGTGACACTCACATTGCCAACGTGGCTAGGAAGACCTTCTATATTGGCCACCTTATCATGAAAGGATTCACATCTACGTCAACAGAGGTCATTGTGCCCCTATACTGTTCTCTTATCAGGCCCATAATTTAGTACAATGCCTCATTTGGGATGTTCCTTACCCGACACCTGCAGCAGTTAGAAAGACCTCAAAGGTACCTCACCAAGAGGATAAAGGGTCTCAAATATATGTCATATGCTGCCTGGCTGTAGACACCCCAGCTGTATGCAGTCACATACTGCCTACGCAGAGGCGTTGTATGCCTGTTGTACAAGGCCATGTCCAACACAGGATTAATGGACATGCTCCACCCCAGAAAACCCAAATCCATCAGAGCTGTGAGAGTGAGAGATGTCAACCTCAACACATAATGAAATAGGATGTGCTGGAGGGACAGATACATAACCCAGAGGCTCCCTACACCCTGGAACGGAATCCCACTCCATGTTAGGCAGAGCCCCTCACTGACTCTCTTCAACAGGAATCTTGCCAAGTGGATGGGTGATCGTAGATGTACACTGGGGGGTCTTCACTGTGTCACGTCCAGACAGAGGCACAGTAAAGTACATTCTAAATGGCCATAATATTGAACCTATGAAGATACTAATTGTACAGGACACTAAGGATAATCACAAGGCTTTCTTAACTGATGGTAGGAACCTTGTTGGGAATTCACAGATATGCCCTGAATCACTCAAATATTACAAACAATATACCAAACACACACACATTGCCAACATCCAACCTGACAGGTGCAGTGCAAACCCCCCCCCCCCAAAATGCCAAATATCTATCCCAGCAGAGTGCTGGCCCCCTGACATTGCAGATGCTGAGGTAACAGCCAGCATCTACAAAGCAAAACACACAGCATCAATGGTACAAGATGGTGTCCTGGGGTGAGTCCAACATGGACTCCAAGAAGAATGGAACGCCAAATAACACTACTGCTCAATGTCAGCCTTACCACAGGATATGTACCCAAAGAGCAGTGTACAACAGTGGTCCTTCTCCACAGAGGTGTTGCCTGAATGGATACTGCAAACTACCACCCCAGAATCCTGACAAGCTTGGTCTGCAAAGCTATGGAAATGATCAGCAGGTACCTCAGACATAAAGATATTGGGGACCAACTGACACTGGACCCTACCCAGTGTGGCTTTCTTAAGTGCAGATCCTGCCCCTTAAACATGTTTGACTCAATTGAAACAGTCATTAAGGCCATTGATGAGGGGAATGCGGTCCACACAGCCTAGCTGGACCTTGCAAAAGGCTTCCATACAATACCCCACATGTTCATTATAGATAAGCTCACCAGCTTAAATATAAACCCCTATGTCAGTATAGGGGTTGCAAACCAGACCAAGGACAGAACTGACATGGTCAGAAATGCTGCAGCCATGTCAGACTACAAACCAGATAAAACTGGCATCCCATGAGGCTCGGTCCTGGGACCTCCCTTGTTTGGTATATATGTCCCATAGGTACAGGCCAACATGGAAGGACTGTGGCTGAACAAGTTTGCAGAGGACTACAAACTGGCCACCATATCTGACCCTCCAGCTGCACAAGCATCCCACAAAAGGGCCACATAGAAACAGACAACTGGTGCCATAGCCATGTCAGCAAGCTAATTGCAGAAAAGTGTATAGTCAACCCCTGTGGATATACAGTAAGTGCCCACCAATTACCACATAGGTGTTAACCCATTAAGTACTTAAGATGTAATAAGAGACCTGGGGACACAAGTTGATAGATATCTTGCATTGGACAAGCATGTGGCTGTAGTGGTTACAGAAACATACCATATACCCACCTAATCATGAAGGTAGTCAGATCTAGATCAGGGGAGGTCATTGTGGCTCTGCAGTCATCCTTCATCAGCCTCACAATTGAGTACAATGGCCCCTATGGGATGTACCTCAGCAGACACCTCCATCAACTGGAAAGACCCCAAAAGTACCTCACCAGGAGTATCAAAGAGCTCGAACAGATGCCATGTGTTGCCTGATTAAACAAACTGCAGCTCCACACAGTGCCATACTGCCCACCCAGAGGCAAGCTGTGCCTGATGTATAAAGCCATGCCCAAGCTGGAATCAATGAACATGCTGCACCTTGTACAATCTGAATGGCAGTGAGCTATGCACATGAGAGACCTGAACCCCAGCACTGACATACATAGGACATGCTGTACTGATTGATCCATAACACAGAAGCCACCCCCACTCTTGAGTAAACTCCCAGTACAGGTTAGCCAGAGAGTCACTCATCGACTCTCCTCAAGAGGAATCTTGATGAGTGGATGGGAGATGGTAGGTTTACCCTGGGTATCACTGTTATGTCATGGGTAGACGGAGGCACAGTATACTAACCATGACATATGTCATGGCAAACTCCAGTTACAATGTGTGTCGAAGGACAAACACACTCTCTGACTAGCAATAGAAATGGCCTAGGGCACATCGCTAGTGTTTGCCAATGTCCACCTATGTTGTGGAATACACTACCAATGTTGGACAAGCCTGGTTTAACTAGTCCATATCTGAACATAATGCAACATGGTCATATGTGCACAACTGGCCCCTAACCAATCTGTTGTGCTCACTATGAAAATTTAAAGCAGTGATAGGACTAAAGCCCAGGATACTGTCCACCACAGTGAAAGTACTGAACCAGTACACTATACGGTACTACAGTGTTTGGTCAGTATGAAAGGATGTTGACAACTGTATGCAAAGTATCCCATGCAAACCCTGCAGGCACAGTATAATTCCTGTTGTGTTCAAACACAAAGCAGTTGGCCAGTAAGTACACAACATGACACCCAACACACAACCATAAACGTGAGATATTGTTGAAGTTCACACTCATCCACAAATGTGGTGGACTGCAGATTTCAACATATGGAAAGCTCACACTGGGCATGCTCGCACAGCATGCTCGCACACTTTGATAAATGAGACATATGTCAGACAACATGCCATGGAAAGCCTGAACTGGGCATGCTCACACACTTAGGCCATATCTCAGTTTAGAAGTTGGCCACCCATATCTGGTATTTGTACGTGTTATTCCAGGAACCAACCACATTACAGCAATCTGCCCAGTGCACACAGTTAAATGACTACAGAGACATAAGTGATATAGTGGATCCCTCTCATATTCAAACATCTTCCACAGATACACAAGTTGTTCATAGAAACAGGGAATGCTATGGCAATAAAGACCTGCAAACAGTCTATCAGCAACAAATATTGTGCATCTGACAATTAAACATATGGGTGTAGAGGTCAATACTAGCTGTTTGCCCTAGGGAATGAAAGCTTAGCCAGAGTGTGCTTGGCGTCTGCCTCCCCAGTACAGTAGGCTACTGTGCCACTGTAAAGTAGGTCACATAAGGCACCGTTTGAGGCTAGTGTGCTGTGCCTCCATCAAGCAGGGACACAGTGGAGATCCCAGGGGTTGAATTTGCTATGCCACATCCATGTGGCTGGTGTTTGCTGGAAGAGGGTTGGTGAGGACCTCTAACAGTAAGTGGGCGTCAATAACAGACTGAGGGGAGCCTTATCTGCAGTGTCTGGACAATTTCACTGTCAACACTTTGTTGTGATGATTATGAGGGATTGAAGTGTCATGCCAGTACTGTTCAGAGATGTCCTCCCTCTGTGGGCTACTGCTCTGCAATGTATTAGCTCACTCCGTCTGTTGGACAGCTCATATATGGCTGGTGTACACCTGACAGGTGTCCTGTTGTGGAGGAGTCATGGGTATATTTGGGATAGCATGATCAATGCAAACCTTCCACATGCTCATAGAATGCAATTGTCAAGGATTATGCAGAGTGGCCTGTATACTCCCCCAGCATGGGTCCTTTGAAGTCTTCCACCCCGGTCTTCACAAGTGCAAAGTCTGCTTTTGATAAATACACTTTGTTTGCAGTGACAACCTTGCCTGGGGGTGGGGATGGGATATGGATGTCTAGGGAAAGGTGGGTATGGTCAGATATCAACAATGGTGGTCTACCTCTGGTGTGGAACAGTGAGTACCCATGTTGCAGATGGTCAGGTGCAATATGTATTCCCCCTTGTGGCTGTGGTGAGTGGTCCTGCCATAGCACATGGACTCACAAATTGTAGTGGCTGTAGGGTAATGTTGTAGAGGCCTGAGTAGTTCCCACACACAATATACCTGTACCTGACGTTAACAACTGGAATGGTGTATGTGAACACCTTCATATCTTGGCACTGTTCCCAGGGAAGCAAAGTGTGTGCCCTGGATGTGGGAGGGGTGGTCTGAACTGGTTGTGTTGTGTGTTACAGGTCCTGTGGTCACGAAGCATGGTATAAAACATAACCTGCCAGTGCTGATGTGCATATCTGACCTTGAAGTAGGTGGCTACAGATGCATATATATGCTATCCCCCACCTGACAGGTAGTAATAGATGTACATACCTCTGTATAAATAATGATGTCAGCACCCTATAAATACTGCAGGTGCAGAGCAGATGCCCAGTAATTCAGATAGTGCGCTCTGCTAATGCATCTCCCTCAAGTGTCGTAATATAGTTAGATAGGGGTTTGAATCCTGCAAATGCTCAGTGTGTGTGTGTGGGTGAGCAGGGTTGGTGTGTGTGCAATTCTGTGTGAGAGAAATGTCCCTTTTGGCAACTAGGAGAACACACTACAGGATGCACATTCCCCTTTCTAAACACTGATGATGTCAGCACCCTATAAGTACAGCCGGAGAAGGGAACCCTCCCAGTAATGTGAATAGCGCGCTCTGCTACTGTGTCCATCTCGAGTGTCATACCATAGTTAGATAGGGGTTTAAATCCTGCAAATGCTTAGTGTGTGTGTTTTGGTGAGGGGGGTTAGTGTGTGTGCAATTCTGTGTGAGAGAAATGTCCCTTTTGGCAACTAGGAGAACACACTACAGGATGCACATTCCCCTTGCTAAACACTGATGATGTCAGCACCCTATAAGTACAGCCGGTGAAGAAAACCTCCCAGTAATGCAAATAGCGTGCACGGGTACTGCGTCTCGTACTAGTGTCATAACATAGTTAGGTAGGGGTTTGAATCCTGCAAGAGTGTGTGGGGGGGTGAAAGTAGGGTGTGTGCAATTACATGTGTGAGAGAACTGACCCTTTTGGCAACCAGTACAACACACCAGCTGCTGCATATTCCAATCTCTAAACAGAGATGATGTCAGCACCCTACAAGTACAGCAGAAGAGGGCAAATCTCCCAGTAATGCAAATAGCATGCTCTGCTACTGCATCTCTCACTACTGTCATAGCACAGTTAGTTATCTCTCACTACTGTCATAGCACAGTTAGTTATGGCTTTGAATTCCACAAATGCCAAGTGTGTTTTTGTCACACAGAATGCCAATGTGTGTGGGTTGTTGTTCACAATAATGCATGACATCAATTAAACCAGTAATGGCAATGCACACATATGATGTATGTGTGTGCCAAATACACATATATACCTGTGACCTTCAATAGTTCCCATGTCTGACGCCTGCCACATGTGAATACATGGTATTTGCACTGGATAACATTAGAGAGTAAAAGATGAAGTATTATAAACAAATGTTTAAATGTGACGAGGATATCAATCAATGAAGGTGGCAGGTTTCTGTAAACATCATGCATAAAAAATAGTATCATTTGAAGATGCAAACTGAATGACCCAGAGAACTGTGAACTATGCATTTTTTCCACAAAAGGATTGCAGTTGCATGAAACAAACTTCTTGAGAATTCAGAACTCGTGCACATTCAGGAAGGTATGGAACTAAAATAAATCAGCTATTTTATAGAAAGTAAGGTAAGTGTTCCAGGTAACTTATGTCATTGCCTTATCCAGCAGAGAGGGAAACGGCATAGAATATGGTCAGGTGAAGTGAAACAAGTCATTCTTATCTGTCACTCAAGTCAATGTTTCTGTGTGTCAGACATAACATGGGCAGAACTTATAGCAGAAAGACTCAAAATTTAGAATAATTACAGATGTACATGTGATGTATCATGACAGTGGCATATTTACCAAAAGACAAATATTACTATACATTAATTATATATTGATTCATATGTGTGTCCTAGATTAGTTAAAATCTTTATATCGCATGTATACTGCATGTTATCTCTTTTCAGTCAAGGTTTCCTTATAACCCAGTTTTCTTAGGTGTGCCAGAATATAATAGATTACACTATCACTTTAGCGTTACCCCAGCTAATGTTTCCTTTTTATTTTCTTTCTTTCTTATAAAGTAAATTGACTTTTATGGTGTTGACAGTATTTACCAGCAGTTGTTTCTTAAGCGGCAATCTTAATATTTTACTGTCAGAAGCTAACAGTCTTTTCTTAGATCCTCAGTCCTTACTGAGAAGTGTGAATGCATTTAGCTGCTTGAGTGAGCAGGATGGTTTATGACTGACACAGCCCATTTGCAAACTGCACTTACTTGTTTCTCCTGATGCAAAGGAGGTTTTACAGGGCAGTGCTACTTATATGGTTTCTAATGTGTAAAAAGCTTTAGTGTGTTTCATGTAGCTATGATTTCTCTGTATTACAAGTATTGGGAACTTTTAATGGCTTCAGGTCACAAAAAGCTTATGGAAAGTAAATATTAAGAGCTTTCAATGGCCTCAGGTATCTAATCAGAATGTGGCAGATGTCAAGAGTGTCAAGAGACTGAAAGGTAGAACACTTATGATCAGCCAGAAACACTGAAGGCATGAAAGGAAAACTACCATAAGATATTTCTTATAAAAACAAAAAAGTAAGCTACTAATATTTTATATGTAGTATTTATATATATATTGTTGACTGGATTTCCCTACTACGAAGTGCCTGTTTGAATGTAAATAAGAGTTCATTCATTTACTCTTATTTATAACTGTTTTGTAGTAAGGAATTACATGAAAAAATGTTTTGCATAAATATGGAAACTAGCATGTTTACTCAGATTATAAAAACCTACATTTATAATGGAAGTATAATTTTAAGGGGACATAACCATTATATCTCTCTTGAAATGCTTCAGTCAGATGTGGGATTCTGAAAAGAGTAGCCTTTATTTTCTATTTTAACATACTTTAAATCGACACAAATTATTTATGATTTGACATAATGATAAGCATTTTGTGGTTCCTTTTTCTGCCATAGTCAAAAACCTCTTTCTATCGTATATTATTTTTCCTTTAGAAATTAGATATGAAATGCGATATCTTCTTTTAGAAATGGAAACATTAGTTTTAATAATGAGCATTGCATCTAACCAGATATTAAAACTACAGGCCTAAGAATGCAAAAATTCATATGTTGCATCCCACAGTACCAAGCATTGATTACAAATTAATCTTATCTTTCTTTGTTTAGTAAATTCTGTATTACCTTGGATGGACTGCTCCTATTTATTTATTGGTACAGTTTCTAGGCAATGTCAGTTCAGGGAAAACATGCGTAGTGCCTTCAACTCACTAACCTTAACTCATTCCCTTTTCTGGCTAGCAGACTCCATGACAAAACCACCTTCTACAACCTTAGATTATAGTCAGGAAATGCTTCCACCTTACAAGCCTTTTGTACAAAACTACATTCTATCACAGATCGCACTAAGATACTAACTCATTTTGCTGTTCAATAAGCACGCTTATGCTTAATATTTATGAATGATATGGTGAACCATCTCCAGCCACATATTCTCTTAATTATTCTATATTTGATTACTTTATTCACACAAGGAGGGCATTTTATTTTGCTGCCATTTCATTGTCATGCTGTCTTACTTGAAACTATGTTGTGAGGTAATTAATTTGTCCTACAAGAGCATTAGTTTAGTAAAATAATTCAGTTATCTCAAATATATTTTTCTTCTCATGCGTTCTACAGTTTATTGCACCAGTTTCGTACCATCTGTTTCCAAGTAATGATACTCCAACACATAGGAAATTCACCTCTCCAGGATGCATTGGTCTCCATCTCTGTGTAAAGTCATTGCTCAGCTCCACATATGTTGAACAAATCAAGACAATCTATCATATTTGGCAACGATGCTGGTGACTCAGGTCCAGCATGGTTGACAGGGAGAGGAGCAAAGGCTGAAGTGTCTGATGACCCGTCCTCTTTCCTTGGGGAATGATATAAAGCTTCATACCATCCGGTGAAGTGCTGGCATACAGACCATACAAATCCTGCAAAAGTAGCTGAAGTAAGAAAGAAGAAGGCTGTGCAGAGATGCTCGGTTACTTACAGATTCATGAAATTCAGGTTATCAAAGACCATCCCCCACTTCAGTGAGAGTTTAGTGTTTATGGCCATTGTCTAGTTGGGTTGCCAGGTCTACGGCTTGGAGAAAGCACCTCATTGGTTCTTTTGAGCTTTTTTTAAAGTTGTTTCAGGTTTCAACTTTCTGTTACTTAAGAAGTTAACTTGAGTGTTTCAGCCATTACACACAGAGATATTTGAGGAGGAGCACCTGATCTGTGATATATAGCAATAAGTAGCCTGTTTTTGCTTATTTTTAGTAATTATTTCTTATTCTAGATATTTATAGCAATTTTATTGTATACTGCATACTTGTACTGTATTTCATAGCTATTGGCTCACTGCTGATTTTCTACTGTGATAAACATTTCTGTAGTGTTTTCTGCCTAAAATAGCTTCTCGCCCTCCTTCCCTATTGGCATCTTGTCTTTATACTTGCTGGCCTTGCAGTTGCCCACTCCTACTCTAAATTTGATCTTGGACTCTCCTCCCAGTCTAGTGTCATTAGCTCATTCTACCTAATACAAGGCCAAACCACTTAGTTTCTTTCCTTCTGTTCCTCCTTTCTCCATTTCTTAAAAAAAAAAATTGCCTGAATCTCCTTGTGTTCTGACTGTGCTTCTCAAACATTCTAGAAATATAGAGTATATTTTAGTGCATTTATTAAAACTGTATTTGCCTTAATATTGCTACAACTCAATAAACTCTTTGAAATACTGTACTTTGTGAAATATGCTTTGCAATGGCTGTATTTTGAGAAATAACTATACTGTAATACTGCACAAACATGCAAGCACTTCCTACACCGGATATTTCGAATGGCTTTAATTAATATGAAAAAGTACTTGCTGTGTGCTACTTGGTAAAAAATGTAGTCATTTTCCTTATTTTATACATTTTATGTGATTTGGACTTTATTTCAAACATTTTCCGTAGTTATTTGACTATTTTCATCAAGTATGTCACAATTTCAGACATTTCATTTAACTAGAAGTTTGTTTAGAGCATTTTGAGTGCTTTGTTTTATATTTTGCAAATAAGAAATCATTTAAGTAAGCTTTGCTACCTGAAATTCATTTCTGATCTTTTTTTTATGAGTTATACGTGCAGTAGGGATTATCTATTCCTCTATAGGTGTGAGTGTGTGTGTGTGTGTGTGTGTGTGTGTGTGTGTGTGTGTGTGTGTGTGTGTGTGTGTGTGCCTTCTGTGGAAGGTTGGGCACCGGGCTGGCAACTCGACACTGTAAAACTCCACTGCCAATCATGAGCGGAAAGGTGATCTGCTGTGGCGACCCCTAAACGGGAAAAGCCTTAAGAAGAAGAACAAGAAGAAGAAGATTGCTACAACTCAAGTGCTCTAGGTTGCACTGCATCTGAATTGTTTTAGTGTTGTTTTAGCTGCTTTTCTGTATATATATATATATATATATATATATATATATATATATATATAGACTTTTCTGTATATGTAGACTAGCTACCTATTCTACTGTATTAAAGTTTCTTAAATCGTTTTTCAGTTGTGCACTTGCCTGGCTTCATTTAAAAAGTTTTAAATTGCTAATTTTGTAGAGTTTTAATTGCATTTACTGTTTAGGTCTACACACTCAAGTGTGTTAGCCTTTTTGTGTTTATTTACTGTATTACTGCATTGTTTAGCCTGTTTTAACCAAAAAAAAAAAATACTATCTTGTTTGCTCATTTCCCACCTATCCTAGCTAGTATAGTCCAGATCCCAGGCTTTGATGGTTTGAGGACTTTATTTTCTGTGTTCAGAGCTATCCAGACCTTCCTGTGGTAGAGGGAAGTCCTATTGCTTACCATTGGGAGTGGTGAGCATTGTACTGCCTATCTAATGCTAGAGGAGTGGTTTCCAGCTCTGAAATTGTAATTTTATTAGCCATTTTCAGCTGATTTCTATCCCTTTCAACTTTATGGCTTAAAAATGCGTTTGCATGTTTTTCACATTGTGCAGCACCGCGGGGCTACGGTTAAACTATTCCAGATGCCAGAAAGTCTGCTCTTCAAATTTTCCCTTAGAACTAGCTGGTTTCTCAGTAGTAGTACTAAAATCTGAACCCCTGTGACTAGCATTTGCTCTAGAACCTGCTGGAAAACACTAGGAAGCCTTAAACTGATACAAGCACTCAGCTCTCCTTGTTAATAAGGAGAAATTAATCGTAGGCACTAAACAGCCTATAATTGCAAAGTACCTTGCAAAGGAAAGGGAAAACAGCTCTTGTACTTTACAAAAAAAACACCTAAACAGGCATGTCCAAGGGTCAGCTTTCAGTGATTTCTCCTGTCCACCTGGTGAATCTGGGCATACTGGGGCAATGCAGCAACTGCCTCATGTACACAGACAACCCTCTTCACCTACCACCCAACACTACAACCTGCGAGAGATGCACTTACATAGCCAAACTGGAAGCAAAGCTCTCTCCAGCCAAGATTGTGCTAGACAACCAAGAGGAGAAGGTTAACATCTGCACTACACCTCAAACAACACATAGCCCTTCAAAACCCACACCATCAACACCCATACATAGCAACACTAAACCCACATATGCAGAGGCCCTTAACATTAACCTGCCCTAGCAACAATGACCTCCGAAGCTGAAACGCAAACAAACACCAGTCACAACCAAAGTGACACATAGCTCATAACACCAGTGTGCCACCCAACAACAGTCCCTAAGGCAAGACAATGTACCCAACACTTTAGTCAAAGGTGACTCTATAGTCAGGCACACTGATGTCCCACTCACCAGGCTGAAACAAGGAGAAAATTACAGTCAGCTGCCTGTTAGGTGCCAGGATCCACCACATAATGCATGCACTCAAGTTACTCCACAACAAGTACAAATACAACTCTGTTGTTTGAATGATTTGAGACGTACCTCCCTGGACTACATGAAAAGAGACATGGAGGAGCACTCGGATAATGTGGCCCAGGCAGGTATGACCCTAGCCCTGAGTAGCATCCTGCCTTCACCTAGAATGATACCACAGTATTAGGACAAAATGATTGACTTCAGCAATTGGCTTAGCTTCTGGTGTCATTCAAACGGGATCCAGTATCTGCCTGCCTGGGATGACATGATCAACAAATGACGATGCTTTGCCAGAGATGGTCTGCACCTGCCGCCCCTGGGATTCAGGTTACTGGCTAAGGCTCTTGCCACCCCTATAGTGCCTTTTTTAGGCAAAGTTCAAAGGACAAAACCACCACCGTAACAGGTACAAGCATGCAAAATCTTAAGGTAATGCTACTCAATACTAGAAGTCTAAACCTCAAAATGCACTCTCTTGAGGCACTCCTAAAAAGGGGGAACATCAATATCTGTGCAGTAACTGAGACCTGGTTCAAGGCTCCAGAAACTACCCCTGCAATACCAGGCTACAACTTTTACCACACTTTTCGGCCACCAGACCAGGACTAAAACACTAAAGGTAGAGGAGTGTCCATATTCACCAAGGATATTCACAACACCAGGCTAGTTGTCCAACACAATGCATTTGAAATTCTCCAGGTGCAACTAACACTAGTTAAGACTGCAATCCAAATTGTAGCTTGCTACAGATCCCCCACCATGCCCCAAGATTCCCACTACACCTTTCTAAACATACTGGAAAATATTAAGATACAACCAAACACCCTAATTCTGGGTGATTTCAACTACCCTGCCATTAACTGGGAAAACTACTCATGTACCAACACCTTTGCCCAACGGTTCTTGGAATTCATAAATTCCAATGCCTTGGATCAACTAATCCTTATTCCACCAGGGGTTCCAATATCCTAGACCTGGTCATTACCAACATGGAGATAGATGCTTCACACCAGTGGTCACCACCTCATTGGTCAGGTCTGACCATAAGCTGATCACCCTTGACATCCACATCCCATCCCCACACCCCAGTAAGAAAACCTCCATAAAAAACTTATCCAAAGCCAACTTCATGCTACTCAAGTCAGAAGTGACAAACTTCATGACACCCATGCAGATGGGAGCTGAAAGTTTGACTGCTGAATCCTACACTAAGGCACTGTATGAGCACATCCAGTCATGCATGAATTGTGCCATCCCGAATAGAACCAAGACACCCTCCTCCAAAAAAAAGGAAGTCAATCTGGTGGTCCTCTGCCATAAACAAACTATACAACAGAAGGAAGAAACTGTTGCAGAAAAGAGGAAAATCCCAGGATGCAAAAAACTCCCTTACCAACCTCAGTAAGAAGCTGAGATCCCTCATAAAATCCTCCAAAGCTAGTTACGAAAATAAATTGCCAAAGATTCCAAAGACAACCACAAGGCATTCTATAGTTATGTCAAGAATCTAAATGGCAATGCTCAGATCTGCTCTGAGCTACAACAGAATGGCATTAAATAATACTGATCCCAAGGATATTGCCAATATCCTGGCAGATCGATTTAGTGCCAATTTCACCCCCACTTACCCCCTAAAAAGCCCATCTAAATACCAAAAGATTGTCAAATTCCGGTAATCACGGCCACACAGGTAGAAGCCGCACTCTCCAAAGCTAAGAATACAGCATCCATGGGACCAGATGACATCCCGGGCTGTGTACTACATGAACTAGAAAATGAACTGGCACCTCACCTAAGTGTCATGTTTAATCATAGCCTCACCTCAGGCTTCATGCCCACTGAGTGGTGCATAGCTACAGTTATCCCACTCCACAAGGGGGGTTCCACCTTGGATCCCAGGAACTACCATCCCATCAGTCTGATGATCCTGATTTACAAGGGCATGGAATGCATTATCATGGAACTAATAAACAAAGACATTGGCAACCTTCAAACACTGGACCCCACCCAGTTTGGGTTCATGAAGAGCCGATCTTGCCTCCTGAACCTGATTGACTTCTTTGAATCAGTCGCCAGAGCTGTGGACATGGGTAAGGCGGTCCACACAGCCTATCTGGACCACGCCAAGGCCTTCGACACCATCCCCCATTCTGGAATCATAGATAAACTTACTAAGCTGGGCATAAATTCCTATGTCACTCGATGGGTTGCCAACTGGCTTACTGACAGAACCCAGACTGTCAAAGTAGCCGACTCCAAATCCAGCTCCAGACAAATGACAAGTGGAGTACCTCAGGGTTCAGTCCTGGGATCACTCTTGTTTGGCATCTACTTCTCTGAAGTACAGGCTAACAAAGTTTGCAGATGACTGCAAACTGGGAGCCATTATTGAATCCCCAAATAATGTGGATATTCTACAATAGTGCCTTACAGAAACAGATGCTTAGTGCAAGAGCCATGGGCTCAAGCTTAATGCCAAGAAATGTATAGTTATCCCCTTTGGGAAAAACCATGTACCCATGAATTTCCACATGGGTAGCGTACACTAACCACTGAAAGTGTGATGAGACACTTAGGGACACAGGTGGACAGTGATCTCACCTTCGATAACCACATCGCCACAACAGTCAGGAAATCCTTCTATGTGGCACACTTCATCACTAAGGGCTTTTCATCCAGAAAAAGGAGGTCATTGTCCCACTGTACTCGTCCCTCATTAGACCCATCATAGAGTACAACTCCCTGTTTGGTATGCACCTCATAAGACATCTGCAACAGCTGCAAAGGCCGCAGAAATACCTCACTAAAAGAATCAAAGTCCTAAAGCAGATGCCCTATGCTGACCATCTAAAAAACCTCCAGCTATACTCTGTGGCATATCGTCTACTCAGAGGCGATCTCTGCTTAACATACAAGGCCATGTCAAACCTTGAGCTGTTGGACATGCTCCTCTTAAAGAAATCCCAATCCCTCAGAGTGACACACTCCAGGGATCTAAACCTTGTCATCACAATGAACAAAACATGCTGGAGGGATAGGTACCTGACCCAGAGACTCCCCATACTCTGGAATAGACTGCCCATACATGTCAAGCAGAGTAACTCCTTGGCCCTCTTCAAAAGGAACCTTGACGACTGGATGGGAGATAAGAAATTCATGCTGGGGATCACGTCAGTCGCCCTGCTAGACAGTAAATATTGTGGGAAGAAATATCCAGGGAATTGTTATGGCTAGGCTAGGCCGATAGCCTTGTACCAACCTATGAACCTATGTGTCTGCCTATGTTTCTGTACCATGTGCGCAGCCAAGATAAGGCATAGTCAGCTACAACTGGAGATGGCAGCATTTACATTACTAGGAAGCCACTCCCACAACCCATTTCATCTCTTCCATTAATGGGAAAATCATTCAAGAAAAATAGGCTCATGATGGGAAATAGACAAAAGAGATACACTTAGATGTTGGCAATGATGCAGAGATACTGCACAAAATAGAATGGGTAAACCCTGTTTGGTACCATTCATCACTTTGCTGCACTCTAGTAACTGTTTATTTGTCAGTATAAATATTCAGAGCTTAACACTGTATGTACATATAATATACTACATGCATCAACACTATAGACTCCACGTGTCATTTAACCAACAAATTGCTGATGACGAGGTACATACTATGGACAAGTATGCACATGTGTGTGTGTGTGTGTGTGTGTGTGTGTGTGTGTGTGTGTGTGTGTGTGTGTGTGTGTGTGTGTGTGTGTGTATACATTATAGTTCTACTATACCTCCTTCAAATAGCTGAGCTTGGATGGATCACAAAACCTCAGAAATGGATGTGTTTTTATGAACGTAAGTACCCTGCAACATGGAACACTTGTATTCAAGTTCACTATAATATAAACAAATAAGATAAACCAAAATAAATAACCTTTTTTGGCAGAATGGCAAGCGTTCTTGTCTCTCCATGACACAGAGCTTTGTCCACATACCCGTTTGCATTATTATTCGCTTTCTGTGGACACTATTGCTGAGAAAAAATAATTACTAACATGCAGTGTAAAACCCAGTGGTACCTCTTATTTTGGGAGGCTGTGAGACTGATTACCTGCTACACAAACATGCAAGAGCATTAGCATCACACTCATACAGTAACAGAGACAAAGTGACATGAGAAATTAAATACATTTGCGTAATTTAAGCAATGGCATATATTATTTGTGTGTGTGTGTGTCTCTCTCTCTCTCTCTCTCACTCTCTCTGTCTCTCTATATACAGTATATGTATATATGTATATTTGTGATATAGTAAGGTAGATTAAGGCAGCTACATGCATAGCTGAAAGAATTAATCTGCCTGTAGGCAGTTTCCAGGCAAACAAGTCAGATGGAGTTAGGATGAAGCCTAGTATCAACCCCATAGAAAAACTTGTAGTGAAAAACCAACTCATTCTGAAGAAAGGTATGTTGTTACTAGTCTTAAGTAAAGGTAGTGTAGGGTATCCTTTAGAGCAGTGTGAGGATGAAGTCTTCATGGGAGTGGCTGTTGAAGACAATGTGAGTTGGATATTAAGAAGAGCATTAGATGTCTAAGACAAGAGGCCTAGTATGAGGAAAGGACCCTCACCAATGTTTTTTAGAAGCAGCCAGAGTCAGATATTTAGAAGAGGCAAAAATGCTTAAAGTAAGAGATTTAGAGTGGAAGAGAAATTTCACTGTATGTAAATATTAAATTGGAAGGCAAATCTTCAATAACAGTCGGTTTGGAAGTGTATGGGGGGTGCATGGTGAGAGCCCACTACAATGAAACTGCTAAACTGATAAGTATTGTGGATGGTTAAGTGACTCTGGAGTTACCTGCAAGTATTCTAGTCAGGAAACAACAATCAGTACTCAGTTAAATCTGTGTAGCAGGTACTATAAATTCTGAAGTTTTTATTTGTGAAAGTTTGATTTCTAAGAATTTGAAGAAAGCAAACTCTTTTGAGCCAAACTCGTGTTCAAGTCTAACAGACGACTAAATGAGTTATACTAAATTATTCTGTTCAAAGTTTAAGAGAATGCATTTTATCATCAATTTGACTGGTTTCTGTCAGAAATATAAAACAAATGCTGAAGAATATGATATAGATTATACACAACTGCTAAAGATAATGACCTCAATACCACATTTCATGGAGAAGTTTGGCCAGTTTTGACTTCTGCTACTGATAACTACAATGATAATATCTGAAAACTGCTTCTAAGTTATTAAATACATTGAACTGTTCCCTTCAGAAAAAGGGAGAGTAAAATTTTTACCACAAGATGGCTTGGTGTGATGAGCTAGGCTACAGTTAAGCGCTTATGAGCAACTGTGCCTTTGCAAAGACTGTTTTAAGTGATATAAAAGAAAGCAGTGTTTGAGTCATGCATGCTGTGAAACCAGTTTATTGAAAGCATAGATATACAAGGCTGAATTCTGGCAAGTGATTTATTGCTGGAATTGTTGTTGATCAAGACTATACCTATTTAAATTGCACACTGAAGCTACATACATACAAAATTTACTAAGGTGCCTTCATGAAAAGAAGACATTAAACATTTCATTATAGTACAAGTTTTATGAACAATGTCATGAGAAAAGTAACCCAGGTAAGTATGAACATTTGAGAATATAAGATTGTGTAAATGAAGGGTGGTAACTTCCCAATAAAATGTGACCTAAACCTTGACAAGCTGCTGCAAGTGTTAGCTGCTCCATGTCAGAATGTGACATGCTAAAATAGTGAAAATATAGTTTTACAGAAGTCAGTCAGGTATCATTCTTGAATTTATGAATTAATGGGTGGTAGGTAGTAAATCTTAAAATATGGCAGATAGCTGTTAGTTTTTCTTTGAAATTTACAATTGCTGCTAATAAACTACAGGACAGGAACAGAGGAACATACTAGACAAGTTTTCACGGAATCCATAAGATGCCCAGCCATATATACCTTAAAGCAGACCCCTTTCAAACATGTAATAGTGCTCACCTCCCAAATTGAACAGGGCTGTACGTGATAACCCTGTAGTAAATTTACATGCACCCATCCAGTCATCAAAATGTGGCCAAAGTAGTACTTTGTTTGACATGTAATGGTAACTTATTCCATAGGCTAGGAATACATTGAGTTAAGAACCTATCCCTCCAGTGTCTTATTTATTTTCTGGTGTAGATTTTGGTCCATAGTACAGGTGTTTGTAGAGTCACTGATTTTGCAAAGAAAGAGAAAGTCAGATAGGACTTGGTCTTTCAAGGTGGGAAAAGCAAAGCACATGTCCCCCTGAGCATCCTGTAGACCACTGAGAATAATGAGATGTGTGCAAATCTGTCAGGATATTTGAAAGTTGTAAGACATTTAATTATCCTGGATATTAATTTCTGGGGCCTTTCCAGTTGAGCAGTATGCTTGGATTTGTACATGCCAAAGAGGGGATTGTATTCAAGGATGGGTGATAAGGCAAAAGTACAATGGTGGAATAACCTCTTTGGATGTTGAAGATATGAGCTTGGAAATCAATTGAGCCAGATAAGATGTCCTACCTGCAGTGGAAACATGGTTTTCAAATGAGTTATCCACATAAGTACCTAGGTCCCTTATGACCTATCTATCTGAAGAAGTGTACCATTTATATTGTGTGAGGTGGGAGCAACTTGTCTGCCAAATGCTAATATGCTGCACTTGCTTTCATTTATTTTGAGACCATTTTTGATAAACCATGTATGTACATATTCCAGCCCTTTCCAGAACTGTTTTGCATCAGTGGATGAGCAATTAACAATGCCCAGTTTGTAGCCATCAGTAAGCTTGGTCAACCACACATGTAGGATGTTGGCTTGAATGTCTGAAAAATGAATACCAAACATGAGAGGACCTAGAACTGATTCCTGTGGCACCCAGCTAGCTACAGGTTTATATTCAGAAAGGGAATCAGCAACTTTCACAGCTTGAGATCTATGGAAAGCCAATTTGCAATTCCCAAATTTATCATTATATTTAAATTAGATGAGTACTGGCTTTTCTATGCAACTGTTTAGGTGCTGGTAGAAATCACAGATGAATGTAGCAGCCCCCTCAGTTGGATCCATTTGCAAAGGATTGCTGGGAAATTTGCATAGGTCGTCTCCAAAGCAAACCTACTACAACTTGTAGAAGTCCCCTAAAGATGGTTTCATTTGATGGTGGGGTGATACCACTAGGCCTAGTAGAGAAGATAGTTCCCTATTGATTTGTCAACAGCTTAGGTTGTCGAATGCATATTCATTGACACCTAAGCATTGAACGCTTAAAATAGTGAATAGCCACATCATCGAATTCTTTCCTCAGGAAAGAATTCGAGTGGCCGTTCTCAGGGATTTGCCCTTTTCCCAATGTAGAGTGGTCTCAGAGTTGGTATATTTAGTTAGGGAGGGTATGGGTGGGTGCAGCCTCCAACATTGGGGGGGTGTGGGGGTGAAGCCCCCCACTATGTTTGGATGTGTTTGTTTATTTTGTTTGCGGACGGCCAAGTAAATTCTTTCCCTAGGAAAGAATTTGATGATTTGGCCATTCGCTGTTTTTAGGTTTTGATGCTTAGGTGTAGATGATTTTGGATTCGACAACCTAAGCTGTCGATGTTATGATATAGACGTGAGAAGATTTCTAATTTGGGGTCAGATTTAACCAGGGATGAGGAGTTGTGAAGTGGGGTGCAGGCAGGGGATAGGTTGGTAAAGACCAGGTCAAGAATTAGAGCCTCTTGTGGGTAATTTTACAATTTGCTCCATTACACTGGCATTAGTGAACTCTAGGAAACACTGAACAGAACTATTTTCAGGGGTGTAAGTGTAAAGAGGGGATGTTGTCATTGCACTGAGATCATGTCTTGGTAATTTAAGAAATAAGAATGTGTTTAAGTTGCAGGAGGGCATCAACTTCTGTTTAGACTCCAAGCACTGAGTAGTGCCTCCTTGATGCTGTCTAAATATGAGTACAAACTGTCTATGTAGGAATGTCTAGTAAGGAGATTCTGCCTAAAAAAGGCACTAGAGAGGCAGCAAAGGCTTTATCCAGCAGGCAGAAGTCCTGGTATGACATGGGTAAGTCATCCTTGGCAAAACAGGAAGTCTTATCTCTCATATCATCCCATGCTGACACATACTGGATCACTTTACAATGGCACCAATTGCTTAAACAATTGTCAAAGCCCGTTATCTTCTCTTTATGTCCAAGTATCATTGTTGGTGACAGTAATGTACTGAGTTGGTGGAAAAAGGTCTTTGCCTGAAAAAAGTGACAAGGCATGGTGTTGGCACTTCACCAATACTGGTGAATTTTGTGAAAATATAAGTGCTATATGTATAGTTCAAAATTGCTTACTGTAATGAAATATGAAATATGTTGTAAGAAAAATAAACTAATAAAATTGCACTTCAAAGTTTGAAATTAAACTGCTGGGCATTTACAAACCATAGTAAGCATTCAGAAATAAACAGCACAATGTGTAACATGAAATTGTGCAATGAGTGGTAATGTGGAGGGTGGGTATGGGGGCTGCAACTCAGACATGTAGTGTGGTCACACTACCCAGGAAAATTACGTTAACTTCATATGAAGAATGATCATGTAATGACATTGAAATGAGCAATATTAGGTTAATGAGACCAATTGTGAATGCAAAACAGGATAAACAACATGGCAGAGCAATTAACAAATGTATAGAAATTGAGTGACAAGTCCCGTCCGGCAAATTTGTATACTGCTGTTTCTTGGTGAAGTGAGATGGGGGGGAGACCGTTAAAATACTAGTAGTAGCATCTGCATTAGCTGAACAGTATATACTGGGCCTTTCTCACGTCCAGTGTATGTGATAGCACTTATCATGGCCTCCTGCATTGTAGATGGATAAAACCCTACCTACCAATAGCATAATTTCTGCGACAGGGACATAGTTGAATGCTATAGTATGGGCATAGATACAATATGACTGCTTGTAGACATATTCCATCCTCATATGGAATATTGTGAAATAAGTAGAACACCAGTCCTTGTGAAAAGGTATGTGCAGCATTGAACTCCTTTGCAATGGGAACTTTCCAGTGGCCATCAGTGGACATGGCGAGTGTATCACAGGCATTTGACAAATGCATACTACCTCAGTTCCTTAACATTATGCTGTATCATATGAAGTAGAATATGTAGCTCCCATGGACTACAAATCAGAGAATCTCCATTATACAGGCACTGTATGAAATATGTCTGAGGCACTAGCGGCCATTAACTGCAGCCACATCACTGTTAAGTCCCTGCCTGCCCTATATGGGTACCAATATATCAACTGCAAGGGATTCCAGTCTATCAACTGCAATGTGATGTGCAACAGAAAATGTATTGCATACAATTTGACTGTGAAACACTGGGACAATTTTCACAGTTTCCACCAAGCATCCATTGGACCTATACCAGTGATTTCTGCTGGGTGACTCTTTACTAGGATTTCTAGGATTTGTTAATAGTGATGCTGGATATGTCCTGGAGCCATGGCTTTTGAAATGCTATGGAATCTACAGAGCATGGCTGTGATGACATGCAATTCTGCACTGTTGTAGGCCTGCAACACTGTCTAGCATGTGTTTGAATTGGTGAAGGCCCACCTACACTCTGGTAGCATGCTGCATTATGCTCTAGAGACCTGCTGTGTGTGCAAAGCTACACAGCATGATGGTGTCTAGATGGTTAAGGTAGGGGATTGCCATTAAAGGACTAGACAGACTGGAGCCAGTGCAGCAGGAGGAGGTGCTAGTTAAGGAGTCATTGGAGGAACTAGCTGCAAGGAAGGCCATGTGATTCAGATGTGGGTGCAATACACTGTAACACTAGCGAAGAGGTGGTCTCGTCCACAACTATTGGCCAGATAAAAACAACAAAAATTTAAAGTAATGCATGCAGTACACTACCCAGGCTATATAATGGTTTGACAAGCCATGCTGTGCTTCAGACATTACCAAATCCATGCAATGCAGTGGGAGGACAGAACACAGTTGTCGTCATTTACACAAGTGCAGGAGAGCACAGTTATAGGGATAAGCAAGGGCTATCTTAGTGGAAGAGAGTGGGCTACATGGTTAAATGATTGGGGGAAGCAAGGTATACTGTACAGTGATGGACTGGTACTTTCTCAGTGGGAAAGTATCCAGATGGTGTAGGTACTTGAACAATACTAATGACAGGGGACACAGCTACTGCAGATTTCATTGCACTGTGCGGATGTGGCAGCAGGTGTTGTGTGACCTTAGGTGGGAATGTCACCTAGGCCATGGAAATATCCCCTCTGAGGAATGGCACTGCCACTAACACCTTCTTAATGTGATGGTACTGAACTACATGATCATGAGTGTCCAGCTATGCCACAGGAATGACCTCCACATAGGCTATGGCTGCATAGTTGTCTGCATCAAGCCATAATGGGCTTACTTTTGAGAGGCTGTGTTGAAGAGGTGGCAATATGTGACTTAGATGTCCCTACCCTGTATGGTGTACTCACAGTGGAGGTATAGGAGCAGCAGACATGGGAATGGCATCTACCTAGATGCATAGAGGCAAATGACCCCATGGAGGCAGCAATGGAACCCAGATGCTTGTCCAACATGCCTGTCAGCTAATCAAGGCATTGTGTGCCCTTGCATATGTTGTCATGCATGGCAAACAGTACTTCAATCACCTCTGCCATGAAAATGGCAATATTTTCCTGTGCCTGCATTACTGACCTGCACATCCGTTGGGTAATGACTAGTGTGACACCTAGTTAGGGTAATGAGCAGGAGCCATGGCATTGTCAGCCTCTGGCCTACTGCTCCATGTGATGCCATCATGCTGTGGTGGCACCATCACCCAGTGGCTGTGTGCGAGCAGGTCATGAGGGTGTTCCCTGGGTAAGGCTGACAGTCATGACTTGTCCTTCTATACCCACTGGAATGATGGGATTGGGTTCTACAAACAATCCAGCTATATCTCCAGATATGGGTGATAATGACCCTCCATAGTTACCAAAATAGCTCTATGCCTCACTTTCCATGCTATTAGAGAACCAGTTGTTCTGTATCTCCTGTATTTATGAAGGTCTAATAGTTCTCTTCAAATAGCTAAATAAAATGCAATGGAGAGAGGTTTATCACATAGCACCCCCCCACCTTTGGAACAGAATGCCCTTGCAGTTTAAGTAGTGTGACGCACTATCCTCTTAAAAGTAACCTAGAAAATTGGATGGGTACCCACTAATTTACCCTGGGATTGTCTGAGCTAGCCCTCCTAGAGAAAGGGGTGCAGCCTGTTGGTGGGCACAGACAAGGTGTACATGGTCATGAGACTGAAGTGTCTTGAAATTCATATGATTCCTAAGACAGTGGCACTGTGCCCTTAGAAAGTGCCAGATTTAGACTGCTACTATTGTCATACTTCACTGCTGCACCGACTTCAGGCATGACCTATTTCATAGTGGAAATCCCCATGATTGTAACACTTGTAAAGGCATACAAGCAGCCATCTACAAAACTGCTAATATGTGACAACCCACATGCCAGTGCTTCAGCAACAGTACTGGAGACAGTGTTTACTTAGAATGTAGACAGATGTATCTTGTGTGGTATGTGCTGCCATGCCTGCATCGCTGACATCTCTGTAGGGGAGCTATGGCAATGTTTAACACCTGGAACATAATGGGTACTGTAGGAGAGATATGGCAATGTTTAACATCTGGCAGGTCACCACTCCTGTAGGGAATATATGGCAAGGCTTAACATCTGGAAGATCATGTCTCCTGTAGTTTAACATCTGGAAAGTCATGGTTGTGGTGTACCACAACATTGTGTCAGTAATAAACCAAAATATAAACCTAATGGATCCCAAGCAGGCGCACATCATGGTGTGACCAGTTCAGCCGCCACATCCAGACCTTCACAGGATATCAAAGTCCTTTCAGTATCTTCAGAAAGAGCCAGTAGGAACCCCTCCATGTCAGTTAGGGTGGGCTGAGTTGGTGGTCCCTACCTCTGTTCATTCTGTATTGTGCAGTGGCTGGGACCTTCATACAAGCAGCAATAACAGATCAATGACCCTGTGATGGATTTGTTGTGCCAATCTATTGCAGCCATTACAGCACTAATGCCTGCAGCCAGTTCACCCCACACATACTTCTGGAAGGCCTGGTTGGCTTTGTTGGTGCTGAGGATCTTCTGTCCATGTTTGCAAAACGCCTACAGTAACACTTCAGCCTCTGCTTGGGAAAACTTCTTAAAATGCTTATGCTGTAGCAGTGCAATGCATGTTCCTGTGCAGGTGGATACATTCTTATTGTCAGTGCCTATACACAAATAGGTGCAACATCAGCTATAGCACTCCACAGCCACGTGGCAGTATGAGTCACAACAATTTATCATGCCTGCCATACCCCACAATCACAGGCCATGTCCCCACAGAGGACCATTTAGGCTAACATGGACAGACTGTATTGTAGCATTCACCTTGTCATCTGCTTACACTAAGCTGTGTCCAGCAAAGCAACACCAGAATATACCCCATATCCTGTATCATTTATCAGGTATGCTGCCCCCTCCCTACCACATTCAGTATGTATCACAGATGAACCACTTGATGAGATTCTGTCTACTCCAACACATCCTTCTTTGGCCAGATCACCTACAAATATAGCTATGCTGCCACTCGCTGTCCCTTAGCCATACATCAGATAGGCTACTGATGGCTGCATCTGTACCTTGACTGCTCTCATTGTCCATTTCATCCCCACCCCCAATGCTTCCCATCCATCTGTTTGCATATTGCTGTAGTACAAATCGGGATGAAATATTTTAGACATATCCATTCACCCTCCACACCTGCCTCTTGCCTATATACCACAGGAGAAAAAGGCCACTTTGGAAGTCTATAGAGCATTGAAAAGTGTGATTACTGAAATCCACTCAGTACTCTTATAGAAGTTTGATAGCTTGGTGTTTTTTTATATCAAGCTGTTATGATGCTCATAGTGCAGTAATTATTCCAATGAAGCAATTTCACTGACGTCTTTGAACTGTGCACTTAACATAATGTTTAGACAGCTCTACAGTGCACAACAGGGCTTTTGCTTGTCTGAACACATGCATGGTATACCGCAAAGCAGCCTGTGCATGCCTGGGTCACTCTGTGACAACACCATAGCTATGGGATTTATACAGTCTTCTCAGTGGCCTATAGGAGTATGATGCTACCTCATTGTCTTGCTTTGGGACATGTTGGCATGCGGTTGTACTTTAAATCAGTGTGCAGTTGTATGATACCTTGTGAGGCAAATCTGCCTTTGTCCTCCTCCCATTTGCACATATCCACTGTGGTCACATGACTCTGATGTGGCATTGGGCAATGTCATGCTGCTCCTCAATGTATGTTTTATGGTTATTGCAATGTGAATTGACACAAATCTTCTACCATTTTCTTCCTGGTATCAACATGGAAAATTGCTATGGCATCTGCAGGGATTGTTTTTTGAAAGGCTTTTGCATGGTTCAGGAGGAAGAGAACAATTTTGTCTACTTGCTGCAACTGCTGAGGTACTTGATGAGGGTCTGCCAATACAAATTGTAGGTCTAGCACTGTCTTGTCACAGCAGTAACTGATGCCATGGACATCACCCACCCTGGTGAGCAGTGCTGGCATTGGTATAATAACTACTTGAAGAATACTACCCTGACCTTCTCTGACACGGAAGAACAAGTTAATGTAGACAGCCAGAGGTCTACACTAAGTATGTTTACCTGTCAATTGCTTTTACAAGAGTCTTTGTTTTGCAGCTGCATACAAAATGATGATTACAGATATATTGTTCTTCTTTTGGGTATTTTTAACACCTGGTAAGACTGAGGAAAATTACTTGCTATGCTAGAGGAGGCAAGAAGGCCTGTCTAGGCATCAGGCTATGTATATTGTATCTGTGTTATACCTGTATATTTCTTACTCACCTGCTTTATTGTCCATGTTTGTACTGAAGCAAATTAGTAGCACCATTGTACACAGCTTTGCTTTATGTGTCATTTACCTTCCAAGTGCAGGTAGAACTATGCTGCTGTCCTCCTGCTACCAGATATTCCCACCAGTGACTTCAGCATGCAGACTGGACTGTCAGTGGATGTAACGCCACCATTACAGGTGTAGGTGTCCACTTTGGTACAGATGTAGTTGGCCTTATTCAATACAGGGGACTGGATTCATGAACACCTACCCCGAGTGTGCATGATATTTATTCAAGAACATTTCTAACACATCTTTGTGCTGTCTTTTCACCCAGAAAGTTTAGATTAAGGGCAGAATTAGTCTGCACATTATGGTAACCTTTATGAATCTGCCTCGATATTTAAGGTTGCAAGAAAATCAGTAGAAAAAAATAAAATTAGGAGGAAGAAGGTGGGTGTTATGCTTGTGTTGTCTATTCAGTTGGAATGGTGTACACTTAGTGTAGGTGTTAATGACTCTACCCCATTATATCTTATTTGTCCCTTGTGCCATTAATCCAAAATTTGCTTGCCATTTTGCCATTGGCTTACTGTTACATTACCTATTTTGCCACGCTTGACTGACATACCATAGACATATAAATGTTGGGATGTCAGGCATCTGAGAATTATATATTTGATAAAATGGCTATAAAGAGTGGGCACTCTGTGGATGAAAGTGAATGACCCCATATTTTGTTTTCTCACAAGTAATAGTCAGTGACTTGTCATAATACATCTCCACCTCATTTCATTTAACCTCGCCCATACAGTTGCTTCCTGCAGCCCTCCCTTGCTTTGAAATCACTATCAGCCTGTGATATTTTCTCACTTTTCATTCTCAGAAAAATAGTCTAAAAAGAAGTGCCCCATTGGGATAGGAAGGTAACCGCTGTCCTGATTTGCTCTGCTCTTTTTCTTAGCCGGTGTTTTAATCACTGAATTGTGTTATGTACTGATATTTATTCATTCATGAAGAAAGGTTTCTCAACAAGGTCAGGATAATCAGAATACACTGCCAGTCATTCATCAAGTGCAGGTGTGACCTCTTCAGAGAATGGCAAAAAGCTCAAAAGAAAATCTCTCCTCTTAACAAACTCATAATCTACCATATCTAATAAAAGAAAGTCACCTGTGTCATCTTGGATAACCTCCATTATGTCTCTCTCAGCAATTTTACATGGACAACCAGATATTCTGATGTTTCTAAAATACTTTGGTCTCATGTGACCCTCATTTTGAACTGGCATCACCAGTCTATCTCCATAGTCCAGAAATGTGTCCATATGTTAACATTTTGTTTAACATCATTGAGAGGAGAGATACTATGATGTTCGTTGGTTCTAGACACAAGGAATCAACCAGTTGTATTGACTGGTCCCATGCAACTTGATTTTTTTATTTTATTTGTGGAAGCAGTTATGGTGTCTGCAGTTAAACAGAGGATGTCTCCAGCTGGAGTAATAATAATGCTCTGACATATGTGTTTTGCTTATTGCGAGGCCTTCATAACTTTTTTCCTGTAGGAAAATGTAGCATGCTCTGTGGCTGGGTGACCACTTTATCATTTACTCATCATACATTTGTAAGTCACCTGTTCTTTTCTGATGCTTTTAAAGAACACCTTATTCCTAGTTTCAGCATTTGAGAACAAACTAACTTCATAGTGAGGTGTGGATGGATTGTAATAAAATTAAGTAGCCCCTCACTTTACTTAATCTAGTATTGCTTAAGATCTAAAATATTTTTAAACGTTTACTTTGCATTTCTTTTTTCTGCTGCATATCTAATTAAGCTTGTGATTTTACTGAGGGTGTTCTGTTGACTTTGTTGTATACTTGCATCTTAGTATGTGTTTATAAATGCAGAAGCTAATAATATCAGAGAACTCACTGACACTAAACTGAGCAGACTTGTTGGATTCATCAGAGGAAGTTTTCGCCTCCATTTTTGTGTAATTTATTACACTACAGTTTTCACCGTTATACTCTAGGAAGGATGCCTCATTTATGACTGTATTTGATTTTATTCTTGGTTTATTTATAACTGCATTATAGAGGCTAGTACCAGTGATGTGGAGAAGAAAGATGCTAGATTGCTCACTATGATATTTAAAATATCACCATCCTATTTGGGTTTCGCTATAGTTATTCTATGTTGTTTTGCTTGATATGTTCAGTCAGCATTTATGTATATTTATTTGACATTTAGTAGTTTGTCCAATCAATGTGAGTGGATGGGAAATACAAAATTCACCCCGGGGATCACTCCAGTGGCTCTACTCGACAGAGGCACTGGGAACTAAGGTCGGGTGGCACAATGCCAGGGTAATCCTATGGGTTAGGCTATAGCTTATAGTACTATAACCTAGTACACACCTATGAACCTATGACAGTTAAAATCAGCCATTTTGCATCCTGGCATTTAGTAAGGAAATCCGCATGCTTTGTAGGAGTCAGAAAAGATGTACAGTAGATTCCAATAATATTAGACTTAATAATACCACTAATATTAATTGTTGCATGAGCAATTTATAGTCCTGAGTTGGTTTCTTGTCTTCTGGCATTTAAGGGGTCTTTTTGAAGTACTTGGGCACCACCAAGGTCCTTTAGGTGCCAGCAAGAGAGTGGATTCAGTAGCTGATGTCAAGTTGCACATTCTGAAGTGGGAAGCAAGCTTTCTGGTCAACTGTAATGCAGATGCTTGCAGTGAAATAATAATACAATATATAATCTACAAGCTGGGCTATGTGCTTGACTGTGCCAAGGTGTTTTCCGGAAAGCATGCATAGGAGCTTACACATCACTATTGGAGGGGAAGGTGCAGCAGACACTTAAGTTTGTAAGCTAGCAGGTCAACCATTCTGAGGTAAATAGTTAGGCCATGAAGCAGAAATTCCTGATGGATTCCTGGATGGCATCTACTCAAAATCCATTCTTATCAAATGGAAAAGGCTGATGGTTGACAGGCAGTGGGGTTAAAAAGAAGATTAATGCGATGAATATCAGAGACATAGACAGATTCCTGAAATGTGTTTTCAAATGAAGTTATTGAGCTGGAACCCTTGTCCCTCCCCAAAAAACAGATCATTTGTTCAGTATAAGTAATCCTGTTAAATTATCTGGATATGGAATACCATTGAAAAATAGATCTAAAATATGTGTGTACACATGTGCGTGTGGTGTGTGCGCGTGTGCGTGTCTGTGTGTGTGTGTGTGTGTGTGTGTGTGTGTGTGTGTGTGTGTGTGTGTGTGTGATTTTAGTTGGTGGGAATGTCTAAAGAGTTAGGTGCAAGTTTTTGAATTAGACATATAATTACCAGGTAGTAATGAATGGCACTCCTTTTCAGTGATTTAAATGTATAAACTGTGATACCAAACTTAGTTATATTTCTACTCCTCCATCCCAGTCTCAGTCTAGTGTAAGTGTGTACGTGTGGTTTCCTAAAAAATTATGATTGCAAATCTCTTAACAGAGCATATCATTCTGTACAGAGACATACTTTATTCAGTTTTGCATGATTTTCCCCCAGGACACCTGCTATACAACAGAGCTTGCGAATGTTGGAATAGTTGATTCCTAGGTATGTTTATGTAAATGAAAAAATAAATTGTTCTTTAAATAACTATGATGATAAAGACATTATGCGGGTGTAATTATCTATCCCGTCCATGCCCACATCTACTTTCTGGCAGTCATTATTTTTGACATACAAAATGAGGAAAACCAGTGCCAGGTCAAATTACCTTAGCATGCCATTTGTTACCTAGGGAACTGAGTGTTTCTGCTTCCAGACTTGCTGACAAACTGATGAATTATAGTAACAACAATAATCTATAGAGAGAGAGAGAAAGAGATGTAAGTAGATTTGTCTGACCTGAAGGCAGTACATTTCCAAGATATATTAGAGATATAGAATCTTGGATTTCATAGTGGATATTTTGATTTTGGTGAGGGGGAGTAATAAAACCCTTTCAATTTTTAGGAATGTAATTGAGCTGCTGACGTTTTCAATGTCTGAAAAAGCAGTTATCAGCAGTAGTAATTCTGTCAGTCATTCCCTCTTTCTATAAGACAGGATTCTTAGTTATGTATGAAACAAATAAACATCATCATCTATCTTGCTGTTTTAAAAATAGTGACTCCACTAAAACTTAACTTTTTAGACAGATAAAACTTAAGTTATCCACTTTCACATCTAACTCCTCTAGTGCACACTGCAGTGTTTAGGATAAAACATTTTTTTTCATCTTACCTTTAAGCATCCCTGTGACTAGCACTTGCTCTAAAACCTGCTGGAAAGCACTAGCCTTAAACTGATACAAGAGCTCAACTCTCCTTGTTAATAAGGAGAAATTAATTGTGGGCACTAAACAGCCTATAATTGCAAAGTACCTTGCTAAGGTAAGGGAAAACAGCTCATGTACTTTACAACAAAAAAAAAAAAAAAGCACCAAACCAGGCATGTCCAAGGGTCAGCTTCCGGCGATTTCTGTTTTCCACCTGGTGAATCTGGGCATACTGGGGCAATGCAGCAATTGCCTCATGTACACAGAAAACCCTGTCCTCCTACCACCCAACACTACAACCTGTGAGAGATGCACTTACATAGCCAAACTGGAAGCAAAGCTCTCTCCACTCCCAGATTGTGCTAGACAGCCAAGAGGAGAAAGTTAACACCGCACTACACCTCAAGCAACACATAGTCCTTCTAAACCCACACCACCAACACCCACACATAGCAACACTAAACCCACATATGTGGAGGCCCTTAACATTAACCTGCCCAAGCAACAAGGACCACCGAAGCTGAAACACAAACAAACACCAATCACAACCAAAATGTCACATAGCTCACAACACCAGTGTGCCACCCAACAACAGCCCCTAAGGTAAGACAACATACCCAATACTTTAGTCATGGGCGACTCTATAGTCAGGCACACTGATGTCCCACTCACCATGCTGAACAAGGAGAAAATTACAGTCAGCTGCCTGTCGGGTGCCAGGATCTGCCACATAATGCATGCACGCAAATCACTCCATAACAAGTACAAATATGACTCTGTCATTGTCCATGTTGGAGTGAATGACTTGAGACATACCTCCCTGGACTACATGAAAAGAGACATGGAGGAACTCTCGGATAATGTGGCCCAGGCAGGTATGACCCTAGCCCTGAGTAGCATCCTGCCTTCACCTAGAATGATACCACAGTATTAGGACAAAATGATTGACTTCAACAATTGGCTTAGCTTCTGGTGTTATTCAAAGGGGATCCAGTATCTGTCTGCCTGGGATGACATGATCGACAAATGACGATGCTTTGCCAGAGATGGTCTGCACCTGCCGCCCCTGGGATTCAGGTTACTGGCTAAGGCTCTTGCCACCCCTATAGTGCCTTTTTTAGGAAAAGTTCAAAGGACAAAACCACCACCGTAACAGGTACAAGCATGCAAAATCTTAATGTAATGCTACTCAGTGCTAGAAGTCTAAACCTCAAAATGCACTCTCTTGAGGCACTCCTAAAAATGGGGAACATCGATATCTGTGTAGTAACTGAGACCTGGTTCAAGGATCCAGAAACCACCCCTGCAATACCAGGCTACAACTCTTACCACACTTTTCGGCCACCAAACCAGGACCAAAACACTAAAGGTGGAGGAGTGTCCATATTCACCAAGGATATTCACAACACCAGGCTAGTTGTCCAACACAATGCTTCTGAAATTCTCCAGGTACAACTAACACTAGTTAAGACTGCAATCCAAATTGTAGCTTGCTACAGATCCCCCACCATGCCCCAAGATTCTCACTACACCTTTCTAAACATACTGGAAAATATTAAGATGCAACCAAACACCCTAATACTGGGTGATTTCAACTACCCTGCCATTAACTGGGAAAACTACTCATGTACCAACACCTTTGCCCAATGGTTCTTGGAATTAATAAATTCCAACCCCCTGGATCAACTAATCCTTAGTCCCACCAGGGACTCCAATATCCTAGACCTGGCCATTACCAACATTGGAAATTGATGCTCCAAACCTATGGTCACCCCCTTGTTGGTCAGGTCTGACAATAAGCTAATCATACTTGACATCGACATCCCACCCCCCACCTCCCAGTAAGAAAACCTCTGTAAAACACTTCTCCAAAGCCAACTTCATGCTACTCAAGTCAGAAGTGACAAACTTCATGACACTCATACAGAAGGGAACTGAAAGTTTGACTGCTGAATCCTACACTAAGGCACTGTACGAGCACATCCACTCATGCATGAATCGTGCCATCCCCAATAGAACCAAGACGTTCTCCTCCAAAAAAAGGAAGCCAATCTGGTGGTCCCTTGCCATAAACAAAAGGAAGACACTGTTGCAGAAAAGAGGAAAATCCCAGAATGCAAAAAACTTCATTACCAGCCTCTGAATTACCACATAGGTGGCAGTATACTAAACACCGAAAGTGTGATAAGAGACTTAGGGACACAGGTGGACAGTGGTCTCAACTTTGATAACAACATCGCCACAAAAGTCAGGAAATCCTTCTATGAGACACACCTCATCACTAAGTGCTTTTAATCCAGAAAAAAAGAGGTCATTGTCCCACTGCACTCATCCCTCATTAGACCCATTATAGAATACAATGCCCCATTTGGTATGTACCTCTCAAGACAGCTGCAACAACTGGAAAAGCTACAGAAATACCTCACTAAAGGAATCACAGGCCTAAAGCAGATGCCCTATGCTGACTGTCTAAAATAACTCCACCTATACTCTGTCACATATCGTCTACTTAGAGGCGATCTCTGCTTAACATACAAGGCCATGTCAAACCCAGAGCTGTTGGACATGCTACACTTAAAGAATTCCCAATCCCTCAGAGACACACACTCCAGGGATCTAAACCTTGTCATCACAATGAACAAAACATGGTGGAAGGATTGGTTCCTGACCTAGAGACTCCCCAGACTCTGGAATAGACTGCCTATACATATCAAGCAGAGCGCCTCTTTGGACCTCTTCAAAAGGAACCTTGATGATTGGATGGGAGATAGGAAATTCACCCCGTGGATCACATCAGTCACCCTGCTAGATAGGGGTCCAGGAAAGTAAATACTGTGAGAAGAAATAGCCAGGGGATTGTTATGGCTAGGCTTGTATAGGCCCTAGGGCCAATAGGCTAGTACCAACCTAAGAACCTATGAACTGCAGTAAATATGAACAGGCCAGCCAAGCTCAGAGAAGGATCTAAATATTTCTGTACTATAGCAGTCATATCAAACAAGAGGTAACAACAACTTCTCAGGTAACAGAATGATGAAATTCTGGTACAGTATAGCAGGATAAACAGGAGACTGACAAAGTTATCAATCTCATCTTAAAGAAATAACACCATTGATGCTGATCCAATTTACCCTTCTATGACTGTGGAGTCACCAAGCTTCATCATATATACTGTCCTGTACTATATGCCAACCTCCCCTCTGCCACCTTCCCTCAAGAATTTCACAAAGTGCACATTGATTAATGTGTACAGGGAAGTGTGGACATTCAAATTCACAGCAGTGAACAGAACCCTCCAAAGCCGATTGACAAGACTCAGAGTGACAGTCTGCATATTAAAGCAGCTGTAGTGAAGAGGGTGGTTAATTTACCAACCCAGCAAATGTGAATAATGCATCTGTTAGTGTTACTCAGTGCAGACAACATAGATATGCAATCCATGCATGCAGTTCAGTAGGACCATGCTGTTCATGTTCATATCAGCCACCATGGGTACTGATAAAAACAGAGTGGGAAGAAAGGGTTCAAGCAGAATATTCAGCTTTTAGGGTGCATGATAAGATAAAACTGCACTCCCTAGCAGAACAATGGGCTGTAGTCTGTCATGGCCAGGGTGTTACCAGACTGACAGTGTTTGACCACTGAAAGACCAGTGCTGGTGTTACTTGGGGAGGAGTGTTACAGGGCAGTAAAGGTATACAGTGTGCTAGGTTCTATGTGTGATGACAGAACAGCACCAGAGATACCTGAAGGTGTTACAATATTTGTGCACCTATGGTCAGCACTGTACTGAAAAGAGTTTGCTGCAATTATATATTATCATATTCATTTTAAATTCTTAGAACTATAAGCCATGAGTTTCTCTTATTGAGGAAGATCAATGAACAGAGACCTGTACTGAGGGAAGCCATCATAGCCAGGATAGCAGGGTGGTGCTCATTAGCAGCTCACAGCCTTCCTCTTATGTACTACAGTATGACTAATAGGAAGGTTACAATACAAGGCCATAAAACTGAGAGAGAGAGAAAGAGAGATGAACAGAGAGACAGAAAGACAGACATAGAAAGAAGCAGACAGACAGAAACAGAGAGAGCAAGAGAGTGAAACAGAGACAGAGAGAGAGAGAGAGAGAGAGAAAAGAAAATGAAAAAACAGAGAAGGAGAGACAGACAGAAATATATACATACAACGAAAGTGAGCATGAGAGAGAATGAGTGACAGAAAAAAGATAGTTATATAGTTGATCCTGGCACAGGTTGATTGGTACCGAAGCATAGTGATTCATCTTAAGATAATCGGACATGTTCAACAATTTTTCAAATTTATTTTTAAAAAAGGAGTAAGTTTAGTGTTAGTGATGTAAAAAAGTACACAAACAGTCATATTCAGATTATTATTTCTATCACAAACTGCTCATCCAATGCTCTTTAAGACCAGCAGAGAAGTGACTAAATGTATTGTTGCTACTAAAATAGTTTATCACTTCTACAGCTATTAGAGTATTGAGACGTGCTGAGTCTTGTTGTTGGGTATCCTGTAATGTTGACATTCTGAAAAATAAAGTGAAATAGCTGGCAGCATATCATCTCATGTCTGTCACTTCATTTTGTAAAATAAAGAGCCAGGATGTTATATAATATCAGATGTAACACATGAGTTCTTTATTATTTCTTTTTTGAGACACACTGTAGCTAGATTGCTGTGAATTCCCTGTCTGCAAGGCAATTTGTTTGAAAATGTTATCTGGTTTCCAGGAATTTATTTTGCTTTTAACTATGAGTGGACTAGTTACATAGCCTGTGTGATAAAGTGAGCCAAATGCCTGGATGTTATGGTGGGAGAATTAATTAAAATGCAGAACAGTTTTGAGTTTCAAGATGTAGAAGAAGTCTATCAGTAATGAGACAGGATTTTAGAAGTATTTTGAGATTATAAAAAAATGACCATTTGCTCTTCATAAGAACAAGATCGCATGACAATTATTGATGCTTTTGCTACTGAATTAAATAAATGAGCAAAACATTATGTATGTGGTGAGTTACATGATTCATTAACACGAGAGAGAATTGTGTGCTGCATATGTAATGAGCAAAAAGAGCTGATTTAATATTAGTTAAAGCAATAGCTGTATGCAGTTCAACGAGTTAATTTAATGGCAGTCAAACTCAGGGTCTAAAAAAGATAGTTAAGAGTTTGCCTTAAATGTATCTGATATAAAAAATATATATATATCTTTATACCATAAATACAAATTGGACTTTAAAATCATCTAGCTTCTCTTATATGATTAGCCAGGAAATTCCATAACCTGCCTTTTCTGCATTGAAAAAATTCTACCTTCAGTTTAGATCTGGCAATAGGCAATTCAATCAAGGAGCTATGACTAATGATGTTAATATTATGATCCTAAAAATGAATATCCAACATGGCAGCAAAAAGTTGTCCTCTGAACACTTAAATATCAAAATCATGTCAGACCTCAGCAGTCTATATGCCACTCAATAAAGATGTAGATTTTTTAGTCTCTTTGCTATACGATAAATTATCACATCCTGCTATGTCCTGTATGTAGAGTAAGTGCAATTATGTAAAAACAAGTAACCAGATGATAGAGTGAGACATATGTAAAAGTACATATGAAAGTAAAGAAAAGACTGAAAATAGGTTATGAAATGCATTTGTCTACGATCTGAATATGATGTAGCTATAAACATGATAAAAAAGACTTGTAATTCATTTGATCAATAATGTAAGACATATGGTAAAATAAATCATTTTGGGAAAGTGTGTGAAACAAAAGAAACAACTTTGCAAATGAAAAAATACATTTGTTAGAAGAGAACCATGGCAGTTAATATGGTATATCTACAGGTGGTCCTGATGAAATTCTTTTAGCATCAGTTGCCCAAAGCACAAGATCCTGAGGAACCCAATGCAGCTCATTTTTTCCCAGGATATCTTTGCTAATATGATTTCTAAGTGTGCTTCAGCAGTGATTCCCTTCTTTTGACAGATTGCTGGTATGAGTACAGATGATGCCTAGCAGATTTGATAGGTTTGTGGATAAACAGGAGTTTTTGGCTCAGGTCTAGTGATTACACATCAGACTTATGCTGCTCCTGAACTGTGATGTTTGAGATGACCAAAACCAAAGGAAGAAACGCAGTGCCAAACAACACCTAAGAAGGTGACAACTCTCAAAAAAAAAAAAAAAAAAAAAAAAAAAAAACTACAGCAGGCACTGGATAATTACTGGACCTCTCACAGTACCTGCTGTAGTTTTTTTTTTTTTTTTGAGATGATTGACATGAGCTGTAGAGCAAACTCAGCTCTCTAAAGTAGCTGTGAAATGTAGACATCCACTGTTGAAAGTATGTGGTCCAAAAAAGTAATCCCACAGCCCATCAGTATTCTTTGGGGTTCTCTTCTCCTACATCAGTTGTTGGCATTTGCCTTTCTGTTATTCTTGGCTTATTCGTAGATTTAAAACACATGAAGCAACTAACACAGCTTCTAGAGACGTTATGGAACAATATTCTTCTAATTTTCCTCTCACATCATAAATGGCAGCATGTCCCTGTAAAAGTCATGGCTTTCAGAACATCCAGTGCTGATTCTTGCAATGAAGATCATGGCACAAGGAATTACCTAAGCTGCTTCTTAGATGATCTGACTTAGCTTGATGTTAACTGAACTACACATGTAGATCATTAAATGGAAACAATGTGACATACTTCCAGCCATTACTGCTTCCTTAAGAAGCTGTGGCTCACATCTGTCTCCAAACATATACAGGGTTAAAATATGCAGAATATTCTCAGTCTTAAGCTGTGAAACAGAAACATCAGTCAGAAGGTTATTGACTTAACAAGGCAAACAAAACATCAAAAATGATAGAAAAGGGACTAACTGGTTTGGCATTAACTCACATCATGAGAAACTTCCATGACATGTGAAGATTGTACATGAGACATCAAGAAGACTTGAACTACTAAATACTTTGAATCATGTTGTGGATTAAGAAGATGGCAAAAACATGAACTAATGTTTGGAGCACTGGGTGCAGATGGTACAGTTAGACGGCAGGACTTATTAGAATATAAGCATTACTCCAATAGAAAATGATGTTCTAATTGTAGGCATGCATTTTGCCACAGGTTGAGAGGACTTTTGTAATAGTGGCCTCCCGTAATAGTATCTGTGGCAACATTTGTAATAGTGGCTTCCAGTAATACTACCTGTGGCAACAAAGATAGTTTAGTTTGCAGAAGTTTTTCTACATTTGCACACATTTTCTGTGTGATGATGTGAGGTATTGCCAGCTATGCCAGGAGAAGCAGGGCAGTGGGTGTATAACATATGCAAGCATATCTAGCTGGAGTTTTGTAAATAATTATGTCATTTGTATATCAAGCTGATTTGTACAGAAGCCTGTGCTGAAAATTGTATTTGTAAAGCTGCTTGTGTTAAAAATGTACCAGCTGTGGGTCCTCTGAACAGAAAAAGAATGTATGTCAGATTGTATTGTAACTGTTGAAATGAATATATTGTAACAGAGGATACTGGAAGAGAAGAGGTTAATCTCAGTCCAGCTAACTTTGAAAAATAGTCTGAAATTAGATGACCTGGTTTAGGTCATAAAGATTGTATCTTACAGTTCTGATTGCAGCCAGAGACAAAATGTTTGTGAAAACTAGGACTAGAAATCCTACTGTATTGTCATTAGGGTGAACTAGTTGCTATCCTGGAAGGGTGGAAGTTTCTGAAATGGTTTTATAGCTTCCAGATGCTATAACACATCTTAGCAAAGCTCTGTGTGTATTATGACACATATGTACTAGATTCTGTTTCACTTGCTAGTAAAGGGGGTAGTGTGAGAACCAGAAGTCAGATGTCCAGATGTATGTGATGTCCTTCTGTAATCCAGCGCTGAAATGATGTTTTAATACTAGATGGGACAGAAGTCTCAAGGCATCTATTTTTGAAACCCGATAAAGAAGGACCACTCACCTACTTCATCTTGCCTTGCTTTAGTAAGTAACCAGGGAATAGTAATTCTTTAGATCAGTCAGGAAAATATAGTGAGATTAGTTAAGTACTGTTTTTCTGTATCTGTGTGAATCTACCCATTGGTGTTATGTTTAATATTTCCTGTGAATGAAACTCTGGTGTTTATTGTAAATAGATATTTAGTATTTTCATGTTATTTTATTGTTTATTATTAAATATATGTGAAGTGTTCATTGTGGCTGGTCTTTTAGAAAGTATTTTAACATTTGAGAGTACTTATATTTAATTGGTGATACTGTGGCTCCTCAGTAAAGCCTTGCTGCATTGGTCAAACACTACAGTTTGTATTCATATTAATTTTACTCAGTATAATTGGATACACTGGTAAAAGCCTTAGAGTAGCTGGCTTTGGAGGGTTCTGGTGACAGTATCTACCTTATAGTCTGGGCAGAGGGGGGGGATAGCTGGTAAATCTGTGCCAGCCTTTCCCAGGTGTGTGTGTGTGTGTGTGTGTGTGTGTGTGTGTGTGTGTGTGTGTGTGTGTGTGAAAATCAAACTGCAAAAAGTGTGTGTGTCAGCTACTTGGAGCAGGGACATAGAGCACTAGTTTCACAGAGAGGGTGGTGGAGGATTTGGCTTGGAACACTAGGCTGAAGACTCAACTCTACAGCTGTGGTCAGTGTGGTGTCTTATTTGGGGTCTGGTGAAAGAGAGGGAAACCCAGCCCCAGGATGGGAGTGCATTCTCTGTGTGCTCTTAAAGGAAATTGTGCTTGGTGCAGAGAGCTGCATCTGGAAATACTGTGTATATCTATTTTAGTTGCAAGAGAACATCCCTCACCAGTGTCCATGGTGAGGATTGAGACTCCTGGATTACTGACCCAGAGGAGGGATTTCATATTCTGTATTTTGGAATGTTTCTCAGGGTGTATGAACTTATTTCAAAGGATTCTTGATACTGCAGGAGTTCTGCCTTTTGTTGTAAAGCATTTGTTACTGCCTTTGTCCTCAAAACAAGTTTTGTTTACATTAAGAAGGTTTTATTTTGCACTCTGATGGGAGCAGAGGGCTGATTCAATGCATCCAAGTTGGGAACTGCTGATGGAAGGCTTATTGTGTGTTTATCTGATTGGCCTGATGGCTTAACTGTGTAAAAGACTTTCATCCTGCTGGTATAAAAGCCTTACATTTTTGTGAGACTTTGCATATTTATTCAGAGCTTCCCTGTGCCTGGCTTGGACTCCTGTGACTACAAGATTCTTGGATTGTATCTAAAGCCATCCATGGACTTACAAATCTGATATAAGTAATTTTACTTACACTTGCTCTAACTATCTTAGTGCAGTTTAACAATTATGTGCTGCATTTATTGCTTTGTTTGAATTTATCACTGTTTTTCAGCCTGCACTTGTTAAAGAAACACCATCTGTTTGATACTGTACTGCTCTTAGGTCATTTTAACAGTACCCTCATATTTCCTAACCTCCCCTCCTCTGATACTGAAAAAACTATTCTGAGTTTACCAAAGTTGCCAAAATACTTTTCTGTTTTTTTAGAAGTTTTCCTATATTTGCACATATTATTCTGCCTTTGGGAACATTTCTCAGGGTTTGTGAAGTTATTTCCAAGGATTCCTGATACTGCTGAAGTTCTGCCTTTTGTTGTAAAGCATTTGTTACTGCAATTGAGCTCAAAACCAGTTTGTTTTGCATTAAGTGGGTTTTACTCTGTACTTTGGTGAGAGTAGAGTGCTGATTCAACCGATCAGAGTGTGAACTGCTGGTGGAAGGCTTATTGTGTTTTTATCTGATCAGCCTGAAGCTTAGCTGCATAAAAGTTCTTTATCCTGCAGGTATAAAAGTCTCACATTTGTGCATTGTGCAAATGTGGTTACCCATGCCTTGTATATATGCAAACATCTCCAGTTTAAAATTGTCTATTGGAAACAATCTCCATACTCACCCACTGTTCATAGCTGCTCAAAGAGCTGCCAGTTTGTGCAGAGGGTAGCATCACCACAGATCATCTAACAGTATACTACTAAACACTCTCACTTAGACCTTTAAGTGACTCTCCCCTACTTCTTCCCATTTACTAAGGATCTGGCATAATGGATATGTGCTTCCCTGTAATCTGTGTTTCTGGTCTCATGGATATAGGCATCCTGAGGCAGTGTAGTAATTGCCTCATGTTCACTGACTACCATTTATTTTTAGAACAGACAAACACAGTGCGTGAGAGATGTAGCTACACAATGTCATTGGAGGCAAAGCTCTCACATGCACACATGAAAAATGCAAACCAGGTTGTCAGTGTTTCACCCAAAACACTCACTATGACTTCTAAGGAACAAACACAGGCTCACATATTCAATGATGCTCACATGTAATCTATCAAAATCATTAAGACCTCCTAAAAGCATTTCTCAGTGTCCCTGCGCACACTCAAAAAAGACAGCGCCTCACACAACACATTACTCTGACAATCATAGTCATCGCACTTCTAAGCCTATAAGGCAACACACTACACAAGCATTCTAGTTATTGGGGAGTTCAATGTAAGACATACTGATGTCCACCTTATCAGGCTAAACAAGGAGAAGATCATAGTGAGCTCTCTGTCTTGAGCCAGGATCCACCAGATCATGCATGCATTTAAGTTTTTATACCACAAGTATCAGTATAAGCCATCATAGTCCATGTGGGTGTAAACAAAACAAGATGTACCTCACTGGATTATATGAAGAGACATGATGGATCTATCTGAGTATATGTCCCAGGCAGGTATGAATCTTGCCATAAGTCGCACTACTTTCATCAATAATGATGCCACAGTAATAGCAAAAAAATTATTGACTTCAACAATTGGCTTACTGTCTAGTGTCTCAACAAGGGGAACCAATATCTGTCAGCCTGGGGAGACGTGATCAACAAACCACAATGTTTTGCCAGAAATTATTTGCACTTGTCACAACTTGTCTTCCGGATACTGGTTAAAACTTTATCTATCACCATAGCTTCTTTTTTAGTTGTGCTAAGTTGTTAAATCCTCCAGCATAACAAAAATCACTCAAGACCACCTAAAGGTACTGTTGCTCAATGCTAGGCATTTAAATAAAAAAATGCACTCACTGGAAGCACTTATCACCCTGTAAAACACATACAAATGTGCAGTCATGGAAACATGGTTCAGAACAATGGATAGCACCCTGACTATTAAAGGCTGCAATGCCTTTCATACATTTTGATCCCCCTCAGCTCAGAATAAAACAAAGGCAAGTATACTGCTAGACTGGTCCAACAACATGACTTGCTTGAGCTGCTCCATGTCCAACTAACCAAAGGTGTGACCCCTATTATAGCCTTGCTAGTTATAGATCCCCTAATATGAGTCTGGAAAACCAAACCTAATATCTAAACCTACTGTAATCTGTTAACATTCAACCTAACACCATACTTATGGGTGACTTCAACTACCCCTGCATAAACTGGAAGACTTATATGACCCATAATTCACTTGCTTACAGGCTTTTGGACTTTGTCAATGCAAACACCCCAGAGCATCTAGTTAGCTCCCCACCTAGAGGCACAAATATCCTAGAGCTGGTACTCATGAATATGGGGGAATGCTGCTCCCTTCCATGCAATAATTCCTCCCCGGTAAGATCTGAATACAAAATGATCTCCTTTAGTATTAAAGCAAACCTAGAATCCCCATCAAACTCCAAACCTGTTAACAACTTTGCTAAGGCCAATTACCTCATACTAAGTGATGGCTTATTAAACTTTCAAGCCACTCTGAAACCAGCTGATACTGAGGCCTACTCTGTGCTGTACATAGAAGCACTGTACAAGTACATTCATAGCTGCATACAGGAGGCAGTACCTATCCGAGTCAGGCCTATGGTTACGGGCAAAAATAAACCACACTTGTGGCTGCTTGGCATAAATAAGCTATTCAGCAGAAGGAAAAAAAATCCTTTCCGAAGTCGAGAAGGAACGACAAAACAGTGCAAAAAGACACTCACCAGTAAAAACAAACAAATTACACAGCTGGTCAAATCTGCCAAAGTAAACTACTAGGCATAGATAGCCTCCCAGGTGAAATATAACATAAGGCTTTTTTAATCATGTTCATAACCTCAGGGGAAACGCTCAGCAATATGCGAAGTTAGTCATGAATGGCAACATTTACACCCAGACTAAAACTATAGCAAACCTGCTGGCTGACAAATTCAATTCAACCACCCCATCACCTCCTATCACACCCAAAGAAATAATCGCAACCACCCCCCCTACTGTTCATTATGAGGGAACAGATCCTTACTATGCTTACTCCAGCCAAAAACTCAGATGCCATGGGCCCCAACAACATTCCAGGATGCTTATTAAATAGCTTAAAACAGACTCTATCAAGGTCACTAGAAATCTTCTTTAACCACACCCTCCAGACAGGATTTGTCCCAGAGGAATGGAGGACTACAATAATAGTCCTTCTGCACAAGGGATCCCATCAATTGACCCAAGGATCTACAGACCCATAAGCCTGACCAGTCTTTTCTGCAAGGCCATGGAGAGAATTATCATGGATCTTATCAATAATGGCAGAGGAAATCTCCAAACACTGGACCTGACCAAATTTGGCGTTGTCAAAGGGTGGTCTTGCCTATTCAATCTGGTGGACTTTTTTGAGAAAGTCACCAGGGCCATGGATGAGGATAAAACTGTACACCTCACTTATCTAAACATTGCCAAAGTTTTCAACACAATCTCCCAATCAGGGATCATAGATAAACGTACTGCATTAGGAAGAAACCCCTACATCATCAGGTGGATGACAAACTGGCTCACTGTCAGGACACATGTTGTCCAAATAGGCAAATTCATTTCCAATAAGAAATCTGTTACTAGCAGTATCCCATAGGGCTCAGGGTTGGGACCCCTTCTGTTTGGTATATACTTTGAAGTGAAAGCCAGTGTTGGGGTCCTCAGGCTCACCATGTTCGCTGATGACTGTACGCTAGGAGCAATCATCAAATCCCCAAAAGGATGTTGATATCCTACAAACAGACCTAGAAATGACAAATGACTGGTGCCAAAACCATGCTCTGAGACTAAATGTTAAAAAATACGTAAACATACCCTTCAAATTAGATATCCCTGCAAATTGTAATATTGATAGCACACCTCTAAATGTAGACCCAGTGGTGTGGGACCTAATAACACACATATATAGTAACCTAAACTTTACCACCAGGTAGCTACAGTAGTGAGGAAATCCTTCTGTGTGGCTCAAATTATAAGTAAAGGCATGGCATGAAGGTCAATGGAAGTCATAGTGCCATTGTACTTGGCCCTCATCAGGCTCATAATCATGTACAGTGCTCCCTTCTGCATATGTCTAAATAGGCACTTACACCAATTGGAGTAGCTCCAGATGTTTCTCACTAAAAAAATACAAACATTAAGACACATGTCTTGTACAGACCAACTAAAGGCCCTATCCCTTTACTCTGTCTCGTATCATTTATTGAGAGGTGACTTATGCCTGACCTACACACATTATCATATCCAGCCCTGATGCAAATAATACATATTTGCAAGAAAAAATATACAAGGGTTATGTGTTCCATGGACATGAACCTTATTTGCCCTACACTTGAACCTTATATGCCCTACACTGACAATCTCAAAAACTCCAGCTTTACTCTGTAGCATATCGTCTACCCCAAGGAAATCTCTGCCTAACATACAAAGCTATGTTAAACCCAGAGCTGTTGGACATGCTACACCTAAAGAAATCCCAATCCCTCCGAGCTACATGTTCTAGGGACCTAAACCTTGTCACCAAAATAAACAGGACATGCTGGAGGGATAGATTCCTGTCCCAGAGACTTCCTATACTCTGGAACAAGCTACCCATCTATGTCAAGCAAAGTTCCTCACTAGCACTCTTCAAGAAAAATCTTGATGAGTGGATGTGAAACAGGAAATACAGCCTGGGGATCACATCTATGGCTCTGCTCGACAGGGGCACAGGAAATTAATTTTCTTGGGTGGAGTAAGCCAGGGAACCTTGCTGGCTAGCCTTATTTAGCCTGATAGCCTAGTACCTACCTATGAGCCTATGAATTTGTAACTCTAACAGAACTTGTTAGTGAGACAGATTCATATCCCAAGGCTACCTCATCTATGGAATAAATTTCCCATCTTAATTAAACAAAGCCCATCCTTCACTCTCGTCAAAGAATTTTTGGATAAATGGATGAAAAAACATAAATTCATTCCTGGGTACTGCCCATGTCCCTTATGGACAGAGGCAGTATATAAAATGACTTGGTGCTCTAACACCTAAATACTCCAATACTACCCTATCCCATATCTAGGGAATTAAAATATAACAGTGTCATATCATGGGTATTATTGTCTAGGCTTTTAAAGGCTTTTGTGTTACTAGCCTAGTAATCACCTATGAACAAATGAACAAAAAAACTAACATACCATAGTATCAGGGTAATACAGTCAAAACAGATAGTTTACAGAAAAAGTGTCAGACCAAGTATAAAATATATATTAGTGCTTTTGCAATGCATTCATAAATAGTGCAATGAAGTGAAGCATGGCTGCTGCTTGTGTTGCAGTACTTCAGCACATATGTGTATTTTACTTCTGAAGGCCTTGGAGAGTGGCATAATGGGAAAGTGTTTACCTTGCAAACACAAGGCGCAGGGTTTGATTCTCAAATGGGACAACTGGTTTGACTTAAAAATCCCAGAAGTATTTTAAGAATTTGAATTCTTTGAGACAGTTACCAAGGCTATAGATGAGGGAAAGCTGGTACGCACAGCCTACCTAGACCTCGCAAAGGCCTTCGACACCATTCCCCATTTTGGTATTATAGACAAGCTCACCAGCCTGAACATAAACCCCTACGTCACAAGATGGGTTGCCAACTGGCTCACGGACAGAACCCACATGGTGAGAGTTGCAGGAGCTAGGTCTGACTCTAAACTGGTTACAAGTGGCATTCTCCAGGGCTCAGTCCTAGGACCCCTCCTGTTCGGCATATACTTCTCAGAGGTACAGGCAAGCACAGGAGGACTATGGCTGACCAAGTTTGCAGATAACTGCAAACTAGGGGCTATAATTGACTCTCCGGCTGACACAGACATCCTCCAAAAGGGTCTCACTGAGACAGATACCTGGTGCCAAAATCATGGCCTCAAGCTAAATGCCAAAAAGTGCATAGTCATCCCCTTTGGAAAAAACAAAGTACCCATAAACTACCACATAGGTAGTAGTCCCCTAAATATGGAAGACGTAATAAGGGATCTGGAGACCCAAGTAGATAGTAATCTCACCTTTGATAATCACATTGCCAAAGTGGTTAAAAAAACCTTCTACATGGCCCACCTAATCACAAAAGGGTTTGCATCCAGATCAAAAGAGGTCATTGTACCCCTCTACTCATCACTCATCAAACCCATCATAAACACCTTATTTGGGATGTACCTTACAAGACACCTGCAACAGTTGGAAAGACCACAGAAGTACCTCACCAAGAGGATCACTGGCCTCAAACAGATGCCCTATGCCACTCGACTGAAGAAACTCCAGCTGTACTCGGTTGCATACAGCCTACTCAGAGGTGATCTCTGCCTGACATACAAGGCCATGTCCAACCCAGAATTGATGGACATGATCCACCTAAAGAAAACCTTATCTCCTCGAGCCACATGCTCTAGGGATCAAAACCTCACCACAACAATAAATAGGATGTGCTGGAGGGATAGATTCCTGTCCCAGAGACTTCCCATGCTTTGGAACAAGATTCTAATCTACATTAGGCAGAGCTCCTTGCTAACACTCTTCAAGAGAAACCTTGACGAGTGGATGGGAAACAGAAAGTTTACCCCAGGGATCACTTCAGAGGCTCTGCTGGACAGAGACACAGGGAACTAATCTAAGGGGGTGGCAAAAGCCAACACATTCAGGCCAGGCTTATAAATGCCTTTGGGCAGATAACATAGTGCCTGCATATGAGCATGTGAACCTATAAGGAGAGTTAGCTTAGTATGAAATTAAGTATTTAGCCAAATAAGACCTATACTTGTCTACGAAGTTCCCACTTCAGCGTTTAAGCTTTGTGGAGCATAATTAATCTGTGGACAAAGCTCCCACTTCAGCTTTTAAGCTTTGTGGAGCATAATTAATATGCGGCACATCACCTGATCTGATGAATAATGTCCTGTCAATATTGTAAAAAATAAAACACAAAAATAAATTGTAAATTGAGATGAACTATGGATGTTGCTTGTTTCCCTGGGGCACACCTGAAACATTATTCATAATGAAATAAATAAAAGAAAATATGAAGATATTACTGATCAATGTTAGGATCCTGAACAAGAAACCTCAGGCACTCATGTTTGTGTAGTGACTGAGACATGGTTTATAATAGTGGAGAGCACTTTGGCTGTGAAAGGCTATAATGCCTTCCACATGTTTAGAACAGCTACTTCTCAGGAAGGGAAAAAGGTGGAGTTCTATCAGTCTACATTGAGAAAGGACTCACATCAAGGCTGGTAAAGCAGCACAATGCATTAGAGCGTCTTCGTGTCCAAATATCAATCAGAAAGGTCCGATAGCAGATTCATATAATCTACAGAACTCCCTCCAGGACAAAAGAAAGCCACAATGCCTATCTACAGGAACTAGAATCCCTCAGTATTAAACCCAATACAGTTTTCCTAGGTGATCTAAACTATCCAACTACAGACTGGGAAACCTACACCATCACTAGTGCACAAACACAGAGATTCATAGACTTTGTCAATACAAATGCCCTAGAACAATTAGTCAGAGTACCACTAGGAGGAATATCATCTCGGATCTTGTCCTTAGTAATATGGGAACATCTTGCACCATCCCATGCATATCTTTATCAGTTGTTAGGTCTGACCATAAACAGTCTCCTTCAAAATAAAACTAAAATCAGAGATCCCTTCTACTCAAGGTACCTTTAGAAATCTCTTTAAGGCAAACTATCTACTCCTAAATGATACACTGGCAATTTTCAAATCCCCACCAAACCAAATTAACTCCACTGAATATACAGAAATGTACACCACCACACTATATCAGTATGTAAACATCTGCACAGATGTAGTTATACCCGGTTTACTATCATAATATCGAATGTGGATGCTCTGAACACAGAAAAATGAATGACAGATGTCCAAATTGTCGTGTTGCTGAGCATACCATGTTCGAAAGTCATATCAGCGAATGCTACTGTGCATTCACTGATATTAATTCGAAAAACTGCACAGAAATCATGGTACAGTGCAGTGTCCTCACTGTTGTGCGATGTTGGAGTTGTAATATATAGTTAGCAGAGGGTGTGAGGGGCTTGCCTCCCTACAAAACAGTGATGTTAACTATAGAAGTTTCACATTAAGTGTTCTACTATATGACATTCATGTGCTATGCTCGACAGCAATGTTGAATCTGCTGAATCTGTTCAGTAGGTTAAACATTGTGTGTAGTTGACTAAAGTAACATTCACCCTTTACTTCAATGTTGTGACTGGCATGATGTTGTGCCGGTCGATATTTTGATAGTAAACCTTTATTCCCAGCAGGGGCAAGTGCAGGGCAAACTCTAGAAACAAATCCATGTGGTGGAATCATAATATCAACAAGCTTTATAATAAAAGGAAAATAATTTTGACAAAAAGTAAGGAGAGTAATTTCCAGAATGTTAATGCCCTTGTCAGTAAAATTAACAAACAACTCAGGAGCTTAATAAAATCCATCAAAGCTAAGTTTGAGGCTAAAATAGCTCCCCAAGCCAAAGACAATCATAAGGCATGTTTTAGTTAAGTTTGTAATCTTAAAAGCACAATGCAGCAATGCTCTGAGTTGATTGTCAGTGATGTTACCTACAATGAGGCTGAAGCATATCTCTCAGCCGTACTGAATTCCTTGGTATTTACCAGTTTCAAGGGAAAAAAATGGGGTGCCATGAATTTCTGAATAGCCCCTTCAATTCCCAATTTTTTTATTTATTTACAATTTTAAGTTATGGCTGATGTCATCACATATTGCCAGCATATCCCGCAATGTCATCAATGTGCATTGGCATGCATAATGACATCAGCTTTTGAGGCATTGCCTGACTACCTGTTGGACTCAGAGACTGGGGCAGGAGTTTCAAACCATGGGTGGTGATGTTGCCAGCAGTAGTTTATTGGTCTTGGCTCTCAGGACATTGGAAATAGGTCAATAATTTACTACAAGTTACTTCTCATTGTGTTAGAATCATTAAATATAATAGGATGACTCCATCAAGCAAAACTTTTTTTTAAATAATATCTATCTTTATTGAGACTTAAAAGCTCATATTAGCTTTGGCTACACCTAAAGTTGACACTCTTGGTTGACTCCGCTTTGAAGAATGTACTGCGACCGAACCCAGTTGGCCCTCAAACCAGTTCAACAAATTCACCCTGAAAGTAATGCAAGACGGAAAGGACTGTAATCACGTCAGACCACAAGTATGTTCTGCATCTGATGGCCATGCATTCCACCTTATTTGTCTGTGTGTTTTGCAGTGTAGCGAAAATGCAATATATTTTAATTATGTAAAAAATGTTAACACAGTAGAAACTGACAGTCACCTCTCTGGTCATTCAAAGATTGAAAAGACATGCCTATGTACTGCAGACAAAAAGTAAACAAGGCTGTCAACTTTGGTTAATATTATTACTATTATAATCTTTAACTTCCACTGATTCTCTCAAATAGGCAGAAAGGCTTTAGTTTCTAGCACAACTTGATGGAAATCGAAAGTCCTAAGCAGTCTTGCAATGTAATTACAATATGTACAAGTTACTGAAAACATTCAGAGAGATCAACCAAAAATCATTTTCAGAAATACAACTCAACACAGAGCTACTATCTCCCTTAAGTAAGACATTACTAATACATCCCATTCCTTCCTTCTATCCAGTCATAGACATGTGGGTACAAGCAGAATAATCAGCTCACAAAAGTGGCAGTGCCACAGACCTCCTACCCTAACCGACTATCTCTCCACAAAATTAGAAATCCTGAGTGAGAAATAGTTAAACCGTAGCTGTTGTAGAAGTAAATCAACAAAAAATGTGTAGCAATCATAATTAATATACGTTTTGCAAAAATGCCAATCGATTCAAGAAAGTTGCCATGACATACCTTTCAGCAGCTAACTTAACTAATTTACATTACAGATACAAATAACAGTGAATACTGCCAATGAAAACAGGTATAAAACCACAACACATGACTAAAACACCAGGATAAGTAAACAAAACTGAAAAATGGCAATCAGTGATGGATTAAAGGTGTATGGAAGGATGATGCCATTTCAAGAAAGCAAAATCAGAAGGATTTTCTACTATAACTTGAATTTTAAAATCCAATATGTGCTAGTTATCCTGAATTGGTAGTTTTAGAGGGTATAGGTTAGTTAATATGTCGAATGTAACAGTTTGGACTTGAACATGTTAAAAACTTAAAACATTTTCCAGAATTATTGGCTGGCTGGCTGTGCAGAGGAGGTACAGTTAACCCCAAAGTGTTGCTCTTAACTTTGTTCTTTAGTTCGCATTGACAGCGTACATCAATAAGCAAAGTTGATACGAGTCAGCTGAGCATACTTCTGAAGTTCACCCTGAAAGTAATGCAAGATGGTGAGGACAATAGTCACATCAGATGTAAGAGACTGTGCTCGAGTGAGAAAGTGTGGTGCACCTGCTACTGCAACCAAGGCAATGCTGTGATGTGTGGGATAACCAAGGTAAGCACAGTGGATACAAATGCAGTCAATCTTGCTTAATTCAGTCGCCTTTTCTGACTTTGTGATTTACATGGGTTTCTTGAGGAAATCAACAGTTCTTAGTTTCAGTACGTTTTTAAGATGGGAAAGGACATTAGCTTGCAATGTTCTTCTGTCCAGTATCGAAAGTGTCAAAAAAACTTTGCTCTGGCATACATCAAAGCGAGTGTATTTGTAATAATATTTTCCCTGATTAAAGTAGGAATTCAGTTAGCCAGTGACCTGTAGTGTGATACTTTCATTTCTTTGCTTGGATTGTTTTTGTTTTGTGTTTTTTTTTCATCCAGATATGGCATCTTTCAATACGCTGCTTACTGTTTGAGTTGTTACCAGTATTTTGCCTTTTTCTCTCAATTTTTATTCATATAAATTTTGTGTACATTATTTGGGTACACAGTTGATTTTTGGATCATGACATGAGCAAGAAACTCGCCACTTCCAATGAATATATTTTGCTTATGCTTATTGAGGAAGTTAGTGTTGTGCTTGTTTCTGTCAGTTCTGTCTACAAAAATTTCCTGTTAAGCTAATACAGGTTATTATTACTAGGAAATATAACCCAATTAAATGTTTTTCCACTCAGTCTCGACTGGATAATTTGTCAAGTTGTTTAGGGGACTGGATCGTAGTTCCCCGCATTAAGTAGGCCTTTGTTTGGTCTAGTGTAAACTGCCTTTCTCAGCAAATGGAATGAATACTGTTGCCTCTTGTTTTTACTTGCTTGTACAGAAATAATACCTGACATTCTAATAGATGCCATACCTCTCCATGTGTCAGAGCAAGAAATCTGGAGAAAGTCAAAAATATTGATGGGACAAAGGCCCAAAAATAGGGACAGATTTTAAGTATTACTCCTGTAAACTCAGATAGTTGCTAGAATAACTGGTTTTGCATTATTATGTATTTTCTGTGGGATATGAAGTCTGAAATTCAAATGTCTACCATAATTTATTATTATTTAGTGACTTCAGTCTTCATGTTGGTATCCCACAATATCATCGGAGTGGGTGGGGTTATGTGATCACCTATGCAAATTTCATGTTAATTATCACCACAATTTTTGGCAAGTTATACCTACTTTTCATGGCCAATATAAATATCCAAAAATAGGATAACCAGCTAAATGGAGTATGTGGTAACAATGAAACTTTTACTTTTCATGAGCCTTTGTCCAGATTTTTGCTGTTTCCAGATTGAGAGGTATGGGCTGAAGATATAGCTAACCTACGGCCTGATAAATTTATTTCTAAATTTATCCATCTCCCTCCTCCATCCGTTCCTCAAGATATACCTGAAACTGTCTCACTTCTAGCTTTCCTCACAAGACTGAGTCCTAAAAGTGCTGTCAAAAATATTGCATCCCTGGGTGCTGACAATATCCCTGGATGCATCTCAAATAGCATGAAACATGATTTAGCCACACTCCTAGCACATTATTCAATTTCAGCCTCCATACAGGTTTTGCACCATATGAATGGAGAACAGCTACAGTTATACCTCTGCGTAATGAAGGATATTGACAAACCTAGGTAATTACAGACCCATAAGTCTGACCAGCCTCATATGCAAAGATGGAAAGATTTATCATGGAATCAATCAATCAGGATACAGGGAACCTCTAAACACTGGACCAGTCTTGGTTTGGATTCATCAAGGACAGGTATTGCTTACTCAACATGGTGGATTTTTTTGCAAAGCTCACCAAAAGCAATGGATGAAGGCAAAATGGTATATACCACATACTTTGACCTGGCCAAAGCTTTTGAGACCTTTCCCCTCTCAGGTGTAGTAGAAAGCTAAATAAACTGGGAATAAGCTCTTATGTCACCCACTGGACTACCAACTGGCTCACATACAGGACAAAAATAGTCAAAATATATATACACAATCAACCTATGAATAATTTAGAAAATATTATACACAGAGATAACTTACAATGAACAGTCCCATCAGTTACCTGCTGCAATGTTATGTACACAAGATAATAAATGTAAGTGACAGAGGGAGTAAGATAGCAGAATTTACAGCTATTATCTATACAGCATTTACATGCTGAGTAGTTTTGAAGTTTTGTTCAGCAAGATGTTTCTCTTTATTTTTTATGAGTTCCATTATGAGTTCCATTATGATCCTCTCCATGGCTTTGCAGATAAGGCTTGTCAAGCTAATGGGACGGTAATTTCCAGGGTCGGTGGAGGCACCGCCCTTGTGAAGTGGGACCACAGTTGCCGTGCGCCACTCCTTGGAGCGTATCCTGAGGTGAGGCTAAGATTAAACAGCTGTCCTAACTGCGGGTTTAATTCCTCATTGAGTTCGTGGAGCACACAGCCGGGGACACCATCCGGTCCCGTGGATGCTGTGTTTTTTGCTTTGGAGAGAGCAGTTCTCACCTGGGCGTTGGAGATGTTTGGGGGGCTACAATCCTCTGGTATAGATATCTCTCCTTTTGGGGACGGGGAGAAGTTTGCACTGAACCTGTCAGCCAGTATGTTGGCAATGTGTGTAGGTTCAGTAATCTTCACATCATTTTGAACTAATTCTGAGCATATCTGGGAGTTTCCTCCTAGGTTTCTAACATAGCTAAAGAAGGCCTTATGATTGTCTTTTGAGTCCTTGGCGATTTTTCTCTCAAAATTTGCCTTGGATGATTTTATGAGAGCTCTTAGTTTTTTTACTTATAATGATCAAAGGTGTCTTACCTTTCAAGGATTTTGCTCTATCTTGTAGTAGCTTCCTCCTTTTGTTGTAGAGCTTGTTTATGGCTGGGGTCCACCAGACTGGACGCTTGCCTTTGGTACAAAGAGTCTTAGTTTTGTATCTCAAAGTCTGACAGAGTTTTTTTGACTCAAATCAGGTGCAAGATTGTTCCATATGGCAGGACCCAGCCATTGAGAATGCCTTTTCACCCAGTGTTGTTTTAAAGCGAGGCCTATGTAGGGAAATATTATCAGAATTTCTAAGGGAGTAGTTAGGTTCTGTGATAGGAAGTAGTCTTTTATATAGTGGGCAGTATCCTTTTTTAAGATTTTAAAAATTAGTGTGCTAAGTCCTTAGGTGGCTCTTTCAGTTACTGAAAAGCAGTTTACCTTTTGCTGAAGAATGTCATAATGAATACAGCTGCTTGCCAAAAGGACATACCTGCAAATTTGTTTACAGTGGTCAGAATTTGTTTTGTATTAAGAATAGTAGATTAGTAATGTATGGTCATCTTCCAGTTTGGGGAGGAGAATATTTTTGGCAATGGTCAGTATAGAAACAGGAATAATGGATTTACTATTGTGCAATGTTTGTTTTCATAACTTTATTTGTACAATCATTTTTTACTCTTTAGTTCAATGATTATATTATACAGAAAAGTGGAGCACATACAACGGTAGTATGTGATGCACATAATAAGTTAAATGGGATTTCTAAATTTTTCATTTTTACCTTGTTTAAACTATTTTACTGTCTGTAGGACTTGGGAATGGCTACGTTTGTGTTTAATATATCTAAGTACAAGATATGTAAAGCCAGTCAGGCAGTCTTTATGTTTAAGTGGAATATCCATGTTGTGTTTAAAAAAACACCACCAACATAGGGAGAATGCCACAATCTAATAACTTTTATAAACCCTGGAAAGTCAGTAACACAGTGCTTTCATTCATTGAAAGTAGGACTTCATTAGTTATTGGATCAGTGGCATTCTTCCTGTGTTGGTGGTGTTTATTTTTTCTAACTGCATCTTATATCATGCCTTTGTTGGTTCCTGGTCTTTTGGATATCAATAATGTGTGTTATCCTGACTGGGACACCTTTTTTGCTTATGTTTTCCATGTTTATCCTTCCTTTTCTTCTCTTGCCTGCATTAACAATAACATTTATGAAAAGTATCCCTAGGTTAATTTGCACACATTTTTACTACTTTATGCAATTCATTTACTTTCTAATTTGTACACTTCCAAATATACACAACATGAAAACAAATGAGGGTTAAGTGTGTCCAGAAGTGGGAATGCTTAGAACTCAATATGACAATTACTGCTACATTCTGGTTAGATGCACCTTCCCTCCAATATCTGTGGTGGACCCACCACTGTACTTAAGCTGTGAAAGTTCCCATATTAAAACATAGGTGTACACATACACACACACACATGCACACACGCACTCACGCACTCACACACACACACACACACACACACACACACACACACACACACACACACACACACACACACACACACACACACACATCTTATAGGTTCATAGGTAGGTACTAGGCTATCAACCCAAGGGCCTATGTAAGCCTAGCCAACAAGGTTCCCTGGCTTATGCCACCCAAGAAAGTTATTTTCTTGTGCCACTGTCGAGCAGAGACAAAGAAGTGATCCCCGGGGTGTATTTACTATTTCCCATCCAATCATCAGGATTTTTCTTGAAGAGTGCTAATGAAGAACTTTGCTTGACATAGATGGGTAGCCTGTTCCAGAGAATGGGAAGTCTCTGGGACAGGAATCTATCCCTCCAGCATGTCCTGTTTATTGTGGTGACAAGGTTTAGGTCCCTAGAGCGTGTAGCTTGGAGGGATTGGGATTTCTTTAGGTGTAGCATGTCCAACAGCTCTTTGTTTGACGTAGCTTTATATGTTAGGCAGAGATCACCTCGGAGTAGGCGATATGCTATGGAGTAAAGCTGGAGTTTTTTGAGACGGTCAGTGTAGTGAATTTATTTGAGGCCAGTAATCCTCTTTGTGAGGTACTTCTGTGGCCTTTCCAGCTGCTGCAGATGTCTTGTGAGGTACATTCCAAAAGGGGCATTGTACTCTATAATGGGTCTAATGAGTGACGAGTAGAGGGGAACAATGACCTTTTTTCCTGGATGAGAACCCTTTTATGATGAGGTGTGCCATGTAGAATGACTTCCTGACTACTGTGGCAATGTGACTATCAAAGGAGAGACTACTGTCCACCTGGGTCCCAAGGTCTCTTATCACACATTCGGTGTTAAGTAGATTGCTGCCTATGTGGTAGTTCATGGGTACAGAGTTTTTGCCAAAGGGGTTGACACTGCACTTTTTGGCATTGAGCCTGAGGCCATGGCTCTGTCACCAGATCTATATCTATATCATAGATCTATATCTATTTATTAATTAAACAACAATAACATAGACATTTGTAGGTCTTTATCAATACACCTACATACAATATACCCCATACATAATTCAGATCATATAGCTTATGTGGTGCACAAAACAGTGTTGGGTATAATAACCAAAATGTTCTGTGCTAAGAAAGCAAATTTATTTGCTTTTTAAACCATCCTTAATTAATTTTAGATGTGATATTGTCTACAAAATATGTATAGCTCATTCTCGAGCTTGTTTGAATTTGTGTGTCCTACAGCTTAGAAATGCTACACTCTACCTGTACTGCATGGTGCATTGAATTATGTACAATTAAATGCTGTAACCACTCTGATGACTACTGTACACAATGCTTTAAACAGATACATCTGAAGCAGTTAACTTCATTTGGTCATCGACCTGTGGGTTTCAGATCCGATACGGATACAAACCGGCAGCTTTCCAAGCTAAGATCCAAGCTCTAAGCTCCTCCCCTTACCCATACTACACTGCAACCTCCTTCCAACCCTCAGATCTCGTTTTCCACATCATTGCCAAGACATGATCGCTGAGCTCCAGGCAGGTAGAGTGGGATCTTTTGGTCTAGCTTTAGCTGTGTGTTTTTTCAGTGTGTGTGAGTAGTTTAGTTTTTTTCACTTTATTCTACCCCGGTTTTACCACAAAAAAAAAAAAAAAAAAAAAAGAGAAAGTTAGAGTTGTAAACTTTACCTTAGTGTAGGCCTCCCCTCCTGCCCTTGGTGTGTGTGTGTGTGTGTGTGTGTGTGTGTGTGTGTGTGTGTGTGTGTGCGTGCGCGCGTTTATATAGGGTCTAGTTAGCCTTTGCTAGTTGTAGGGTGGCTATGTTGGACTCCCAGAAGTTGACCTTTTCTAAATGCACAGAGTGTGGCTATAAGCTGCCGCCGGCTGATGGTCACACTCTGTGCATCGTATGTTTAGGGGTTCCCCACCTTATTTCCTGCTGCAAGATTTGTGCAGCCTTTAACCCTTAGGCTCTGTGGGATCGCAGGGCCAAGTTGATTCTGGCTGGTCTTCTCCCAGTGGAATCAGCGGCTTCTTCTTCTTCAGCCATGGCTGTGGCTGTACAAGCTTCTGGTCCACCCCCCCCCCCATTGGGGACTCACACTCACACTTCAAAACAGGGTGATAGGGAGGCCAGGAAGGAAAAGCACAAAGAAAAAGACAGGGAAAGTGAAAAAGCGAGAGAGAGAGGCAAGGAGAGGGGTTGCAAGAGACCAGCGGACTTGGATCCATCAGCCCCCCCCCCCCTGCCAAAGTAGTCTCTACACCAGAAAAAGGTCCTAGGCCATCTTCCTCTCGGCTCCATTCTCCAAGATTCTCCCCGAAGCTGGAGGAAGAGACTCAGCCCTCTTCGAGGTCATCCTCGCATCGGTCCTCCTGGCTTGTGTCGGTGGCGTCCTCCAGATCCATGAGAAGCCTCTTTGAAGCTGACATGGACCAGATGATGAGAAGGTTCTTGCAGACTCAATTGCAGATGGGAGTGTTGCTGGCTCCCCCTCCCGCCAGAGTGGGGAGTTCAGCTCCGATGTTCACCCCGATAGCTCCTTCTCTGATTCATCCCCGGGTTTCAGAGTTCCTGTATCCAAGGAGCCCTGGAGTCAGGGGTTCAGCGCCGATAGTTCCTTCAACCTCGATGCAGGCCATGCCCTCGAGTTTCTCAGATCCTATGTCAGATCTGAGCTCTTGGAGCTGAGATTTGGGCATCGGATCCGAGGTGATGAGTGGATTGTCGGCTGCGTTGTGATCGGGACATACCATCCCTCTGGGTTTGTTTGTTTGTTCTGGGCTCGGCTCTGATCCCCTCGTCAGATCCAAGGGGCACTGCTACTCATTCCACCTGTTTCAGTCGTTGTGGAGAGGGTTCTCTCAGGGAGGATCAAGATCCCTCTCAGATCCTATGTCAGATCCGAGCTCTTGGAGCTGAGATTTGGGCGTTGGTTTCATTGTGGTTGGGACATACCATCCCTCTGGGTCTGGCTGTTCCAGGGCCAGCTCTGATCCCCTCGTCGGATCCGAGGGGCACGGCTACTCATTCCACCTGTTTCAGGGAAGCCGGTTGCCCTTCAGCCTTCGACATTGTGGAGAGGGTTCTCTCAGTAGGATCAAGACCCCTCACTCTTTCCTTGGAGTCCACCCCTGCTCCCTTGCAGTTGAGTATGTCTTCTGTCATCCAGTCATCCCAGGGACAGCCTGTGTCTGATACACCACAGATGGTGCCCCTCGAGGAATACAAAACTGTTTGTGAGCCTTCCCCGGATTCCCCCCCCCCACCGAGGAGGCCCTTTGCAAATGCCAGCACAAGAGGAGGCACATGGGCTCCCCCAAGTCCCTCACTGAGGATACCAACTTGGAGGAAGGGGAAGGCTCCACCAGATCGCCTCCTGAAGACGTCTCTTTCAGAGACATAATGGAAATTCTCCACCAGAGGGGAGACTGGTCAGCTCAAAAGCCTTCCTCGGATGAGTTGGTACTCCTGGAGGCATTCGACGCAGGCCCATCTACCTCTTGGGTGTTCTCCCCAGCTAATCCTCTGGTGGACCTCATTACCACCAGAGCCTGGAAGGAACCGGACACTGTAGAGCCAATTCCAAAATAGCTAGATAAAGTGTTGGCCCCTCCTACTGACAAGCCTGCATGGAGTAAGGATTCCCCCAGTTGATGCCATGGCGGTGGCGATGGCCACCAAAAAGGAACTGGCCCAGGAAATTTCCTTGGTCCATCCTCCGGACAAGGAGTCTAGGGCGATGGATCATCTTGGAAAGTGGACATATGCTTCAGCTACCTTTGTCATAAGGGCACTGAACTATATGGCCCATGTGATTAGGCTTCAATGCAACCTTGTGAAAGAGTATGCAGAGTCTCCCCCGGAGTCCATTTCGGCCAAGGATAAACGTTCATTCTCAGCTCATATGGCTACTTTTAAGTCGGTTACTAATACATCCATGTGTTTACTCTCTCATGCCACTGAGGGAGCCAGGTCCGGTATTGCCATGAGGCGTCATGCCTGGCTCCAGCTTTGCAATTTTTTGGAAACTTTCAAGGCGTCTTTTGATGGTTCAACCCTGTTCAAGAAGACCGTCCGAGTCACACTAGTCCAGAGTGAGAAGGACAGGAAAACACTGTTGGCCGGTGGGATCTGCTTCTCCAACCTTCATAGGTCATTTTCCAGGATCCAACAAGGGCAGAAGAAGTTGTGGTTCCGGAAGTCTAAGCATTCCGGAGACGCTCCAAACTCATTTTCCCCTAGAAGCAGAGGGGGACAAGGTGGACACTGGCCCAGAGGCAGAGGGGGACCAAAGAACTTTGGGTCACAGGAACCCTTTTTGGATGAACCCGCACAGCAGCTCTGAGGGGTTGCCTGAGTGCTCCACTCTGGAGGCAGTCAGGGGGCATTTTTCGAAGCACCTAGCTCAATGGGAGTCCATAACATCAGACCGCTGGGTGCTTCTTATAATATCCAGAGGTTATTCCATTCCCTTCATGAACAGTCCCTTAACCCCAAGGCACCTCCTGGATGTTCTACCTGCTCAAAGGGAAGCGGCAGCTTTGGAAATAGAAAAGCTGCTAGGAAAAAGAGCAATCCAGCCAGTCCCCCTAGACCAGTCTGGATCAGGCATATATTCCAGGTTCTTTTTGGTGCCAAAAAAGACGGGATTTGAGGCAGATTCTCAACCTATCCACAATGAACCTGTCTGTTGCCAAGGAGAAGTTCTGGATGGTCACATTACACTCCATCCTGCCGTTCTTACAGGAGGAAGACTGGATGTGCTCGGTAGACCTCAAGGATGCATAATACCATATCCTGATGGACAGGCGATCCAGGAGGTTTCTCTGCTTTCGGCTAGGAGCCAATCACTACCAGTTCAGGATCCTACCCTTCTGTCTCACCACAGCCCCCCAGGGTGTTTACCAAGGTCATGGCAATTGTAGCGGCCCACCTGAGGCTTCAGGGCATTCAGGTCTTCCCGTACCTGGATGATTGGCTCCTCATCATCCTCTCCAGGCATCAACTTATACAAGCCAGAAATTCCTTCCTTCAGTTATCAAATCTATTGGGTATTACAATAAACATTATGAAGTCCTCCCTTCAGCCAGTTCAGATTCTGGACTTCATAGGTGCGAGAATAGATTCTCTTCAGGCCAGAATATTTTTGACTCCAGACAGACTTTGGAACCTGACCCTTCATGTCTTGGCACTTCTTCAGACTTCTTCACCCCCAGCAGAGTTAGTCCTGAGAGCCTTAGGGTCCATGGCAGCAGCTATAAATCTGGTTCCTTGTGCATGTCTGCATATGAGAGTGTTACAGTAGATGTTACAAGTCCAGTGGTCTCTGTTATACCAGCCCCTAGACTTCCTGATTCCTTTAAGCAAGGTGTGCAAAGCTTCTCTCATGTGGTGGCTTCAATCCCAGAATCTGTGATTAGGATGCCCCTTTGTTATGCCTCCGCCCCAAGCCATGGTGACCACGGATGCCTCCCATCTAGGGTGGGGGGGCATTGCTCAGGCAGGACTGTCCAAAGCACGTGGACTCCAAACAAGACCTTTCTGCATATCAATGTTCTGGAGATGAGGGTGGTCCTTTTAGCATTGCAGGTCCTTCATGTTTCTCTTCCTCTGGGAACTATTGCAATTCAGTCAGACAAAATGTCAGTGGTCTGGTATATCAACAAACAGGGGGGGGACCAGGTCCTACCCACTTTGTTGAGAGGCCATGAGAGTGTGGGAATGGGCAATCTCCACCAACCATTTTCTGATAGTAACACGCATCCCGGGTCGGTCCAACATTTTAGCAGACAAACTGAGCAGGACTATTGTTTTGCTCTACGAGTGGTCTCTGAACCCTTATGTAGTGAAACAGATCTTCCTCAAGTGGGTTCAGCCTTGCTGCGACCTCCTCGCATCTCTGTCCAACGCGAAGTGCAGTGAGTTTTTCGCTCTGACTCCCCCCCTCGGGGGGAAACCCCCAGAGACGCTCTTGTCCATGCTTTGCCACCTGGTCTTCTTTATACATACCCCCCGCTTCGTCTCATGACAAAATTCTTACAGAAAGCTCGGCAGTTGGGGAGCAGGATTATCCTCATAGCCCCATCCTGGCCTCATCAGATTTGGTTTCCTTGCGTACGGTCTCATCTAGTAGCTCCACCCTGGATACTGGATCCCATTCTAGATTTCATTCATCATCCCTCGGGAATTCCTCCCCCAAATCTGGGCAGCCTCAAGCTTACTGCTTGGTTGCTCCAGTTCCATTAATTGCCAGGACTCCTGGTCTCTCTTCTCCCGTTAAGTCCATTCTGGTGGTGGCACACAAGTCCTCTACCAGGAAGGTGTACCGTAGTAAATGGAAGTGTTTTTCCATTTGGGCTTCTCAGAGAAAATTGGATCCCTTTACTGCTCCTGTTCCAATGGTATTAGAATTTTTGTCTCAAATTTTCCAGCAGGGGGCCAGCTCTTCCATGGTGAAAGTCTAGCTGACAGCTATATCCCATTTTCATGTAGGAGAAAATTCAGGTTCTCTAGTTGCTGCCAGAATTTGCAAGACCTTTATCAAAGGTACTTTTTTATTGAGACCTCCTATTAAGCATCCTTCTCCTCCGTGGAATTTGATCTTGGTTCTTCAGGCCTTAGTTGTGCCTCCATTTGAACCTGCAGCATCAGTTGATTTGAAATTCTTGTTGTGGAAGGCAGCTTTCCTGGTGGCTATCACCTCAGCCAGGAGAGTGTCGGATCTTCAAGCCTTATGTATGAAACCCCCGTACTTAGTTTTTCTTAAGGATAGGGTGTCTCTCAGGACTAACCCTTCTTTCCTTCCTAAAGTCGCTTTGGAGTCAAACATTAATCAGTCTAGTAATCTCCCAGTATTCTTCCCCAACTTTCAAAATAAAGAGGAATACAAACTTCATTTGCTGGACGTTCACAGACAGTTATGCTTTTATTTACATAGGTGTAAGACCTTCAGTAAGTCTGATCAGCTTTTTGTTTCCTTTGCCAAGCCCTTTTTGGGGAAACCAGTTTCAAAGGTGACTCTTGCTAGATGGATCTCTCTTTGTATTTTGCAGGCATACAAGGAACATGGATTACCAGAACCAGCCAGGATTCATGCTCATTCTACTCGTTCTGTGGCTACTTCTGCTGCGTTCTGGTCCAGAGTTTCCCTGGATAACATTTGTTCAGCGGCTACCTGGGCTTCCTCTCACACCTTTATTACTCATTATAAATTGGACATGGTGTCCAGAGGAAGGGCTTCTTTTGGTTCTGCAGTGCTCCGGAATATCCTTCCTTAAGGGCCTCCCAAGACCTTTGGTTGCTGGGGACTCTGTCCCACAGGTTGATGACCAAATGAAGTTAACTACTTCAGATAAAGAAGTTCTGTACTCACCATAATGTTCCATCTGAGTAGTTAGACTTCATTTGTCAGCAACCTTCCCTCCCTCCTTCCCCCTGACCTTGGTGGTTTCCGTCTGTTTTGGGCTCAGAGTTTCTGGGATAGGTGAGCCTAGTTTATACATTCAGGTCAGGTTATGTCTCTTGGGTTGATGTTTGTCACATTGTGGGTGGCAAACTCGATCTGAGGATTGGAAGGAGGTTACAGTGTAGTAAGGGGGAGGAGCTTGGAGCTCGGATCTGAGCTTGGAAAGCTGCCGGCTCAGATCCTTATCAGATCCGAAACCCACAAATTGCTGACAGATGAAGTCTAACTGCTCAGATGGAACATTATGGTGAGTACATAACTTCTTTTTTCTGTATTTTTCTGTATAGTTTGTGTGTGTGTGTGTGTGTGTGTGTGTGTGTGTGTGTGTGTGTGTGTGTGTGCATTCACATAGGTATACTCTTTCTAATATCTTCTGTCAGTCAATGTCTGACTTATCTCTGTGTGTATCTCCTTTTTCTAATTTGTGTTTACTGTAGCTTTTCTCCACAGTCATCCATTGAAAATGGACTACAGCCTAGTTGGACATCCCAGTATTTAAAATACAAATAAATAAATAAAGTACATAATGTGTCAGGCAGGAAGCCTGACAGCAATAAAAGCAGTCAGTGTTACAGAGAAAAGAGAAGTAGTAGAATATTCTAATAATATTTATTGCTGGCACTCTTTTAAAAATATACAGCCACTGCTTGAACAAAAAAAAAAAAAAAAAAAAAAAAAAAAAACAGCTGCTAAGAAGTCAAAGAAAGGGCCAATTTAGAGTGTCCAATCCACCTACTGCATGTCTTTGGGATGTGGGAGGAAACCAGAGCACCCGGAGGAAACCCAAGCAACCACAGGGAGGACATGCAGACTCCGCACAGAAGGCACCCCAGCTGAGAATCGAACCAGTGAATCTCTTGCTGTGATCCCTAAAGAATAAGAAGTGTGAAACTCTAATGTCTGGCATTATTGCCTGACTTTAATCCTTAGTGATTCAGCAGAATATCAAACACTCTATGAGGGACACAGCAAAACGTTGCAGCAAAATTAGGAAGCATTAAGAAACATTGCAAGTGAATAAGGCTTGCAATGCCTTGCATTCTATGACTATTTTCAATCAGTTCACCCATAATGTTTTCGTATGTTTGGTGTGTGTGTGTGTGTGTGTGTGTGTGTGTGTGTGTGTGTACATATGCCACAGTAAATTTGAAACATTAAGTCAAAGTGCTATTTTACATCAAAAATACATAAATAAGTTTGTAGTAATAAAAACAAAACAAGCAAATACAAAACAGTTTAATACATTGATCATTCTCTAGGCACAATAATATCCTCCTGGGTGGGTGTTATCAGGAAATTAACACCCTTCCAGGGGTGGCAAGGCAATCTGCCTGCAGTGCCAGGCCTCAAAATACCACTAAGTGTGCATTAATTCCCTGATGATGGCACCCACACTGTCAGGCCTTATTCCTTGCTTAATGATTTGTTTTCTATTTCCTTTGTTATCAAAGGTTCAAATGCTTCTCTTGCAAGATTTGTTGTCATACATGAACTTTCTGATATGATTATATGCTGCTTTCAGTGCAGAGTCCTCCTTACTCTAGATATTGTAAATGTGGTGACTTAAGCACTAATTTCTTTGTTTTTTTGTCCACGAGGTCACAGTATTTCAGTGGCGGATCCAGAAATTTGCAAAGGGGGGGGGGGGGGCGCAGTCTGGTTAGCTGACTACCGGGGAGGTAGTGGGAAAGTGGGACTCTAGGTTTGGTGGTTATGTAAATATGACTTTAAGAAGCTCTGACGTGTGTAAAGACATCACCTTACATTCAGCTGTACGTGATTCTGCTGTGGATATAGTAGTAGAAATAGGTAGACAAGGGGTCCTCCAATAGCTGATATACTGAATATCTGTTAACGTCAAACATAATATTTGCACAAGATCAGGTCATATCCAAAGGTGTCAGCAACAAAAAGAGTGTAGCTTGTACAGACCATCCCAGAGGAACAGAGAATGTCCATCAGTGCCACCTGTAACCTGTGTATGATTTTTAGACCCAAAAGTGAAACGAATGGCTTGGGTGTGAGTTAATCAATGATCCAGAAGCTAATTCACATTCGAATGGTGGGCATACATGCCACTGTAATAGCCACTAATGGTGACTGGAGGTGTATAAAACATGAAAGCTATCAACAAGAAGCGTGTGTGTGTGTGTGTGTGTGTGTGTGTGTGTGTGTGTGTGTGTGTGTGTGTGTGTGTGCGTGTGAGACTTGAGCTTCAAATATGCAGTATATGCTTGAATCAACACAGCACAGGCTCACACACTGGCACTCAGTTTGTGATTGTGACCTGACATCCCTGCTCAAGGATTTGCTGAGGCCTGAATAATTGTGCTGGAAAGGTAATTTGTGAGGGTGTAGTGGGGTGGGTAGTAATCCAGCAAGGAAGACAAAAGAAAAGTGTAGACATGTAAACAGAAGAATCTTGGGTCTGACAGACTTGTAGTCAATTGATCCAGAATAAAACAAATACTGTACTAGAAGAAGTCATAACAAAGACAAATATGTTAAGGGGGAAGGGTCTCTGATCAACAATGACTTAACCCTGATGGTTACTAAACAGCTGGACTGTAAAGACAAGTAAATATCCCTGGAGGCAACATACATTTTATATGCTCTTTAAGAAAGTTATTCCCTATCAAAGCATTTACAATCAAAAGTAGGGGGTTATGTTTGCAGTGTTAGTTTCTCTTGAGATAACAGCATATTTAGCTGGAAGAGGAGAAGATGTACCCAATAATATGCATTCTCAGTCAGCCTCCTCCTTGTTTGTTTGTGTCTTTCGGCTTTTCCCGGTTAGGGGTCGCCACAGCAGAACTCCGGTCCGCTAATGATTGGCAGTCAATTTTTACGTGCTGGCTTGTCGGGCCTAACGCACAACCTTCAACGAAGGAATGCCCATTCATGCATGTCACCACACAGAAGACGCTCTAACTGAGAATCGAACGGGCAACGTCTAACTGTGAGGTGACAACGCTACTGCAGCACCACCATCCTTATTTTCTTATATTATTTGGGATGACTAGATGCTGGTAAAGAAGAAAGTGTCTAATTTTTAAGTGTGCAGTATTACTCAGCATTTAAAGCTGTTTCTGTTCTTCTTCAGAGTTAGTGGAGGGCTTCTTACTAGAATATGAAGTAGAAGTAAGGTATTAAGACAAAGCTTTTAAATGCCTCAAGTCTAATGTCTTTATTAAATCTAAGACAATTCTCACAGCATTCAATTTAATAATGTAGCCACAGCAAAACAAGCACTTTTATATTAACTCTAAGAGAGAAGACAATCACTTCTGATTATGTCTAAATGTAGCTGCATTTTTTTATAAATTTATAGCTCTGCAAATAGTACTCCACTGAAATAATAGTGCAGGATAGACAGTGTTAGCCACTATGCACTTATTTTCCTCAGGGATAAACTGAGAGAACATTAGTAAGTCAGACACAGAGAAGAATAGGAGAGAGCAATGAACAGTGTGTATGTATGTCTTACACCTTCAGCATTGCTACCTTTAAGGACATGGGACCTCACAGGGAAGAGACACTACTATAGCAATAACCCACGCCTGGGTGTGGGTAATGCGGGATTTAACCACGGTTGGCGTGGTTTGGTCCCGAGGGCAAAGCCCAAGGGACCAAACAAAGACAACCGTGGTTAAATACCGCATTACCCACACCCAGAAGTGGGTTATTGCTATTATACTATGACATTATTTAAGAAAATAAATAATTACTTTTCTTAAATAATGGCATTGTATAATGTGTCTTTGCTGCCCTTCCGCAGCTGTCTGGTATTCTGCGGCAGTTCTGATGTACTGCGCATGCCTACGCAGTACATCAGAGCTGTGGGCAAAAGCAACGGAGAACGCAAGATCTCCGTTGCTTTTTACTGTTTCGCTATGTTAAATGGGTTTAACATAGCGAGACAGCTTTAAAATAAGCAACAGAGATCTCCGTTACTTATTTTAAAGCTGTCTCGCTATGTTAAACCCATTTAACATAGCGAGACAGGTTTTAAAAAAAAAGCGATCTCTGTTGCTTTTTACACACTGTGTCGCTATGTTAAAGGAGTTTAACATAGCGAGACAGCTTTAAAAAAAGCAACGGAGATTTGCGTTGCTTTTTTTAAACCTGTGTTGCTATGTTAAACTCTTTTAACATAGCGAGACAGTGTTTTATACTAACGGAAAAAGTGCGGGTGACCGGACCTTTTTCCGTTAGTATATTGCGGGATTTACAACGGACACACTGGTTGGGCTGGCTAATCAGCATGCACGTTTTAGAGGAAGAATTGTATAATAGTAAATTTCAACCTTCTTGTGGGTTAAAAAGGTGGTTAAATCAAAAATTAAGGTGGGTAAACAAATGTTATGATTTACTGTTACAGTGACCCTGTAAGTTAAAATTTTCACATGCAGTATTACAAAGAATATGCTTACAAAGTACAGTACATTAATGCTCACATTCAGTAGAAACAGAAAATGATGGTACACAAACGCAATCTATTACATCAGAGTGCTTGAAATTTGACAAAGAAAAACTGTACACAGTGCACATTAAGCATTAATGGAGGGTAATCACCCCTCTCCTGAAAAACAATGAGATGCTGCATTATACATTTTACATTTTCTGACTTTGAAATAGGGAAAATTAATTATTCTGAACAAAACATTCTACATGTAAATTTACTGTGTGGTAAAAAGCTTTCATTTTATTCCCCCCTTCGATCTTTCTTACCTAATAAATAAAACTTACATTAAAATTATGTAAAACCAATAAGGTGGAAAAATATTAGATTTTGATAACCATCTTAAATATAGACTGGGTTTCCTACAGTGTATGTGCAGCAATGAAAATCTGTTATTTCAGTAGGTTTTGTTGACTTCTTTAAATTAAGACATTGCAAGTCCAACTTCACATTTAGTGTAAACAAACATGAAGAATGTTACCCCAGTCAGTTTCCCTCACACTGTAGTTACTCACTGTTGTTCCATCATTTGGAATATTTCGAATTAAATGACCTCATCATCTAGACAGGAGTAAAGACTACAGAAAACCTGGCTGCCACAAAATACATTTATTTTGGCCACTCAATCATGGGATGGAATTCTGAGCCACAATGATATGTACCACATGATGCACCGAATTTAATGAAGCAGCAAGCAATGGATTTGAATAGTGTGTTCCTTTAAGGAAACTGCATAAATAAAGGTGTAACATCAGGTTATCTGCATGTTGAACTAAGCAAATTTTGGTAAGCATAAAAATGATGCCATAAATATAAAGAATACATGTATAATATACAGCCTTGACAAAACAGTATATTAAAACACCGATTAGAGTCATAAACTAACCTGCAAACATGTCCTCCAATAAAATTAATTCCAATCATGTTTATGCATTAAAATAAATCATTAGATATCTTGCCTATTAGAACTATTTCTCTGTGTGCAATTCACTACATTAACATTTTCAGGTTCATTTTTGCTACTTGTCACAGCATTATTCAAAATATTTCCTGCTTATGAGGAAGCAACCATGATTAACACATATACTATAATCAATCATAACCAGTTATTCACCTGAGAGTGAAACACAGCTTGGTAACATGGATAACTCTGGAAACACAAGACTTATGAAATTAACCTTACCCTCACACAAGACCAAGTTTTTTTTTAAGTGTTTTTATCATAATGAACAATTAACTCTATATTTGCATTTTTGAGCCAAACGGCAAAAGTCTACACTAAGGATCACTGCTTTACAATAATCTTATAACATTTCTTCGCTTCTCAAGAGGACACAGGTGATTCCTAGACTATAAATGAAAATTCAGAATACAGTTGATATATGTAAGATAAATAAATCACAGCATATTAACATTAACAGTAGTTCAACAACCAATCAAATTGTGCAGGTAAAGATCCATGTGTAGCATATTCTTGCAGTGGATAACAAAGCATTAAATGAAACCACTGAAATAACCAAGGGTTTGCTCAGGTATGTCATTATTAATAATAAAGAAAATGCTATCTCAAAAAATAATGTGAGCAGACTTCAGTAAATGAAATGCATACATACATAAAGGTACAAAAGTAAACGTTCTTACAAAACAAATTGCATATAAATTCTTAGTAAAGGAGACTTGCTGGAGATAACTATTTATTTTCCAGACTTTATTTTAATCTTTAACCAGGTGAAGCATATCCTTGCAGTCTGATAACAAGGATGGTCACAGTGAGATGCTAAGCTACCTCTCTTTCCATCTTTGTATGCCATGTGTAATTAAACACTCTGAGGGTGCATCTTGCATCAGAGAAAACTTGTAGGACATCTTCTTACCTCTTACTAATGCATGTGACTAAAAGGTCAGCAACCACCCATGGAAGAGCAGAATTAAGACATCGCTTTTAATTATTAGCACAGGGCACTGCCTCTTGTATGTGATCAGCTGGGCATCACACACACACAAAGAATTTCCAATGGCAAAAGTCTACACTAAGAAGCACTGCTTTACAAGAATCTTATAACATTTCTTTGCTTCTCAAGAGGACACAGTCCTCTCTTCATTTGCAATAATATTCCAGCCAGAGGACATGCAGTGCTGGGAAGCAAAGAAATATAACTTTGTTTTTTACAGGTTTGTAAACTCCGGTTGTGCAGCACAACCTCTGTTTACAAACCTGTAAAAAAAAAAAAAAACAGTTATATTTCTTCGGTTCCGAGGATTTGTACAAAGTTGGTGGGTCCTGACTCCTGTGACATCAGTATCAAATGTGGCGGATTGCAGAAAACCACACAGTAAGGCCACTGTGAGGTAAAAACTGGTTATCATGCACTAAGTTAAAGCAAGGAGTAATGAGTAGCCCAAACTGGAGGGAATTTCAGTTACAGTTAAAACAAATAGCATCCCGATTAAAACATGACATAAAACATATACTGAAAGGAACGAAAAAAAAAAAACAATATGCACTTAAACTGTTTTTTTTATATCCAGAAATAGGAAAACGCAAAATGAATAACAATTAGAAGAGTGAATGGCATATTTTCAGTGCTTAAGGGGAGAACTAAAATCACTATCCACAGTCAGAATACAGAGAACGGCACATACTCTGCCAGGAGAGAACTACTGCTTCTTTGGTGCATTGAATTGATAATTCAATAAAATAAAAGACTTAGGAAATTACCTCAATGCAGATCACTCCCTTACACTTGAAGACCCGTTTCAGAGTCATTTTTGGTATTTTTATTTTAGATTGCCTTCTGGAAAAAGGATTTTACTTAGCGATACTTGACAGGTCTCTTACTAGGTGCCTAAATTACAATCGAGAGATGCAGTTGGAGGATCGTTATAAAAAAAATACCATCTGACTACAACCTCCAATCACATCTCCGAGTATTAGGCACGGTTGGTGATAGGATTCTAAGGGAAGATGCACCCGAGTTAAAAAAAAAAAAAAAAAAAAGTTTATAAAGGGGCCGGCACGCGGCCCCTGCGCCAATGCCTAAATCCGTAATTTAGATTCTACTCCTTGTTCTCAGTCCTGTGAACAGAAATGCCTTTTTAAGTCTTTTACAAAATTACTCCTAACTGGCTAGCCTAAACTGTTGTTGGTTGTAAATCACAGTGATGACCATAAGTTCCCAAATAGCAGCCCACTTCCAGATTTGGAAATCTCCATCTATCTCCATTTGCCAGTGTTAGCTCCAATAATCTGGTTTCTTAACTAGGGTCCAGCACTATCTCTCTGAGGTTTGAACTATCTTTCCATTCTATCCTGCTCCTTGATGTTATGGCTGTGAAGGCACTTCATTTGCCATCTCAGATGTTATATTATTTATAGGTTCAGAGGTTTATGTTAAGTATGTCGACCATTGTATGCTCAAGCACCAATGCCATGAAATAATATTTGGAGGTAAATTAATAGTTTGTTTATTTATTTATTTACTGGTGTTTGATTACTGGGAAAGTCTGATTCAGTAGAAGCCCATTTTCAGTGGAGCCCTGGGGAGAATAGCTCCAATTTATTACAAAACATTTTAAGAACAATAATGTTACAATCTTCAAAAATAAAACAAAAACATCTGCAGTTTAAATAATTATAGTAAATTAGTCATAATATAAAAACATTGATTAAGAATCACTACAATCATTTAATATTTAGAGAAATTTTAGACAATTTGTATATAAATTAAAGGTAAGTTAGTCTAATACAAGTAGGAATTGCAATATGAAGTGAAGGGAAAACAGGCTTGTGGTATATTTAGAGAGAAAGTCAAGGAAGATAATTTGATAGTAGCAAGGAAATAAGTGAAGAAGGGAGAGTAAGAAGCTATAAGGAATGAAAATGTACTTTTTCACATTTAGGGATATAGTTTATCCTGGCTTTGACCAATAACACAGCTAGATTTTCACTAGGAAGTCTTTCAAAGTGGCTTTGAAAGAGAGAATGGAGGGTATTGACCTGATGGATACTGGTAAGGAGTTCCAGGTCTTAGCAACCTTGTACAAACACAGATGATGCCTGGGAAATTTGATAGGTTTGTAGACAGACAGGAGTTTTAGTTCACTAGATCACAATGACTGACTGGAATCATAGTTGTGTAGAATGGTTTTCAGTGCTGGACAGGCAGATGGATGCTGGATAATTTTATAGGTGGTAAGAAGTTGTGTATATGTTAGCTGATGAGGCAGTTCTAACCAATTCAGGCTTTTTTATGGTATATGGTTGTGGGTTCTGAAAGGGGCATTTGCTGCAAATTTAGCAACTTTATCATTGCATCGTTTAGGTTTTACCTTTTGTGAAGCTTGGAGGCTAGTGAGGATGGGACCACCATAAAAAGTGTGGGAATGAGATAACTCTTGGCAACTGCAGCTTTAGTTGCATCAATGAGAAAATTTTTGGGTCTGCAAAGCTTCCCTAGTTTTTGATGCCTTTTTCTTATGCAATTTTGTATGTGCAGGTGCACTGTAAGATTGTCATCCATTATCACCCCTAATAATTTGCTATGAGAAGTGACTTTAATGGTTGTCTTATCAATAGACAGAACTTTAAATTTTATTTTAATGAGAATGGGATTTGGGGGAAAAAAGTAGTAATTTGATCTCTTTTTGGGTTAAGCATGAGTTGTAAGTTATGAAGCCATGTTTGAGTGTCTGTTAAAGCTTCCCGAGTATTTTTTTGGAGGTGTAGCATGTTATTAGGTGTGCAAATGAGAGTGGAATCATCTGCATATTGTATTAGGATGGTCTGTTGTATGGATGTATTGAGAGTGTTGGTGAAAATATTAAAGAGGAGGAGACCAAGGACAGAGCCTTGTGGTACACCGATGGTGACTGGGAGGTAAAGCGAGAGTATAGAGTGCCATTTTACTGACTGATACCTATTAGACAGGTAACATCTGAACCACAGAAGGGTGGGCTAACAGAGACCTAGTGAGGACACTTGAAGTAGACGTTTCCTGTGACAAACTGTCTCAAAGGCTTTAGACAAGTCTAGAAATGAGGAAAAGACTAGTTTGCTGTTATCTCTAGCTTTATTGACAGTATCTCTATAGGTTATAAGGGCAGTGCTATTACTATACGATGGATGGAAGCCATGTTGTGTTGGGGATAGGAGTTCTTTCTGCTTGAGATAGTCTAGCAATTGTTTTTGAATACATTTTTGAAGTATGTTGGTGAGGGGAGATAAGAATTCTATAGGTCTAAAGTTATTAATTTCTGTTTAATTTCCTCTGTGACTTTTTCCAAAGAGAGGGAATGCGTGATTCCTGGACTGACCTAATTATAAGGATTGAGACAGGATAGGCAATGCTATTGGCTGCTATTTTTAGGTACTTGCTTGGAAGGTCATCAGCTGAAGAAGAACATGTTTTGAGTTTAAGAGTAGTTTTATATAGGATATGGGCACAGGTTTGAAGGTGAAAGTGGTTGTGCTGATATGTGGCTGTTGGGCAGGGTTGGGATTAGATGTTGAGGAATCCTAGGTTAGAGGTTAGAGATGTTATATTATCTATAAAATAAGATCTGAACTGTATTGCAGTTTCAAGTGGTGAGTTATCGGGAGAAGGGTTTGGGTTGAATTTTTGTCTGGAATGTAAGATTTCCTTAATGGATGTCGAAACATTTTTAGGGCTGTGTTTTAGTATTATTCTGAAAGCTATTATAGTATATTTTTTGACTTCATTTATTTGCTTATTAGTATGATTGCGAAACATTTTGAGGTTTTCAGGATATTGAGGGGTTTTATAGCTTTCCATTCTTTCCATCCTTTTTTCCTCTCCTGAATTAGCATTCCACTCTCTTGGGAGGGTCAAACTGTCGAATGCCCACATGAGTGTAAATGCAGGAACTCAATGTTTATTTTTTTGGATTGCAGTACAGTGATGATCAGAATATTTGCCCTTTCCTCACTGTAGTGCGATCTCGGAGTTGGAATATATATTTAGTGGGGGGGGGGGGGGGTGCAACCCCCCAAAAATAACGATTTCGAATTTCTGCATTTATGCTCATTTCAGCGTTTGACATTTTAATTTTTTGTCTATATAATATAGGCCCTTTTTCGACAGCCAAATAGCATTATTTGTTTTTAGTCTCTTCCTTCTAGGAGTTTCAAGGCTATTTAGGATATTTAGAAAAGTTGTATTGAATTCATTTACAACATTGTCTAAGCAGAGGATGTTTAGGAAGTTCCAGTTAATAGATGCTAGTGTAGTAATGAGCATTTCTTGGTTAAATTTGGAAAGTTTGCATATTATTTTATAAATATGCTGTTTAACTGGATATGTGGGATGTCTAGTGGTACAGATTGGGAGAAGATCACAGAGAGTCTGACATTGTACCTGTGGTGGACTATTTGCTAGGATCTGATACTAGGATCCAGTCTAATAAGGAATTTGATGTCTTGCTATAATATTTGGGGCTATTAATTAATTGTGTGAAACCATATAATTCATGCTAGATGTAGGGGAGTTAAAGTTTATGTCCAACCAATTTACATTTACATCACCTAGTAGTAGTTTTTCTTGTGGAAATGTTATGGATATCCAGTGTAGGATATTTTCCATTATAGCTATGTTGTTGCCAGGAGGGATGTAAAGGACAGTAATACATATTTGTTTATAATTGTTTATTTTGAGGAAAGCAGTAAGAAGCTCTGCAGATCTGAATTTTGTTATTGGTTTGTTGTAAGGGGATGTGGTAGGTGTTGTGAAATATTGTATTAATAACACAACCTTTCCTCTTCATACGGTCATTAAGGATGCTATTATAGCCAGGAGGTATAACTTCAGAGTAATTTATGCTGACTTATACCAAGTTTCAGTTACAGCAAGAACATCAGGCTTATGTTGGCTAATCCAGGTACATAGTTCAACAGTTTTATTTCTTATGCTTCTAACATTTATTGCAGCAAAAATTAGATCACCAGGTTTGGGGATTGGCTGTTGTTGGGTTAAAATTGTGTGTGAAAGAGAATTACCTTTGTGTTCATTGTGGTAAGTCGGGCCAAGACTGGGGTGTATATCTCTTCCTAGATGAATTTTAGTATATTGGGAAATTACGTATACTTGTTTTTTTTTTATTTTTTTTTTAGAGGATTCTTGCACTTAATTTTGTTTTGGTTTGAGTTAAAATGCAGATAATTAATCTATATTTGGAATAAAGGTGAGGTGCAATATTAAATAGGTTTTTATGTAATGTGGGGTGAGCATAAAGAAGAAGTACCTGTACCCTAATAAATAACCTCAAAATCAGACCTTCCTCACTGGAACCTCTCTCTTCTCACTTTAATTACTGGTATTTCTTCTCCTTCTCTCTACCATACTAACTCCCTCTACTGTCACTTTTAGCTTTATCTTTCCCTACTTTTGCCCATCTGTCTCCTCCTATTCTTACTATGAAGCTAATTCTTCTCACTGCTAAAAACTCTACCTATACATTTCCACTTACATGTTAATTGAATGTATTCTATTTTTATACCATGTTTCCAAACTACGCTTCACTGTTGTTATTAGTTTTACTACAATCTTCTTCTACTGCTCAATATACTTTGTACTGTGTGCAACACTTCAGTGTATGGAATTAATGTGGAGCTTTTCTCCCCTGTATTGTGTGCAACACTTCAGTGTATGGAATTAATGTGGAGCTTTTCTCCCCTGTATTGTGTGCACCACTTCAGTGTATGGAATTAATGTGGAGCTTTTCTCCCCTGTATTGTGTGCACCACTTCAGTGTATGGAATTAATGTGGAGCTTTTCTCCCCTGTATTGTGTGCACCTCTTCAGTGTATGTAATGGAATGTGGCGCTTTTCTCCCCTGTATTGTGTGTAACATTGCTGTGTATATGTAAATAATGTGAAGCTTTTCTCCCTGGGCCTCCACTGAAAATGGGCTCACTCTCGACCCAGTGGATATTTCCCAGTAAACAAATGCAATAAATAAATAAATAGTATGGATAGGTGATTGGGACAGAGATGGAGAGATGTTGAGAGATATTATTTAGTCAAGGTAGGTTGATGGTGCAGCAGGAGGAGAGCAATGGAAGATGAGCCGAAGAGTAACATAATTAGATACAGGAATCTGTATTTTAGAAATGTCAGATAGTAGAAAAATAGCAATGAAAAAGAAACAAGAAGTTGCAGGGCAGTAGGAGATTCACTGATGGTGGATTCTATAACCTGGCAGAGGATAGGTAAGGAGATAAATATTTTCTATAAAAAAAGAGTTAGGTTGTCCTTGTATTTTATCTAGAATGTAAGGATAGAGGGATATGAAATGCTGAATTATAATAATATAGTCAAAATAAAAAGAAATGAGGGTTTATTTCGGGAAAGTATAAGATACAATATGGAATAAATAGGTAGTATTAAGAGGATAATGATTATGAATGGATATAGTGCAAAACAATATGGGAGGGAGAAAGATAGTTGGGAATGGGGCTAAAAATGAAATGGAGATAGGGCTATAGGAAATGGGATGCAGGCATGTATGTATAGAAGCAATAAGGCCATTCGGGGATGGTTTTGGAATAAGTCACAAGTGAAATGTGTATGTGAGAAGAATAATATTAGGGTATGAGGTGGCGGGTCAGAATCGGGGGTAGGGTAGTAAAGTGAAGTTGAGCATAGTGAGCTTCTTCCTCTCAGGTTAAAGTAAACTGAGATCGATCAGTTTATAGCCAGTACAAAGCAATTAATAAAGTAATATCAGATTAAATCAGTTTTTTTCTATCATTTCCTGAGGTTAAATAACTGGTATATGCAGAGTTCCTGCAGTATCAAGGTCAGATGTACTGACTGCAGGCTCTGAAATGAAAGAATGCAAAACACTCTAGTAAACTGTAATATGATATTGAGGCAATGCAGTTAGTACTTCTTATACAAAAAAAGAGATGGAAGAAGCACCTCAGTAAGTCAGAGCATGAGAATATGGGAGAGGTATAAGAGGAGAGTGGTGACAAGAACATTTATGAATGTAACTTCAAAGTAGCTTTGGCAAGAAGTAGACTGATAGAGAACCACAGTAATATAATGTAAATATACAGCTGTATCCAGCAAATTATCAGAGTACTGCACTGCACTAATAAGCACAATATAAGACCATTACTTAGTAAACATTCATGGGGTTAACCAGTACATAAGAACAGTGTTATGTATATATACCAGAACATCAGCAACTCACATTACATACAGATATGTTAAAGTGAAACATGCTCAGCATGCATAAAGCTTATCTTATCTAAATGAAATTGTTTCAAATATAACACACTACCAAAGACTTTTCATTGTTCTACACAGTCTTAGAATAGATAGAAATGTAATAACATATAGCACATACCTGTTCTATGAAGGAAGACAGTGACCGAGTGTAAGAGGAAACAATATTGCGGGGATATTTAGCAATACATTCTACTACAGTGACCATCCCACTCTCAGGTCAAATTAGATCAGTTTATTGCCGGTATAAAGCAATTAACAAAGTGATGCCAAATTAAAACAATTTTCTGTCATTTCCTGAGGCTAAATAACTGGCATATGCAGTATAGTATACTAGTCAAGAAAATAGAGATAGTGGCCAACTTAGTAAGAGGTCCTTAGAGTGCATGAACTTTTTCACAAAGACTTTCAATCAAAAACAGACATGTATTTAACTGATTAACTTAATACACAGTAAGGTTCTTCATGGTAAATGTGCTTACATTATACAATGATAAAATTCTCAGTAAACTTGTAGGTGTAGGGCCTTATGGCAGAGCTCCTTCATTATCAAGGTCAGATATAGTGACCACAGGCTATTATACAGTGACAAATTTCTCAATAAACTTGGAGTAAGACCATGTGGCAGAGCTCCTGCAGTATCTAGGTCAGATGTAGTGACCACAGACTATTATACGATGACAAAATTCTCAGTAAACTTGTGGGAGTAGGGCCATGTGACAGGGCTCCTGCAGTATCTAGGTCAGATGTAGTCACTGCAGGCTATTCTACAATGACAACATTCTCAGTAAACTTGTAGGAGTAGGGCCTTGTGGCACAGCTCCTTCAGTATTGAGGTCAGATGTAGTGACCTCAGGCTCTGTTCTGTGAAGGAAGATAGTGTGATGATGGTAGGAGGTAAAGTTAATCTGAAATATATAAATAAAATATTATTAGCTTGGATAATTTCAGAGGCAATGGAAACAGGAAGTGGATTGAAGAAAGAGAGGCAAAGAGACATTGGAGATGTGAGAATGTTTAGTGTGGCTTAGATAAAAGTTTTTCCAGTGACTCTTAGGCTGAATTTACATGATCTCATCCATTCTTTGAATGTTATTAGGGCTTTACACTGTTTAGTGTGTCAGGAAAGCTTGATTTATAGGTGAGACAGGAGAAGAATTTATCTACGAATTGAGACTTGCTGATAGTATGGTGTAAAATTAAGCCTTTGTAATGAGTGTTGTCACTCTCCTACTTTGGACACAATAGAAGAGTCTTCATGGGTTCCGTTCAAGCAGATTTATTATATACAAACACATTACAATAGAAGTTTACTGACTTTAAGTAACTTATATACAAACTAACTAGTGTAATCATACATGCTCACTCTCTAGTTGCACTCTCAAAATGGCACTAGGAATAGCATGTGCCCTATATTTATATGTGCACACTCAGCTCTTGACATGCTTCTTAAAGCTACAGCACATACACTCTGATCTACAAGTGTTAAATGAAGAGTTTCCTTTTTAGGAAAAGGAGGTCTTATAGAAGAGTTTGACATAGCTTAGATGACAAGGCACAAATCACCTTACAGTGGTCTATTGGCCTTAGAAAATAAGGACAAGGATTTTGGTCTATCCGATCAAGAATATTTTTTTAAACCATGGATTCTTTCAGTTATAAAATGCAGGAGTTTTTCTACCTAGAAGAGTTGTTTAGAACTATATATGCCAAATGAAGAATTATATTCTATGATAGAGTGAATAAGATAGATTAAAAAGAAATTAGAAAGGATCAGGATCTGGACAAAACTCCAACATGCACAAGATAAGAGCAGTAGAAGTATTTTCTTACAATACTGGAGATGCACTGATACAAGGACAGCTCATTGTTTGTCTGTTTGTAAATTCCAGATCATGGTATTAACCTTGAGATGAGTTCCATTTATTTGTATGGTTTAGGAGTACTAATTTTACCCATAGTGACTTGATTTCTTCACATTTAGGGTGAGACCCTGATTATAGCAGCAGTTGTTTAGTGTGATCAAGGTTGTGTGGGAGTATTAGTGAATCTGAGAGGGAGTGTAGAATGATCCATATAATCTAAGAATATAGTTATCCAAAGATTATTAGCATTTGCCTGTAATTCAGAGAAACATATTCCAATGAGGAGGAGGCATAAGGATAGACTCTTATGGCATGTCATTGTGCCATAATTATTGTGGTACAGTGTTTGATTCCCACAACATTCATGTGCCTATTGTGTGACCTTCATCAAGTTACTTAACCAGTGTTTGGGGAAACTAGAGGCTTTATGCTACAGTTTGTTTAATGGAGCAGGTACCTTTTTTTCTAACTGAGTGTGTTCTGCCTAGTTAGCAATCCAACAAAGAGATTACTATTTGGCTGGTTAATCTTGTTTATGATGTCAGAGTGGGAAATGCTATCAAGTGCTTTGGCTGAGTCCAGATAATCAATGTGGATGGGAAATCATTCATCTAGGGATTTGGCGGCTTCTTCAAGAAAGCCAACATGATTAAGAAGGCATGATCTACTCTTGACAAAGCAAAACTCTGAAGTATCTGCAGACCTTGTAGGTCCTTATAGATAGTTCTACAGTACAATCAAAGTTACTTATAGCTAGTTATTTGTTTATTTATCTTTGTTTACTGGGAAATTCCAACTGGGATAAACCCTTTTTCAACAGAGGCCTGGAGAGAAAAGCTTCACATTTAGTTAACACCAGTTTTGACAGATCCATAAAGTACAGTTACATGATACTGAAAGAATGCAACATATGGGTAAGTGTGAGTACATGAGAGAAAAAAATCTTTAAAATAGCTTACATAAGCATAATTTAGAAAGACAATATGTACATAGCTTGCATAGATATATACAGTGTTGAGCATTCATTAGACAGAGACATAGGCTTGTAGAAAGCAAAAAAAGCTATAACATTGCAAAAGATAGGGCAATATTCCCAGGGATTTCTAACAATTATAAAAATGAAAAGAAGAGGCAGCTTAAATATGGAAATTGTTGCTTGTCCTTCTCTAACACAGATGAAAAGCAGATGGGGTATTTTGTTTAGGTGCTTTAATACATAGAAACACATCAGGATGGATAGCAGCATCATAAAATATGAACAAGCTAGTTAACAGACAGACCTTGCATAAATACATGCTTACATCTCAACAGCTTACTACAAAATGGCAGTCTGCCTTGCACGTGCCCAGTATTTATACACTTGTGCAAGCCCTGGGATAGCTTCTTAAAGGTACATACACACACATTGATCTACATCCTCCCTCTTAAAAAGATTGCCCTTTGCATTATTATAGACATTAGAAACAAAACACAATGTTCATGTCCAAGTTGCTTCATATCTGTTACAGGGCTTAGAGATGTGGCCATATCTTGTAACATAATAATCTGGACCAAATTTAGCAACAGGGACATTCTTCGGTGCACAACTCATATCAAGAACTTCTGGATTCATCACAGAAATGGGAATGTCCTATGGAACTTCCTCTGGAATTGGAACACCAGACAACTCACTCTGAGATAAAGAGTCTTTCTCACAGGCTATGTGCTGTGGTGTAAGCTTGGACACTGGTCTCAAATGCTTCCACTTTCATCTAAAAACTGCTCCTTGTGATTCCACAATGTATGATCTTGGTTCTGGACCAATATTCTTCACGTCACCAATCCAATCATAAACGTTGGATGTTTGCATCCTTACCACTTCTTCTCATAATGGATTAAGTGGTTTGCTGGTTTTATCTTAGTAGGACTTCTGGGTTAAATGCTTCTTCAACAGAATGGTTTTCGCTGATCTGTTATTCTTGACACATGGAACCAACAATTGACTACTGATTGGTAATGTGGTTCTGGTTTGTCTCGACAAAAGTCTCTGAGCAGGTGAACCAACATGTTTATTACAAGGAGCATTTCTGAGATTCAAGAGATTCAGGAAAACATCACTATTATCTCATTTTGACTTCTGAAGTAACTGTTTAGCACTTTGAACTGCATATACTGCGAAACCATTTGACTGAAGGTACTCTGGGTTACTTGTGTCATGAGTAAAATCTTTTGAACTGTTGTACCATTGTCAGAAATAACTTTGTGCAGACTACCATGTACTGCAAAATGATGCTTTATTTTAGTAATGACTGTACTGGATACTAGGTTAGGAAGTAGGTCAGTCTTGAACCAATTGGAGCAAGAGACAACTAACACCAAATAATGTTGACCATTCCATTCAAAAATGTTGGTAGGTACTGTCGACCAAGGTAGTTCCGGAATCTGGTTTAGCTGAAGTGGCTCCTTCTGTTGATATGGCTTAGTACTTTTACATACTGAATAAGATAAAAGTGCTCTCTCAATGTCTTGTGACATAGAAGGCCAAATTACTAGCCCTCTCTCCCTTATTTTGGTAGAATCAACTCCTGGGTGACCATGATGCAAGATAGCAATGTACTCTTTTTGCAAGGACTTTGGAACAATCACTTTTGGAACTTTCATTATGATACCTATGTCAGACAAAATCTCATCTCAGTATGGAAAATAAGGTTGCACTTCTTGAGGTAAACTAGATTGCTCTGACAGCCATCCTTGACTGATGAAGTGGTTGAGCCTTTGTAAAATTGGATCTGTTGCTGTGTGATCTTTCAGCTCATCAAGATGTAGGGAAGAAAAATTTCTCACTTCCATGACTTCAAAATCAAGGCTCTCGAATTGATGGGGGGCGGAGCCTGAATGGCTAATTGGTAGCAGCATTTTTTAGAGCTCCACAAAACTAGTTCAAATAACAGGAAAATAATTAATTTAATCGAACAGAAATATCCAACTATTATTGATAAACTTATGAACTAATAGTGTACTAACTTTGAAAGCTTTTTGTCAATATTTTCCTGTCAAATTAACCTGGAGACTACTATAGCCACCTGGAAATGAGTAACTCAAAGAACTCACACTCTGAAACAGCCTTGAAGAAGGAAATCCAATTGATGTTCTCTGTACTGCAGGAGCTGCCATTGAAAATGGATAATTTTAAGGACAACCTTGAATATCTAAAAGAGAACTGCCAAAAACAAACAGATGTCTTTAAAGAATTATTACAGCAGCAACAAACAAAAATAATGGACATTGAAACATCTCACTCTGATATAGGTGGGAGGTTGAAGGAAGAAGAGAACCAAAGTGAATTTCTCTTACAACAAAATGACTGGTTAATCAACAAGATAGATGATTTAGAAAACAGAGAAAGGCACACAAATATTAGAATATTTGGCCTTCTAGAGAAAGCTGAGGGTGAGGACATCATTTTATTTTTAAATTCCTGGTTGCCGGAATTCTTAGACCTAAAAGAAGTACTGTCAAATGGCATAGAAAGGGCTCATCAAGCCATAGGAAAACCTATATCATCAGCTCCTAATAATTCTCCTAGATCCATTGTAATAAAGTTTTTATCATACCTTGATAAAGAACTTATACTAAAGTCTGCATGGAGGAAAAGTCCTTTAAAGTATAAACAACACCAAATAAGATTCAATAATGACTATTCAACTAGAGTTCTAGGTTTAAGGAAGAAAGCATGACCATTTGTAAAATTCCTGAAACAAAACAAAATCAAAGCTCAACTTGCGTACCCTACAAAAATCAAGATTCTTTACTCAAATTAAATGAGAACCTTCGACAACATAGATGAGGCAGCTTCTTTTATCAAGAACAATAATATAATTACAATTCCAGAAGAAATGGACTGGTCAACATCTAACTCACTGAAATGATCCCAAGAAAAAAATTCCTGGACTGATGTAAAGAAGAAGAAACAAAGAACTGAAATAAAAAATGCAGCAAGTTTAAATACTCTCAAAGATGCTACTAAAAAGTGAAATATATACTAAAGGAAACTGAAACCAAAATGTATGTACATTTACTTTTTTTAGTTGTCTCAATATGCTTAATATTGTTTATAATTCTTTTGTTTTTCTTTTTTAATACTGTGATGCTTCAACTCTACTTACTAAAGGATGAGGCTGCTTGTGTCAAGTGGTTAGCACAACAACACTCATATCAAATTTAAATGTGTAATATTGTGGGGATTGTTTCTTTCAAAAAGCTCATTTAATTACTTAATAGATTGTCTTGATGGGATAGAATTGAGAACGGGAGGTGAGGAGAGGAAGGAGAAGAGCAGGGAATGATCTGGGTGTCTCCATTAAGAAATACTGACATGCAGCTCATATAGATGGTTTCCAACCATCGGGTTTCATGTGGCTACAATATATTAAGCAATAAGCAGTAGGTATCGGTAAAAAAATATAAATATAGTAGATATATAACTGATCGGTGTTGAACACTTCATTGTTACAGTTTAAATGCGTCATCTCTCTTTTTTTTTTCTTATGAATAAATAACGGTTGTTTACAAGAAGCCACAAGCTCATTTCACAGTTAAACACACTTGCGAACACATGAATAGCGTCCTTGTAATCATTCAGCACCACAGTAACACTAATAGCTTGTACTCACGCTCTATAAGGATATGATGATGTAAAAGAGAGAGAAAGAGGACAGAATACAGTATAGTCTTACTAGAGAGAGTAAGAAAAAGGAAAAAAATAGTATGAACACATTCAGCTAGATCGGACTATAACAACTATAAAATTCAATGTGAAAAAAGCCCACTATACTAGTACACAAACTAAATCACAAAATTAGAAATATAAATAAGAACAGTTACTTTTACAGAGTGATGAGTGGCAGGGATTCAGTGTATAAACTGTTAGTCAAGATATCAAGGGTTTTCACGTCAATACAGCTGTACACTTCCTGTTAGTCTTAAAGTGACAAGCACCCTCTAATATAGTCCTGATAACACGCTGATTATTAATGTTCAAAACATTCAGAAAATGGTCAGGAAAATGTTTCGAATTTCATGTAAAGAACTTATTTTATCTTCCAAAGGCTTCTGATTTCAAAGCTGAATTTGCACCTTCTTGACTGTAGCTGTTGTACTGCTTATAAAACCCCCTGTGACAGATTTTAACATAGTTTTAATTAAAAATATTTACATGCCTGTGTGTGTGTGTGTGTGTGTGTGTGTGTGTGTGTGTGTGTGTGTGTGTGTGTGTGTGTGTGTGTGTGTGTGTGTGCATATGTGGGTTTGTGGGTGCATGTGTGTCTTTGTTAAAAAATAGTACAGGACATATGACTGACCATTAACAGATTTTTTTTTGTTGTGTGTATGAGGCATTTGCTAATTCCAAAATAAATGATAATTCTGTAAGATGTCACCCTTCTAGCATGTGCTTGCATGAAATAGTTGGTTGACTAGCACAATGTATAATTAGATGTTAAAGACCAAATGCATTTCAGTTCTAACTGTTGTTTACTGGACAGGGATATCCTGTAATGTAATACGCAGCAGTGTGTCATACATACCAGTTAATGCCTGCTAGCCAATTTGTTTCTGTAATGCATATACATTTTTTGGCACAAGTATTTAAAATATATACATCAAAGTTCTATAGTGTGTATTGAGCTGTTCTACCACTTTATTATCTCATTATGACTTTCAGTACACCTAGCATAGCACATTCAAAGGATATATGGTTAATCAGTTGAGTGGATTTAAACATCAAATTTCAGCAATTTTAAAATACTGATGGACAGTTAATCTGTAAAATGCAGTGACATGATATTTTACAACTGACAACAGATACGATTTTAATTGTCCACAGCACTGACATAGAAAAGTAGACTACATTATGTACAGTTAGTGACAGGTATAACAGCAGTCTGCTGCCAATCATAAACATGCTGAAAATCTCTCTTAGATTGATGTTTAACTCTTTAATAGATTGTATTTCAAAAGGAGAATTGACTTGTATATTGTGAAGCTCTTGGATAGACTAGAATATTTAGTATGTATAAATATGAAGTACTTTATAATAAAAGTAATGATAAGACAAGGCTAAACAATATGAAGAAATAAGTTTACTCAATTCGGGTAAACACTATATACTAACTCTGTAAGAATTACGGAAACATAGTCAAGTGACTTATTCTACAAATCTCTAACATGGAAATATGAGTCTGTATGTGTCAATCTACAAATATGTGTATGAGCACAGAGATGAGCACAAAATAGTGACACTACACAAATATGTTTATCATCTACATGGCTAGATTTGACAATGTGCACATGTGCAAATACAGACATATCATTTTTAACTGATTCTAGTTATGATTTATATCTTTTATTTAGAAACTCAATTTACTTTTTGTCATGCATAGAAACTCATTTACTGCACCATAGCTAAGCTGCACAACAAAGGGAATACTACAATGTGCATCAGTGGGCATTCTGAGTCTGATATTTTTTAATCAGTAAGCTTATCCTAAATAAAAATATAGTTAGTTTAATAGTTTTTGTTGACAGAAAGTTAAAACTGTTACATTTGAATGAATAAACGAGATGGGTCTTATATAAAAAGTTTATAAAATGTTTCTTTAACCTATAGTAAAATCTGTGTATTAAACTTATGGATTATATGAAAAAACAAAAGAATACTAAAAATTGTAAGACTCCAATATGCATTATAAACTAGGGTTTGAAGTATATAACCAAATAGTCAAAGAAACATTGGATATAATAAGTAATTTATGAGTATTAAATTATATTGAACAATAACTAGTTTGCAGAGCTTACCATATGTTTGCGCTAACAAAAATGATATATTTTTTAGTAAAAAAACAATATCACAACTGTGTATGTAATATAATTTCTTGATTCATGGGAAATTTACAAGCATATACCATTCAATTATTATTTATTTTTTTTTAATTTAAATCTTAATGTATTTATGTAAATTAGATTTCATTACAATCAATATGTATTTGGAAAAGATTTTATCTATCATCTACTATTAGATGATTAACTTGAACATTTTATGCATATATTACTATGTTAATAGTTCTGTCATGTACATATATAGAAAATCTATAATCACATCAGATTCAGAAATGATTCAATAGTTGATATGTCAGTCACAATGAATGGTTCAATGAAAATAGTATATAAAATACATGTTTGTGTCTTTGCAAATTGTTCCTATACATAACGGAGAGAGAGAGAGAGAAGGGGAAAAGAAGATGACATTAGAGCAATAAGATGTCGGGTTTAACTTATTTGAGATGAATATACTTAGCCATATGATTGATATGTTATTAAATGTTCAAAATAAGGAATGTATTTATATATATGTATATAGCTTACAATTACTTATGTGTTTCACTATGTATATAATATGTAGAACCATAAATATCATTCAACATATACTAGTTTATAATTTCAAAGGTCTCTAAGAATACAAGAATGAAGCATGAGGAAATCTGTCGACCAAACACAAGGGTTAATCTGGTAGATATTTGGTTTATGTCTATCAGATTAGGAATGTATATCATTCCATGTGTGATGGGGGGAAGGTTGAAAGAAAAGATTATATTAATCAAAATAATTTTACTTAAATCATTTTACACTTTTTTATTATGGCCTGAAATGAATATCAATATAAAAGTATTACAAAAGAGATTCAGTCTATTTATGATACATGAAATAAGGAGAATTTTGTTCCAAATACAATGCTATAAAATGTACTTGAATATTAATATAAATATTAGCAAGCATGAAACTCAACAACAAACATGGACTTAACACTACTCTCACTGAACATAAATGGTTTAAATAATCCAAAGAAAAGATCAAACCTACTAAAATATTTAAAATTAAACAAACCGCAAGTAATATTTCTTCAAGAGACTCACTTTAAAGATGATGAAAAGCATTTATGGAATCCAAATGAGTATACAACAATAGCGCAATCATCATATAAAACTAAAACTAGAGGAGTTAGGATACTATGGAGAAAAAATATCATTAATCCCCAAATTCTTTATAGTTATGAAGATACAGAGGGGCTTATAACACTTGTTATAATAAAATTCAATAATAGAATCTGGACATTAGTAAATATTTATTGGTTCCCAGGAATAGGAAAAAGTATGACAAAGAAACATCTAGACTTTATTAGTAAAACATATAAAGGTAGCTTGATATTAGGTGGTGACTTTAATTGCATTCTTGATAATTCAGAGACCACCAACAAAAATAGTTTACGTATAACTCCTATAGCAAAGCTACTAAAAAAATGGATTGAAAATCATAATTTAATAGATACATTCAAATTTAGAGAAAGTAACTCACTGTTATTTTCGCACTGAGATCACAGATTTACAACCTAAACAAGAATAGATAAAATTTTTGTTGCACAAGACCTTGATGCGAAGATAAATACTTTTACAATCATACCATGTTCATTATCAGATCATAGAGCAATCCTTATTAATATTCAAACAAATTTTAAAAAATGAATACAAATGACAAGAATTCCAGCATATATTACAAAACTAAAATAATTTAAACCTTAGCTACTCACAGAGTTGAAATTCTTTCTAGACACTAATCTCACTAATGAAATCAGCATAGTTATGGTATGGGATGCTCTAAAAGCCTACATTCAATTTAAAAAAATAAATACAAATGACAAGAATTCCAGCATATATTACAAAACTAAAAGAATTTAAACCTTAGCTACTCACAGAGTTGAAATTCTTTCTAGACACTAATCTCACTAATGAAATCAGCATAGTTATGGCATGGGATGCTCTAAAAACCTATATTCATGGTAAAATTATCACATGGTACAAAAATAAACTAAAAGAATGGGAATCAGAATTACTCAACATACAAAATCAAATCATAAAGATAAATAATAATAATTTAACAAATGTGCTGACTAATAAGAAGAAAATTAATGATCTGCATGAGAAGTGTAATGAAATTCTAACACATAAAACTAATAGAGCATTAGAATGATTAAAATTAAACTCATATGCTGTTTCTCCTAAACATATGCATAATTTGGCAATAAGAGTTAAAGTACAATCTAAAAGAAATAACATTACTACTATTGTACATGAAGGAAGGAAGAACAAGAAAGTGTCAGATATAAGTGATATATTACATGCTTTTAAATATCAGTTTACAGAACATTATAAGATGGAAGAAACTCAAACAAAAAAACTTTAATTTAGATTTGAAACCTGAATTGATTAAAACAATCCCAGAAAATTTAAAATTAGAACTTCAAAAGCAAATTACTCTTAAAGAAATTTCAGAGAAAATCAAAGAAAACAAAAATAATAAAGCTCCAGGAATGGATGGTATTATAGCTGAAATATACAAAATTTTTCCATCAACTATAATCTCAGTCTTCCAAAAAACCTTAATAGAAATACAAACACACAACACCATTCCACCATCTTGGAGATACTCATTAATTACTCCTATAATAAAAGAAAATAAAGATGCATCAAAATGCAGCTCCTATAGACCAATTTTATTACTAAACAATGATTATAAAATCTTTATGGCTATTCTAGTCAATAGAATCAAAAAATCTATGACAAAAATTATAAATGAAGATCAAACAGGGTTTATACATAATAGGCGCACCTATGATAATATACAAAGAATACTAACTATTACTGACTATTTAAATAGAGAAAAACAAGAAGCCTTAATAGTTGCATTGGATATAGAAAAAGCTTTTGACTCCTTAAACTGGGATTTCTTGTTTAAAATATTAGCATATTATGAGTTTCCTAGCTCCTTTATTTCATTAATAAAGAACATATATAAAAACAATTTAGCATATGTAAAATTAGGACCTTTCACCTCTGAATCAATAATATTGTCAAAAGGCACAAAACAAGGTTGTCCCATGTCCCCCATATTATTTGCATTAGCCATTGAAATATTTGCCATCTCAATATGAAACTATCCCAAAATAGTATAAATTTATATAATCAATATAATTCAAAAATAATGTTATTTGCAGATGATATACTTCTTACCACATCTACATTCATTAAAATAATTAGATATACAAGTTGATACACATTTTATTCGATTTCAGGATTATATTTTAACAAAACAAATCACATTTTATGATACTGAATAAAAAAATGATTTTCAAATAAATGATAATCATATAATTGGTAAACAATCTCTCACTTTAAACTATCTAGGTATAACATTAAGTACAACATTAGAAAAAAATTTAAATATAAATTACAGGGAAATCATAGACACAATAAAGTCAAATATAATAAAATGGAACAAAATATATATAACATTTGAAGATAGATTACAAGTAATAAAAATTATATTACTTCCAAAAATCCTATATATAGCACAAACTATTCCAGTAATACCAGATAAATATTTTTTTAAAGAAATAAATACATTATTATTAAGATTTCTTTGGCATCCTAACAAAAACAGAATAGCTTATACACTTCCCATTAGACCATGGAAACTAGGTGGAATCAATTTCCCGGATATTGAAATTTATATTAGAGCCTCCATTTTTAAAATAATTATAAATTGGATAAATCTGTGCTATTCATCTAACTGGAAATCTCTCCACACTGTTATTCATTCAAATGAAAATACCATTTTAAAGAATTTAATGGTAGACAATCATATTAATAAACCATGGTATATCTTATGCACTAGCCTTCAATATAATCTAACAAAACCTACTAATCTAAAATACTTAAATGATATGTATAATTCATTTAGAAGATTTGTAACTTCTAATACAGATATAAAGTTATGGCTAGAACTTTTATATCCTTTCAATGTAACAAGAAATTTTCCAAACAAAATGCATAGGACAGTTTTCATTACTTGGGAAAAGAAATGATTAATTTGCTGGCAACAATGCATTAATGAACATAAGGTTTTGGATAGTCAACTTATAATAAAAACTTATAATCTCTCTACATCAGACTGGGTATTATTACAAAGTATATTACAATACACACAAGATCTATGCAGAATAATTAATAATTCTTATTTTAGAGATAAACCTACACTTATAACTCATTTATATGAAATAGTATACAATAATCAAAATTAGGAAAATTTGACATCAAAATTACATAACATTTTAATAAATTATAAAGTTAAAATCAATCAAATTTTTGGAATCATATGACAAAAGGTCATTCAATAAATTTATCCCTGGAAAACAAAACCAAAATACTAAATTCTGTTAAATTGACATCCAACATACAATTTTGGAGAATTTACACATGGACATTTTTGCATAGATCTTTTTTTACTCCAAATAGATTAAAAAATGTAATACTTCTAATAATGTTACATGTTGGAGATGCTTGCAGAGTTGTAAAGCAGATTAGATACATGTATTTCATGACTGTATTAAAGTTAAAAAAAATTGGGAAGATGTCAGCAATTCATACAAGCCATATTCTCAGATACATTTGTAGTAAGTAAATCTCTAATTTTGTTGAATGTTAATGATAATTTAGAATTAAATAATAGCAATCTCTATCTACTATGGAACATTCTAGCAAATGCTAGAAAATATATTAACAGAAAATGGAAATCAAATCTGGAACCATTATTTAAAGAATTTCTGCTAATATTGAAGGAAACTGCATTACTGCAAATCAGAGTAAAATAACTAAGAATAGCACCAAGACGATGAAACAAGAATCCATGGGAAAAAATACTATAATTTACTGAGACACTAAACTTGAATTTAAACTCTTAATGAGAGTGAAAGAAAAAGGAACAAATGATCTCTCATTAATATGATGTTACTCTGACTAGACTGATCAATATAATAATTTAATTTCAGGCCAACTGTAAATGTTGTATATAGTTAATCATACTGTTTTACTTATCAGAAAATGTATTAAGATTATTATACAATGGAATTATTTGAAAATTAATAAAAAGCATTTGGAGTAAAAATCAAGGTTCTCATTCTCATGCTGTTCTGTGGTGTTTCTGGGTGATCTGGATAATGTATCAGCAAGATAAGGAAGTTTGCCTTTTTTGTAGACAAGGATGAAATTATACATTTGCAATCTCAGCATCACATGTTGCAGTCAGGCTGGACCTGAATGCACAGGCTTTCTCAAGATAGTGACTAGAGGTTAGTGGTCTGTTTTGATCTGGATAGGTCTACCATAATCATAATCATGGAATTTTGAACAAGAAAACACAATTGCCAAAAGCTCTTTCTCAATCTGGACATACTGCATTTCAGTTTGAGTAAGAGTTCTCAATGCATAGGCAACAGATTGATCCACTTGTTGAATGACTGCACCAAGACCAAATTTCGAAGCATCACAGGAAAGTGTAACTGGTTTGTGAACATCATAATATCTGAGAGTTGGTGGACTAGTAATTCTCTGTTTCAGGACGGCAAATATTCTCTGGTGCTGCTCTAACCTAGGCCATGATGCATCTTTATGTGTCAGCTCTCTAAGTGGTACTAAAAGTTGGCTCAAGTCTGGCATAAACATGCCTAAATAGTTGACCATGCCAAGAAAACGTTGTAGGGCTTGCACATTGTCTGAAGCTGGCATCTCTAGAATGGCTGTTTGCCTTGAAGGGTCTGGTCGTAGGCCTGTACTAATAAATAAATGACCAGAATAAGTAATCTCTTGTAGCCTGAATTTGCATTTCTGTGGATTGAGCTTAAGATTCACTTGATGTGCCCTTTCTAGAACTTTTCTGAGGTTTCTATCATGCTCAGCTTCACCATGACCTCCTACCAGTATGTTGTCTACTATAATAGCACAAGGATACCCAGAAAAAAAGTTATTCCATTGCTCTGTGAAACATTTCAGTTGCAGAATTTATCCCAAATAGCATTCTCAAAAATATGTATCTGCCAAATGGATTACTGAAAGTAGTTAGCAATGAGGATTTCTTATCAAGCTGAATTTTCCAAAATGAACTCTTTGCATCTAAGACAGAAAGAAACAGTGGCATTTGGCATTAAGGCTGCGACTTCTTCGACTGTGTGCATTGAATGATGAGGCCTTTTTAGTGCTGTGTTCAAATCTCATGGATCACTACATATTCTGATGTCATCTAAGCTTTTTTATGAGCTACAACCATGGAAGATACCCATTCAGTTAGAGTTTCACCTGGACAAATCACACATTGTCGCACCATTTTATCTAACTCGGCTTTGACTCTGTCCTGCATGGCTATTGGAATTTTTCATGCTGGCCTGATAACTGGACTGACCTCTGGGTCTAACTTCATGGAATACACAACTAGAAGTTTGCCTATTTGTTGTCGAAAAGATCAGCATAGGTGGAAAAAATGTACTGGATGAAATTAGAGTAGTGGTCTTTTAAGCTAACTTGGTGGACTGCCTTATTAAATGAAAACAGTGCCATTTTCAAACTGTCTCTGAACCTTAATAATGACTGAACGTGCCTCTTGACCACATAAGAACTGTATCTTACTGAAATTGGTTCACCTTGTTTGCTCTAGCATAGACTAGATCCAGGCCTGCTGAATCTAGCTTTGTTTATATGCTTGTTGTTTGTTTGCTTGTTATTTCCCTGGAAGCTAATTCCACCTAATACGCAACTTCTCAGCGCTTCTGTGGATCACTAGTGATATCTGCATTGCTTACTGTACTTATTTCCTTGTTTCACTTGAAAGAAAGTTACTGTTTGTCGTTTTTGCATTTAGTTACTTGTAACACATTGCACTCAAGTTACCTGGCACTTGCTCACTAAAGCAATTATATAAGTCAGCACTAAAATTAAAAGCACTACACCCTCACTCCCCACTGGCCCTTGTTTTCAATTAAGGATTTCCCAATATTATTCTAGCATGTCCAAAGGTCAGTTGTCAATCTCCTCTCCGGTCCAGCTGGTGAATCTGGGAATCTTGAGGCAATGTTATAACTGCCTCATGTACACAGACAACCCTCTCCTCCTCCCACATAACACAGATACTTGCGAGAGATGCAGCTATTTAGCCAAACTGGAGGCTGAGCTCTCTCAACTCAGGACTGGCAAGACCAGACAGGAGGAGAAGGCAACTACACACACCACAAAACCAGCCTCACATAATGCTACCACTCTACTGAATCAAACACATAAACACACAAAGACATACTCAGAGGCTCTGAGTAAAAATTTACCTAAACAGCAGAGGCCTCCAAAGCAGACACCCAAACAACTGCTACCTCAAGACACCCCACAAGCAACACATAAACCACAAAAGCAGTGTGCAAAGCAGTCACAGCCCTTAAGGCCAAATACAACACCAAACATACTTGTCATAGGTGACTCCATAGTCAGACACACTGACGTCCCACTCACCAGGCTGAACAAGGAGAGGGTCACAGTAAGCTGCCTATCGGGCTAGAATCCGCCACATAACACAAGCACTCGGGTCACTCCACGGCAAGTACAAATATGACACAGTCATTGTCCATGCTGGTGTGAACGACCTGAGACGTACCTCCCTGGACTACATGAAAAGAGACATAGAGGAGCTCTCTGATTATGTAGCCCAGGCAGGTATGACCCTAACCCTGAGCAGTATCCTTCCTTCACCAAGAATGATGCCACAATATAGAGACAAGATGATCAGCTTTAACAATTGGCTTAATGTCTGGTGTCATTCAAAGGGGATCCAGTGTCTGTCTGCCTGGGATGACATGCTTGACAAGCCATGCTGCTTCGCAAGGGACGGCTTGCACCTGTCACCCTGGGATTCCGGATATTGGCTAAGGCTCTTGCCACCCCATAGTGCCTTTTTAGGCAAGGCTCAAATTCTAAACCTACCACCCTAGAAAACAAAAATGGGAAGAAACTGAGGGTAATGCTGCTCAATGCCAGAAGTCTAAATCTCAAAATGCACGCACTCGAGGCCCTTCTCAGTATGGAGAACATCGATGTCTGTGCTGTAACTGAAACCTGGTTCAAGGCTCCTGAGAGCACCCGGCACTATTAGGTTTTACCTCATATCATGCGTCCGCCCCAAAACCCGGACCACACCACAAAAGGAGGGGTGTATCCATATTCATAAAGGATACCCACACCTCCAGGTTGGTGGCAACGCATCTAAGCTCGGAAACCATCCAGGTGCAACTAACCATAGGCAAAACTGCTCTACAAATTGTAGCATGCTACAGGCCACCCTCTCAAACTCAGGAATCCCACACAGCCTTCCTGAAGACACTGGAGGGTATAAATGTATCTCCAAACACCATCATATTGGGTGACTTCAACTACCCGAATATAGACTGGGAACATTACTCAAGCCCTAACTTTCTAGCCCAACGGTTCCTGGAGTTCATAAATTCAAATGCCATGGAACAGCTAGTCACTGTTCCCACGAGAGGAGAAATTATACTAGATCTCATTGTCACAAACATGGGGACAAAATGCTCCACACCGAAGTATATCCCTCATTGGTGAGATCTGATCATAAACTAATCTCACTGGAAATCCACATCCCGCCCCACCCCAAACAAAAAGACCATAGTGAAGAACTTCTCTAAAGCAAACTTCACACTACTCAAGACTGGTGTGGTATCCTTCAAGGCCCCTGAGCCAGAGGAAACCACAACCCAAGCTGCGGAAGCCCTTACAAATGCCTTCTATGAACACCTCCAGGACTGCATGGATCAGGCAATCCCAAATAAAACCAAGACTCTTTCCACAAAGGGCAAACGTCCAGTCTGGTGGACCCCAGCCATTAACAAACTTTACAATAAGAGGAGAAAGCTATTACATGATAGAACAAAATCCATAAAAGGGAAGTCACCCTGATCATTATTAGTAAAAAATACGAGCACTCATAAAATCAACTAAGGCCAATTTTGAGAGAAAAATTGTCATGGATTCAAAGGACAATCATAAGGCCTTTTTCAGCTATGTTAGGAACCTGGGTGGAAACTCCCAGATATGCTCAGAATTAGTCCAAAATGATACAAAAATCACTGAACCCACAGACATTGCCAACATACTGGCAGACAGGTTCAGTGCAAACTTCAACCCCCTTTCCCCCCCCTAAAAGAGAGATAACTATCCCAGATGAGTGTAGCCTCCCGGACATCTCAAATGCGCAGGTGAAAGCTGCTCTCTCTAAAGCTAAAAACACAGCATCAATGGGACCGGATGGTGTCCCCGGCTGTGTGCTACATGAGCTAAATGAGGAATTAAACCCGCACATAAGGCAGCTGTTTAATCTCAGCCTTACCACAGGATACGTGCCCAAGGAGTGGCGTACGGCAACTGTAGTCCCACTCCACAAAGGCGGCCTCACGGACCCTGGTAATTACCGCCCATAAGCTTAACAAGTCTAGTCTGCAAAGCTATGGAGAGGATCATAATGGAGCTCATAAACAAAGATATAGGGGATTTGCAGACATTGGACCCGACCCAGTTTGGCTTTGTCAAGGGAAGATCATGCCTTTTGAACTTGGTCGACTTCTTGAAACAGTCACCAAGGCCATTGATGAGGGAAAGGCAGTCCATACAGCCTACCTTGACCTTGCAAGGCTTTCGACACAATACCCCACTCGGGTATTGTAGAAAAGTTACCAGCTTAAATGTAAACCCATATGTCACAAGATGGGTTGCAAACTGGCTTAAGGACAGAACCCACAGGGTTAGAGTTGCTGGCGCTGTGTCAGACTCCAAGCCGGTCACAAGTGGTGTCCCACAGGGCTCGGTCCTTGGCCCCTGTTGTTTGGCATCTACTTCTCAGAAGTACAGGCCAACATGGGAGGACTTTGGCTGACAAAGTTTGCAGACGACTGCAAACTGGGCCATAGTGGAAAGTGCATCGGACACGGATATCCTTCAGAAGGGACTCACGGAAACAGATAGCTGGTGCCAGAGCCATGGCCTGAAGTTAAACGCCAAAAATGTATAGTCATACCCTTCGGGAAAAACAAGGTAACCCCAAGCTACCATATAGGTGGCAATCCACTAAGCACAGAAGAGGTTATCAGGGACCTGGGGACCCAGGTTGACAGTGGCCTTTCTTTTGACACTCACATTGCTAAAGTGGTTAGAAAGACCTTCTACATTGCCCACCTGATCATGAAGGGATTCACATCCAGATCTAGTGAGGTCATTGTTCCCTGTACTCTTCACTTATCAGACCAATGATCGAGTACAATGCCCCATTCGGGATGTATCTCACCCGACATCTGCAGCAATTGGAGAGACCCCAAAAGTTCCTCACCAAAAGGATAAAGGGACTCCAAAATCTGTCATATGCTGCCAGATTGAAGAAACTCCAGCTCTATTCAGTCGCATACCGTCTGCTCAGAGGTGACATGTGCCTGACATACAAGGCCATGTCCAACCCAGAATTAATGGATATGCTCCACCTCAAAAAATCCAAATCCACCAAAACCACTAGAGCAAGCGACTTAAACCTTAGCACGGATATAAATAGGACGTGCTGGAGGGATAGATTTGTCACTCAGAGACTCCCTATGCTGTGGAATAAAATCCCGGTCCATGTGAGGCAGAGCACCTTGCTGACTCTGTTCAAGAGAAATCAAGACCTGTGGATGGGAGATCGTAGGTTTACCCCGGGAATCATATCTGTGTCACTGCTGGACAGAGGCACAACAAACTAATGGGCACAGTATTTTTTCATATAAGGGGTGGCGTAAGCCACAAAAATTTGGGCTAGGCTTATAAATGGCTTAGGGCAGATAGCCTAGTATAAACCTATGAACCTACGAACCTATAAAACAATAAGTCATAGCTTCTTCCAACAGAGTAACATGAAAGCACTACTGAGCCTTCAGTTTGAATTTCTTCACCTCCATAAGCAACAAGCTTCGCACACCTTGCCAAATCAAGCCTTTCATCATGACACACTCTAGCAAATGTTTCTGATGACATAATATTACACTTGGAACGTGTATCAACTTTGAGTTCTGTGGATTTGCCATTTATGCAAACAGTACAAAATACTTCATTCTTTGCCCTTAAATCAACTGCATTAACTGTTTCATGAAGCACTGACACACCATCAACATAAAGAGTAGGGCTGCAGCTCTCTAATTAATCAATTTGTTTCTTAAAATGTTCCCTTTTAATAAAAGAATGTGGGTGTTGTGATTTACAAAACCATTTGAAATTATTCCATTTATTGCATCTGTGACATTGTTGATAAAAAGCTAAACATTTCTCCCTTTTAGATGCATGACTACCACCACAATTATTGAAAAAATATTTTGAGCTGTTCTCTGCTTACTTCTGCTTGCTTGCTTGCTTACTGTGGGATTTGAAGTCTTCTTAAGACACTCAGTCTTGCTGGCTGGATTCTGCTAAAATTCAAAGTCTAGTTATATTTGCATTCACAGTCTGTTGCATACAGAAACTTGCAGAATATACACTGATGAGAGAATATACTTTGCAGCACTTGTCTTTAAGAGCAGTAACCAATAACTTTTATAATAAATAAAACTGGACAAACGTTGCAGCTTAAAAGTACTGTTCCAACTTTACTTCTCATATAGTACAGATGATGTGAGAGATATAACATTTACCTTGGGACTTGTGTCCCTACCAAACCTCTCTCCATCCCTCTCACATAGCTGGATTTATACAGCTCTTTATATACAGTTTTAGTCCTGTAGAAACAATACTAAGCTTCCTTGTTTAACAATGTCTTGTAAGAGACCAGCTTTTCTGACAGTGTGAATATCCTGTAACAGTGTCCTGATGTCCATGTAGAAAAACATATTTTTGAGGAAACACATTGTCCTGTATTCTATTTCGATCTTTGTATAAAACACATGTTCTTATGTCAATGCTGATAAGCATATCCTGTTTTTTATGAAGAAAAACATATTTTTGAGAAAACACATTGTCAGAGATCAGCTTTTCTGACAGTGTGAACATCCTGTATTTTATTTGGATCTTTGTATCTTGTGCCATATCCTGTTTTTCCATGCAGAAAAACATATTTTTGAGAAAACACATTGTCACAGTGTCATTGTCCATTCTTTAAAAGCAGATTTTGTATTTTTGCTCTTGCATACATCCTGTTTTGAGTCTGTAAGGGAAAAATGTCCATTCAGCAGATTCCTTTTCCAAGCCATGGTCATTTAGTATGACTGCTGATCACATTTTACTTAAACTTTGTTTCTGCATTTAAGCAAGCCTTTTCTTTCAGCATATTTACAACATAATTAATTTCAGATTTATATTCATAAAATCTAACAATTATGACAGCTGGCAATGAAACTAGGTTGGGGCCCATGGTTTGATTTTGTTGACTTACTCTTATGCTTCACCGAGACTGCGCAAACTCTGGAATTTGCTGGAAAGCTCTGAGGTTTACCAGTGAGTGCTGCAGGGGCTACAGTTGCTGCCATGTACTTGGGCCTGTTTCTTTTAATCATGTGCTGCATACTATCAACATGAGCTTTACCATTGTGCCTTCTTGAGCTATTCTCATTTTTAAGCATATTTGTGTGCTTTTCTGTAAGCTTATGTTTTTTGTTGTTTTTCTTTCGGCTTTTCCCGGCTAGGGGTCGCCACAGCGGAACTCAGGTCCACTAATGATTGGCAGTTGATTTTTATGGTGCTGAGGTGCCAGCCTGACGTCAAACCTTCAATGAAGGCACGCCCATTCATGCATGTCTTTCGAACACCATTCGACCTTGGGAAGGATATGCAGACTCCACACAGAAGGCACTCCAGCTGAGAATTGAATGACAGACCCTCTTGCTGTGAGGCGACAATGCTACCGCTGCACCACCATGGCTTTTCTGTGAGCTTATATATCTGACAAATATCAATGGCCTTATTCAAAGTTATCTGACACATTTCAATGGCCTTATTCAAAGTTAAATCACTGTCAAGAAGCAAAATCTTTCTCACAGCATCATCTTTTACACCACACACAACTCATCCCTTCAGATCTGCACGTTTTAGCTTTATTTCTCATTTCAGTTATATATGCTGCAAAAGTTTCATCAGGCTTTTGATCCCTTGTGCAAAATAAGTGCCTTTCCATAGTAACATCTGACTGCGGGTTACACATTTTTTAAATTTGCGTTTAAAGCACTGTACAACAATATGAAGGTTTTCCCCTTTTCCTGTTTAAATAGCAGGTGCATACACAAATGAATGTTCCCTTTCTATGGCTTCTGACCCAGTTAAATTAAGCAGAATAAATGCCTCTGTAAGGTCATCTTCATCAGAATATGCAACCTGTATGAAAATGTCTTACTCTTGCTCAAACACTCTCCAGTTCTCAGCAATATTACTGTCAAACACAAGTGCACTGGGTTTTCGAAATCCATCTGCCATGCCCACACAGTATACACAAACACATTGAAAATATGGCCATTGTAAGTATGTCTGAACAAAATTGTTCTGTGAGCTTGTAACAACATTCAAATGCACAATAAACTCTTCAAAATACTGTACTTTGCGAAATATGCCTTGTAATGGCTGTATTCTGTAAAATATGCCTTGTAATGGCTGTACTTTTGAAAAATAACTTTACTGTAACACTGCACAAATGTGAACACTTTATACACTTCTGATAACTCTGATATCTTTGCTTAATACGAAATACATGCTTTGTGAAAATGCACTTGTTCCCCCTTATTTATTCATTTTATGCAATTCGGACTTTATTGCAAACATTTTCCATAGTAATTTGAATATTTTTATCAATATTGTACATATTAGTTTATGCGAATATCATTTAGAACATTCTGTATGCCTCATTTCATATTTTGCGAATAAGAAGTTGTGCTGATCAAGTTTTAATACCTAAAAGATAAAAAGGTGTAGCGACCAAAAATTACCAACAAAATGAAATAACACCAAAACTGAGTCACTAAGCCCACAAGACAGAACACTGCTCCGTTTAAAAGTCAAATCCACACTTTATTTGAAAAGATTAAGTGCTTTTGTCCATCAGAATGCTTGGACTTCATTAGAATCTGTATAAAATCAATTAAGTACACTAATTATGGCTGAAACAATCAATCATTTTTGTTATATCACACCAAGATTTAAAGAAATAGCAATAAATACATAAATTCAAAAACCTGGGTACTGCAATACTTAAAAATATTAAAGTAAAATACATACTAAGCTTAATAAATATTAAAGCTGCATGAATATGCCGTTCAATATTCATTTAAAGAAATACATTCATTAATACCTGAAAAAGGTTAAAAGCTTTGACTAACACTTGAAGAAACAACAATAAATACTATAAATCACAAACCTGGGTACTACAATAACTTAAAAAATACTAAAAATAAAATACATATTGTGCCTAGTACGGTTTACTATCATAAATTCTAAAGTAAAAATAAATAATGCCTTTATTTTTGAATTTATGCATCGAAAATGAACATTTTCGAATAATAGGAAACTCAAAAACAAGGGTGTATTGTTGAAAATGTCACTTGCGACATTTACGGCGATACACAGCACGCCCACCCTTCCCATAATCACCTACCTACCTAACCGAACACACAGTTATGCAGGGGGGCTGCGCCCCCCTGCACCCCCCCCCTGTGGGGGGCTGTGCCCCCCACACCCCCCTAACTTAATATTCCAACTCTGAGATCGCACTACAGTGAGGAAAGGGATGCATTTCCCTAACCGCACTGTACCGCGATCCCCTCCCATGACCGAAAGTTAGAATTGCGAATGCACAGTTCATTCGCAATGCAAACCTTCACTTATGTCACCTGCCGTAATATGAAGTATTCGAACATCTGATGTTCGAATACTTCATAGCCGTGCAAATGCACGTCGACATAATGATAGCAAACCGCCTAGTACGTATTAAAGCATGGTGAATCTACTATTTAAAATTGGTTGCAATGAAATACATTCATTAATACCTGGAAAGTTAGAAGCATTAAGTTTGAGCTGCCATCTGATCTCCTTATTTTCAAGGAATAATGTGTCATTACCACCTCTAGGGTCATGGCGAATGTGTTCTAAGATGGCAAATTTAAACATAGAACAACCAGGACTATTACTAAAATGTTTAAAAAGAGCAGATTTGTTATCTTGTTTATTAATGTGGTATATATGCTCATAAATTCAATTTTTATGGGCTCTATCAGTCTTGCCCACGTAAAATATACCACCTGTCTAGATGTGCAATTGACTTTCCTAAAAAACACCTTTGTTTTAGCAATATTGACCAAGACTAAGTAGTCTACTTCACTAATGAAGGGACATTGTCTACAAGACCCACATTTTTAGTACCTCTATTCATGGTTCTCTTATTCTTCTTGACAGTATTCCCATTTTCAAAGCTGACCTTCAGATTGGGTCCTGTTTTATACACAAAAGAAGGGAAGTTAACTAATATATGATGAACATCAAAGTTACCTTTTAGTAGGGTCTATATCATATGTTCGAAGTTTTATAACTTCAAAAATTATAAAATCGAATTTAAATTTTCAAAGTTATAAAACTTTGAACATATGTACGAAAAAACAAACAAACAAACTGTTGTAGGTAGGGGGGCAAGCCCTCCCTGCATCCCCACACCCCCCGCTATTTAAATATACCATCTCCCAGGCCACACTACAGTGTAGTAAAGGGAGGATGTGGGGGAGTGCAGGGGTGCTTACCCCCCCCAGCTTACACTAGTTGGGTAAGTTCCCTTTCTTTTTTTTTTTATCATATGTTCGATGTTTGAAACTTCGAACATTTAATTTCGATCAACTAACGTTCAATGTTTTCAAACTTTGAACATATGATATAGACCCCTTTTAGTATGTCCCAATTCTTCATGATTATATTTCAAACATCATTGGAGTGGGGTCCATACTCCATTAACCCTTTTTCATATTTCTTAACTTGTTCATTCCTAATATTTTGATGTAACCCTTTCCCTAATAATGGTGAATATTTTTTTTACCCCCAATGTGATAAAACATAGCTTTTAACATCATTAAACATTTCTAAGGGATAACCTTGCTCAAGAAACATATTTCCAATAATATCCAGTTCATCCTTAATATCTTCTACCTGCAATGTCATTCTAGCTGCCTGTATGCATTGTCCCTTTATTATACTCTTCTTTTGTTTATACGGGTGACAACTTGTGAATTCCAAACAAGTATTAGAAAAAGTGAACTTGTGAAAGATGTTAGATTTAAAACCTTGGTCTGTGTGTGAACTTAAGATATCTAAATAACTAATATTAGTCCTGTTATAAGAATAAATACATTTGAGGAAGGATGACGTTGCATTTAAATAATTCACAAATTCACTTATTTGTTGTTTAATACCCTTCCATAAAATAAAGAAATCATCTAAAAATCTAGTGTATAATTGAATGTATCTATAAAAATCACTACCAAAATACATCTAGATTCCCAGTCTAACATAACTAGGTTAGCAAATATGGGGGGGGGGCACAAGAGGCCCCCATAGCAACCCCTCTAAATTGCTAAAACTCTAAAAGTTTTAATACCTGAAATTCATTTCTGATTCATTCCTGTTTTGTGAAGTATGCACATTTTAGGGATGATTCACTCCTCTATATTCCACCAGTCTCAAGCAAGTGTCTTAAGTCATTTCAGCCATGCCACCTCTAACTTCATGCCCTTTAGACATCCCACTTCTGACACCATGTTGCTCATTCTTCTCTAACATAGATGACAAGTAGGCAGGGTATTTCATTTAGATGCTTTAATACATAGAAACACATCAGGATGGATAGCAGCATCATAAAATATGAACAAACTAGTTAACAGACAGACCTTACATCTCAACAGCTAACTATAAAATGGAGTCAGACTTGCACGTGCAAAGTATTTATACACTTGTGCAAGCCATTGGATAGCTTCTTACAGGTACATACACACACATTGATCTACAGAAATATTAGGAAGGTAGGGAATGTGGTTGACAATGAAAATACAGTATGATATGTTAGTAGTAGAGCAACTATAGAAATATCATTGCATTTAAAATTGAGATGCAAAGTAATTTGGGAAGTGAAAAACCTGGACTGTTAAAAGGAGTATTACTTTGAATATGAGGAGAGAAAGAGAGTGATGAAACTGTGATGGAGTGAAGAGTGAGATAGGCTTGCAGTTCAAGGGACCATTAGGAAGACTAACTCAAATTTCTAGTTGCCCCAAGCACTGTCTGGTTAACTGACTTGATGAAGGTCACACAATAGGCACATGAATGTTGTGGGAATCAAACCTGTACCACAGTAACTACAGCACACTGCCTCTACCCCCACCACCAACTGCCAGACAAAAAGCAAATTGCTATGGAAATGCAGGGGATTGAACCAAGAACCTCATTTATGAAAACCACGTACTATAGCAATGAGCCATGTGCCCTCAGAGTGTATGTTCTTATGGCTTTATAGATAAGGTAACAACTGATGGGATTATAGTTGCCTAGGTCAGTGGAATGGTCATCCTTATGGAGGGGGACAATTATGGCATTTATCTATTCTGCAGGTACAAATCCTCTGAAGAGACTTTGAAAATGGTTAGAAGTGGTTCAGATCCATACGTGATAATACTTAGTATTGCAGTTTAGTCTGATGTATCATAGACATTGCTGTATCTCTTTGTTCTCTGTATGCTAGAAGGCAGACGAACTGAACTGAATACTCAGATATCTGGGTAAGAGATTAGAAGATGTTAATGTGGCTCTGTTTATATAGAAAACCCTGCTGAACTTGAATACACTCTCACCATGCTAGACATGTATTTCAAAGATTACCTTTAGTATACAAGATCTTTAGAAATACATATATGATCATCTGAAAAAATGTGCCTTTAGAGCACCACATCAATTGCTTATCAGGTGATGGCCAAAGGCATAAAAATGAGTGATGCTTGCACTATCATTTGCATGAAATATTTCATGGAGTGCAATGTGGTTGTAGAATATTCTTCCTGACTGAAATCATTCAGCAACTGTTACTGATGTTAATAATGTGAAGGGGATAAATGTATGCATACCTCTGAGGGTATCTGTTAGTGAGCAGCTGAGGGCTGAAGGAATGTATAATCATGTTCTTATTATAAATCATGAACTCACAAGTTATCAGAAATTCTTATTGGTCAAAGACATTGTCTTGGTTTAAATGATCCTTTATTTAAGTCCCTAAATTTGCAGTGCGTGCTTAAGGAAAATCTATCACTCATTTTGTAATGGCCTACTTATTTCATATAGAGGCCAAATTCATTTATTCCAGTAAGAAAACTGAGAGTGCGTGTCCCACTAATGCTGTAGACTAAGGCTCAGAAAATGAACACTATTGTTTGGGATGGACTGTCACTAAGCACAACATTAAATTTAGCTTACCTAGATTCAGAATTAGGACTCTGTGGTTTTCACACACTGTGAAGCCACCTTTTCCTTTCATCACTGTCACCAGAAAACTGATATTCATGGGGTGGGGCAGTAGAAAAATGACATTCATGGGGTGGGGCAACAGTAGCAGACTGGCATACACCTGCTTAAGGTATCGCTCAGGTATTGAAATAAATAGTAATAACTCATGAAGCACGCTGATTGCTGCAGCTGTGTAGGACAACCATGGCGATATTGATATGCTGTACTCTGTGCAACCTGCACAAAACTGAATATGTCACCAGAAATGCATGTTTACGGTCAACAGAGAGCTGCTAAAATGCTTTTATTTAGTTATTTATTTTTGGAGAGGCAATTATTTTGGCCAAATTCACCAATGAGTAAAAAGCTGTTTGTGCTTAATGATGCTGTACTTATGAATGAGCAAGTGACTGTTTTTATGCTTATACTCAAATAACACATTTATCTTAGTTTCCTTTTCATGAATGGGATTCACTTTTTCTGGTAAACATTTTAATGACAACCCCTAAAACTACAACTCCTAGCTCCTAGGCACAAGTACTTTTTTTTTTTTCATGAATGGGATTCATATCCAAACTGTTCCTATAATGGGATATACCATTTTACTCCTACAGGTTGTTAAATGGTGTAGTCAACAGTCTACATTTCTCAACTTAATTCTTTCCCTTTTCTTTTTGGAAATTAGGTCACAGAGGCTTATTGCTTGACTCACTTTGGGTTTTAGGTCCTTTTTCAGGCAAAGGTCCTGTGTAAGTTTCTTTGTATGAATTTCATGTTAAGAGTGATAATACATGATTTACTGGGTCTATATTATAAACTCGAATAGTCTTTTCTTTGAACACGTAAAGGTTGACAATTAAAGAGCGAAAGCTGAAAACCGCGAATGGCCACTTCTAAATTTTTTCCTAGGGAAAATTTGCTTGACTATCAAACATAAAAGCTAACATTAACCCCCCCCCCACACACACACACCCCACCTAACTAAATATACCAACTCTGAGATCACTCTACATTGGAAAAAAGGGCAATTCCTAATAACGGTTAAGCACATTTTTTCACAGGAATTCGCAGAAGTGGCCGTTCACGGTTTCCAGCTTTCACTATTTACGTGTCGGAGTTTAAGTGTTCGAAGAAAAGACTCTTCGAGCTTATAATATAGAACTGATTTAATAATATACTGCATTCTTCTTTGATTAATACTGATTAAAATATTCATTATCGTGTTAAGGACATGCTCTTTTAGAATCCATGACCTTTGCATTTTCTGAGATTATCACTTACATCTAAAACAGCAGCTATTTCTTGAAGTGACCCTCTCTGAATACTATTGCAAAGTGCCAGGTAGAAATGTAGTCTTACTTGAGTGAGTTGCAGTACTTTCCTGAGTGGGTGCCAGTACTTTCTTGGGTAGGTTACAGTACTTTCCTGAGTGGGTTACAATACTTACCTGAGTGGGTTACAGTACTTACCGGAGTGGGTTACAGTACTTACCTGAGTGGGCTGCAGTACTTTCCTGAGTCGGTTACAATACATGTTGTCTTACTCTTGCTCTTGGAGGGCTCAGTAATGGTTAGGCTATTACATGTGTCAACAGCAAACGCAGGCATGAACCTTTAGTGTATTTAAGTCATCATTAGTGATACATTAGAATATGTTATACAATTTCTTTGTCAAATCTCATTCACAGTGATGGATGTGTGTATTCTCTCAGGTAATGTGCTATCTCTTATTTGCAAAGTGACCCAGATACGAGGGGAAAACTTACCATTTCCTCTGTGCAAAGTAACTTACAGCATGTGTGGCGAGTTCAAAATGTATGGTAGGTGAAGCACAATCCCTAAATATGAAGGGATATGTACTCCCTCAGAGAACGAGCAGTTATAGTCAAAAAGAAGCAGGAAAATGGCAGAGGACTGATTTCTGTTCGACCTCTGCCTAACCAAATTTTGATACTGTACTTTTCAAATGTTTTAATTCTTTATTTCAGGTTTATCCTGTTTTTTTTTCATGACAGAAATACTTTTTTTTGTCTTGGCTAAATCTGTATCCATTTCGGTTTCTGTCCTGATATATTTTTTTTCATACAGCTTGCTTGTGTCTATGACAGTCTCAATATCCAAGCTGCCATTTCCTCCAACAGCACTAGCTGATGAAATTTGTTATCGAGGTTATAAATACATACTCTCATGTCCTTTTATTAAGTGGATGTCATGTGTCTTCTTTTTTGGTGACTGCCTTTTTCACTCTTTTTCCACGTTCCACTGCTTTATGTGCTCATTATCACAGTATTTAGTTAAACATTTTTTGAGGAGGCGAGGCTGCGTATTATGTACTATTCATTATGTCACCCCCCGGTTTTACATTTAAAGTTCATTCTTAGTGAAAAGCTTACTTTTCTTCTCTCATAGATTCATAACATTAGTACTAAGGTGTACCCTTCCATTTACAATGGCAGTAATGAGTCAGTTCCCCTTTTCCCTTCACCAGGAGTAAGTGCTCCTTTTCTGTTCACCTGCTCTGCAGTCATTTAGTCAACTTAGCTTTGCTGTGTACACTTATCTCAGCATGCCAGCTCTAATTTAATTTATAAATATGCTGATTTATTTCTCCATGTTCTTAAAATATACTTAAGTGAGATGATCCGTAAAAGATGAGCTTTAAATATATTTAAACAAGGTTATTAGCAAACAAATTAATCAGGCTTAGAGTAAATTCTAATTACTTGTGCAAACACTTTAGTAATGCTATAAAGGTCCCCTCCCTTGTTCCTATCGCTTCCTGTTGGTTCCCTAACAATTTTCAAAGTGCTTAGACATTCTACTGTTAGATGTTGTACTTTACCTAGATGGGTTTCTTCTTAATCCTTTTTCTTTGTCCTTCCTGTACCATACTATAACTGTACATTTGAATATAATGATTTCTGACATTTATTCATAGAACCTGTCTGCATGCGATCATTTGAATCGTTTCCTGCTGTGTCTCACCAGGGTGATGATGATACACTCTACTTTATATACTTTGTATGAGCAGGATTCAGCACTGAAATATAGCTTCATTATCAGTTAAAACAACTTTAATGTAAAGCCCCCTAGTACTTATGAGTATGATATGGCAAACTATTATTATGGCGTACACCAATGTTATGCATGCATGCTTCTATACCTTGAGGTGAAGGTATTAATGTAATGAGCTGCAGATTAGCTAATAGATCTGGTTTTATTTTTGTACTCCAGTTTGCATGCTGTTTGAATGATCATTTTACCAGCTTAGAGACTGTGGTTCACTGCTGAAAACAGGAGCTGTAAACTAATGAATGTTGCCTGTTCAGTAATAACTGAACAAGTAACAAATAATAGCCTAAAGCAACAAATGTATTAAGCTAATTTGCCAAAATGAGCTGTAAATCTTGGGATGGAACATTGCAAAGGAAATCAAATGATCAAATATATTCTCTACAGTAAAATGAAACACATGAATCATTGTGGTAGGGAAAACAATTGCTATCTAGGATTGACAAAGAAAATGAGATGTTTTGGCTACAGGAGACATGCCTTGATGACACACAACTATGCCAAAAATTGTGTGAGTTATAAAACAGAAATTTCAATTAAATGTGCAGGTTAAAGGCTTAGTGAATCTCATCTATGGAACAAGTTGTAGGTTATGGAACAGAGCAGAAATGACCTAGAAGGTGCCCATATACTTGCAAAAGTAGAAAATGACATAACTGTACAGCATTACTGGGGTATTAGCAGAAGTGACTGGCATTGTTTTGTACAGTGAAGCATATATGCATTAAACACAGTCACATATGTGTACCAGCTAAAAAATACGAAACAGAATGTATACAGACAGAATAAAAAGTAACATGCAGACACATTTCAGTGAATGCCAACCAGACAAGTGTAGCACAAATCAGCTACAATTGCCATGTGACAATGGTAAAAATAAGTACCATGTAATTTATTAGTCCTGTCCTCCAAACTGAGGAGCAAAAAAAAGTTTCTTTATGAATTGCAGGAAACCATTCGCTACAAAACTAATAAGCATCTTGCTACATTCTAAATGTCACACACACAGCACTAAAGCACTTCAGCTTTGCTATTCATTTATTAACACACGGAGTGCTGACGGCTTTCATCCCTGAACTCAAGCTACTATCCAACTCGCATCAGCAGGTTGTACCCCAGACACCTTACACCAGTGCGGTTAATCCCTTTGCCTTGCCCTAGTTGCACTATTGCATGAGAAGTACAGCATATGGAGAGGTCAAAAACAGACTGTCCCAAATCAGACTGCTGAAACAGTTGAAAAGATGATGACATTGTCTCCTATGAGCACACAGTCTGACATGCCCAGTCATGGGTATAATCCAAGTCATGGCAGATAACACTATGCTAGCTGCACTCTTGTAATGCTTCATGGCTGCACATGAACATTTGTATGGTTCTGACTCATCAGGCCGCACATGCACATTTGCGTAGTTCTGCCTCATAAGGCTGCATATGCACATTTGGGTGGTTCTGCCTCATCAGGCTGCACATGCACATTTGCGTAGTTCTGCCTCATAAGGCTGCATATGCACATTTGGGTGGTTCTGCCTCATCAGGCTGCACATGCACATTTGGGTAGCTCTGCCTCATAATGCTGAACATGCACATTTGCGTAGTTCTGCCTCATCAGGCTGCACATGCACATTTGGGTAGTTCTGCCTCATCAGGCTGCGTATGCACATTGTGCAGTTTTGCTTCTTCCCTGTTGCTTGTAGACACACAAACTATCACCCCTACTCTTTGTCAGCAATCACTTTGAGGGACATGTTACTGATCAGGATCAGCAAACAATATGCCTCATCAAGGCGAACACCAATGGTCTCATAGTTCAAGACCTTGTCCGGCACTATAACCCACCAGAATGAACACTACAAATGACCACATTCTGTCAGCTTGACCTTATCACTGGAGGAGGTGATCCCTGACTACAGAGTATATGGCTACCATATTTAGCCCTCATGACCCATTCCCTATCTCACAGTGTTGCTTTCACTCAAAGGTGTAGCTAGCCCTTATGGCACCCAGAGCTGTTTCCAGAAAAGTTGCTTCTGGTAACTTTGAGGTCCAATAAAGGTCCTTGCATGTACTCCAGGTAAAAAAAAAATCTCTACTTTAAACTGTAACAAACCACTTACCATAAGTGTAGTAAGTTGCTTGCTACAGCTAACAGGGAGTGAAGAGCACTTCAGCCATGAAGGAAACAACAATAATGCATTATTGTCATTCATTCCTGAATGCCAATAATGAAGCTAATGACACATGGACTGCTTAAGCATTTCTATAAATGGATTACTGGCATTCAGAAACTGAATGCAGGTAATGAAGATCATGACCACTGACATCTTGTACCTGGAATGGATTCCTCCCTCGCCCCACTGTAACTACACCTCTGCAGTTCCCTTTCAGTGTGTCCCCCACAGCAACCTGTGTAACTGATAATGACTGTACTTTACCCACTCCCTAGACTGTGTTGGACTAGTTATGTCTGATGCAAAGCATGATCAGTCCATGCACTGCCCTGCATACTCTGGTTGTGTTAATGTATGCATCATTTTACTCCGTGTTGTCTGTATCATGGCCCAAAGTTGTGAATGAGATGCTATCTCTTTCCTGGTGCTACCATGTATTGATCCACCTCTGCCTCAGCTAGTGTATGTCTCTCAGCTAACTGTACACATTGCCCTTCTGCTACTAATGTAACTAGTATTGAAGGTCTTGCCAAGATGTTAGCCTTCTGCTCCAACTCTTTGCTCAATGCCATATTGTGAAGTATTGCATATACAACAAAGATCATGCTACAGATTTCAGAAATGTATTGCAGTGCCCATCCTGATGTCTCTAGGCAATGTAAGTGATACATGAGTAGGCCAAATACACACTCCACTATATTATATGTTTTAGCATGGACTGTGTAACTTCTACAGCATTTCTTGCATGGTCTGGAGGTTGTGGATGGGAGGGTCATAAACCAAGTTTCTAGGACTTATCGGACATTGCTTGCAGCACACAATAATCAACTTATTATATGTGGCCTGCATGTGCATGTACCTAGCTGTCTAGCCTGTGTTTGCAGCTATCAACTAGATTACTCTGTGAGAAACCCCCTTGCAAGAACCATTGGTAGAGACTGGATGTGTGACAGATGTGAGAATCATGAGAACTGCCACGATGACATGAGGACACATTATGCATAATGTCCTGTGAATTACAGACCACTTGGCAGCTAAAGAAGTGGATGCCCCTCCTGTTCATGTATTATAGTCCCACTGCAATCTCTGGCTCGAAGGACCTCAGTGAGATTGACAATGTTGTAAAATGTCTGCATAATGGTGGTTCTCAAGCCTGCAGTTCTGGGGAACCAGATATGCTTCTTCACATACTGTGGCCTACTGGTTCAACATATGTGAGTCAGATACTTGTGATATCCCTAATATGTCCTCAGCAGGAAGCTGAAAGGCCTCTGTAGCTAAGGTGGTTGATGTTATACATATCTTAGTAACCACAGGAATGTGCAATGCATACATCCCCATCAGTTCTATTTGTGGGTGATAGAGTTTGACAAGGTTCTTTACAGTGTCTAATTCCACATATAAATGGTCCACAGTCTGATAGTCACTCAGCTTGTAGTATATTAGGTGTTGTCTGTACCGCTTCCACTGGAGAAGATGCCCTCACACATCACATTGCATGCACTGACTCTGAGGGCGATCATATATTCTTAGCTACACTAAATATGGCTCCTCTCATGTAAACTGAAATTCATGATGTAAAAAATTAGTATGCACCATGGTTCAACATGCCTGCTTTATAGGGTCCATATTACATTAACGAAAATCCAAAAACACAAACAACCTAAAGGTCAAAAAAGCAGGACCTCGAACACGCTACTGTAGGGGGCTGTGCCCACCACACTCCCTGCTAAATATATATACCAACTCTGTACTCGCACTACAGTGAGGGAAAGGCAAATATTCCAATCCTCACTGTACAGCAATCTCACAAAAAGCAGTTTGAGATCCAGCATTTCCGACCTTTAGGTTGTTTGCTATTTTAAGCTTTCGGCATTCTAATAGGAACCCGTTTTATATACTTCTGGACTGGTCCACTATTTTGGATTACACCATTTGCATAAAATATGTTGCTGATTTGCACTTAGTTCCTCATTTCCATGCCATTATTGACTCATTTGCATACACTGTGTGCCACACTATTGCAATCCTTGTATAACCATGTTATCTGTGGATGTGAATCACCCACACTTTGTATACGCCTGCTACACATATATTTTTTTGCTAATTAAAATTTTAAAATTATGATTTGGGAGAAATTTATGAACTATTAACAAAGTTATTTTACCATTAAAAAAGGTGAATGCACTTATTGTATAAGGGACTGGCTAACCAAATTAAAAGCCTTGATAAGGTTAATAAAAACTTAATTAGTGAGTATTTCATTGTCCATATGATTACCAATATTACAAAAGACATGTAGGTGTCTGGGCACCAGATCCTGCTCTGTTGTCGACTATACTGACTGATCAGAGAACATTGTTTACAAAAAAATTAGCAGTATCCTGAGGGAATGAAATGGATATATAATGAGGATGGAGTATTAGGGTACACTGAAGGAGTGAGATGGATGTATAATGAGGATGGAGTATTAGGGTACACTGAATGAGTGAGATGGATGTATAATGGGGATGGAATATTGGCTTGAGAGTCTTTGAAAAAGACAGAGTACCTGATCCTTCTTCTAGGTATGAGATATGATTTTTTTTTCATAATGACAAATTTAGAGTTTCAAGCTACAGGCAAGACAAGAAACACACAAGAGACCACCTGGTGGGATGGCATCATAGTGTAAAGTGGCAGAATTATGGAGAGCTGTGAACACTTTAATCACATACTCCTGACTGATCCTAATGTAAAAGGGTGCCAAGAACAAATGAGGGTCAGGCAATGAATTGAAGCAAATTCTATAAAAAAATCTAGCAAGGTAGGAAACTATTTTACTGAATATATCAGAATATTTCTAATGAATAATTCTGACCACAATTTAGGTTTTGATATCATATTACTGCTGTCTTCACCCCTACTGGCCACCCTGCTGAAATCTTCTGAGAAAGATCATAGCCTGAGCAAAATATCAACTTTCATTACCTTTACAGTCTTGCATTTGTGCCTTCAGATAGCATTCTTATATTCTGTGAAGAGTTAGTTTGTCCAAAGTATGGACTCTTATTCACAGTCTAGCTTCTGAATTTACTCTGCAGGTTTAGTTTTGCCACTTACAAGCTGTTTATTGCTGTTGTACCCTTGTCCCCCCCTTCTGTGCACGGATAATTCCTCAGATTATCCATTTACATCATAGCATGCTTTCTAAAGCTGTGTTATGAAGAGGTCACATTTACAATGTCTGCTTTCATATCTTCCCCTTCATTTCCTGGTGTGGTGACAGGGAGTATAAGGAGACAGCAGTAACAATGTGGATCATGCAGCATTGGTGTCCATTATTAGGCCCATTTATTCACCCTGCTTTGTGTCTGGCCAGCAGCTTGGGGACGGCATAGCTTGCCTTTTCACTCTAGGTGGTGTAGCTCATCTTGTTTTGCTTGCCTGAATTTTGAGTGGACTGGGTATAGCAGAACTATATATAGGACTGGAGACTGATGTTTCATGGAATACAGAAAAATACTTGGGCAAGAAAGCTGCCTGACTGACTAGAGAATTTGTTCTGTTGTCTGTAAATTATTTCAGCATTCTGTGACAATAAATGAATATATGTATGAAAATAATTGATAATAATGGCCTGCTCTGTCAAATACTGACAGTATGTATTTTGTTTGCATTTTATTTGTTTTAACTATTACTGTTATGATGTAGGTGTGTCCAGCTGGGCAGAACCCTCTGATCTATGGTGAGAAGCTCCAAAAGTGTACACTTTAAATAGTAAGAGGTTACAAACACACTTAGCACAAGAAGTGTATAGGAGTGTAAAACAAGCACATACTAACATTCACAGTACTGAGTGGGCTTCATTTGCAGTTGCTGATTTCATAGTAAGGTGGAGCTACATGGTGGAGCTGAATGGATAGCACTATAAAGGCCAGGACAAACACAAAGAATGATTATAGTTTCATATAAATAGTCAGTAATGTGCCAGTAATACAATGCAGCCATTGTTCAACATTGTAACGCTAACATGTTCAGCTGCATCTTACCTTTTATTTAATACAGTAAAGCAGTAAAACTTAAGAGTTCCACTTTCCTTATTGTTTCAGTGTCTGCATTTCATGCCACCTAAGTTCACACTGAAGACTTTGGTAGAATCAGATATAGCACACTACTGCTAGTTCTGTGTCTCCATTTATCACTGCCTCTGATAATTGCAGACATAGTTTATAGAGGCATACAGGCACTCTGCACAATATGTATTGCACTTTGCCATTCAGGGTCATGATTCATTGGCATGGCTATAGTCCTTAATGTTACTCTGTGCTCTGCCATCATGCCTGAATGGGATTCATAAAGATATCACAGTCATTAGAAAGTAATCAACTGAAACGTCAGGATGTGCAATGTGGGATTCATAAAGATATCACAGTCATTAGACAGTAATCAACTGAAACATTAGGATGTGCAATGTGGGATTCATAAAGATATCACAGTCATTAGACAGTAATCAACTGAAACGTCAGAATGTGCAATGTGGGATCCATAAAGATATCACAGTCATTAGACAGTAATCAACTGAAACGTTAGGATGTGCAATGTGGGATTCATAAAGATATCACAGTCATTAGACAGTAATCAACTGAAATGTCAGGATGTGCAATGTGGGATTCATAAAGATATCACAGTCATTAGACAGTAATCAACTGAAACGTCAGGATGTGCAGTGCAGAGTCCTGGAGTATGGAGACGGAATAACCAAAAATACAGACTTACATATAGTAAGTCTGAGATTGCTATGCCTCAGAATATTCCCTTTTCTCTCTGAAGTATGTCTGTCTCAGAGTTGGTATATATAAACTCTGGGAGGTGTGTGTGTGTGTGTGTGGGGGGGGGCTAGCACCCATATCAGGGCATACAGGTTTAAAGGAGAAGAGCGATGTTTGATGTTCTCTCTTCTCCTGTATTTTTGGCTTTTCTGTTTTTTTCACCATTTTTGGGACTCAGAATTTTGAGTCCTGAAATTTAAATAGGGAACCTCATTAGACATGATTGCCATTCTGTAGTAATGAAGGGATATGGTGTTGCATAAATTCCCATTGGCAGGAACTCATCGACATCACTGTGTAGGGGTAGAGGAGAAGTTTACAAGTTTGCCTGACGTGGCAAATTTGCCTGTACCAAAGGGAAATGGTTGCTAGTATGTGTTTTATTTATTTATTTTTAACTGTGGTACTATGCTGTTCAGCTTTGTATACTAAGAAACATAGTAGCAAGGAAGGGGGTATTGCTGTACTTACAAGATCAACAACATGGTGTTGCATGCAGCACTGTTAACAACATGGTGTCGTATGCAGCATTATTAACATGGTGTTGCATGCAGCACTGTTAACAACATGGCATTGTATGTAGCACTGTTAACAACATGGCACTGCATGCAGCACTATTAACAATATGGTGTTGTATGCAGCCCAAGGGTACCAGCCACACTGTAGCTAAAATGTACTTCCACTCCATTTTCACAAAACTCTACCTAGACAAAAAGCTGGTCAAAACTTCACTTGAGTGTAACTCAATGAAATGATGAAAAAAGCACCTCCCCATGTTTTCCCTCCACATCCTCCATACATATCTATAGCAACTCCATTCTAACACAGCTAGTGCAAAGAGTGAAACAATTCCCAAAGAAAGAAAGGAATTTATACTGGAGCACAAATGCAAACCACACCAGCAGTGGTTTCCATGAAAAAAAGGAATTTATACTGGTGCACAAATACAAGCCACACCAGCAGCGATTTCCTATGGAAAACAGCAATAGGGAAGTATAACATTAGTGCTATGTTTGAAATTTGACCAGTTATTTGACAAAGAGTAGGAAAATGCTAAAATGTAGACATCTGATACTTTATTCCATGTCAAGAACATATGCATTAATAGTACAATCCTTTGTATTGGCAGTTACTGACAATACCTAACTAAACTGCATTATTCTGAGTGACGAAGAAGGTGTAATTAGTGAAGGCAGTGCAGTGTTTCATAAACTATCTTTCTCTAGCCACCCTCCACTGACTTCCCTGCTGGGCTGTATAACAGTAATGCAATGTCTGCAATCTTTTGCCACATTACTGAGTGGCGCATTGATTAGAAATGCTAACATACAGCACCAGGGTCTTCTGTTTGGCCCTTGAATTTGGGGGTCTTCTGTAGGGATTCTGTATCTCTTCCATTTGTCTGCATGGGTTTTTACTGGCTGTTTTAGTTTGTATCAGTATTTCTGTGTGTGTTGCCCATGACAGATTGGCATCCTATCCAGGATCGGTTTCTTTTACTTGAATTTGTCAAGTCCTGGCAAAGGTAACACCTATCTCACAGGTCTGAACTGAAGAAATACTGAATGAATGAATGAATTACTGAATTAATGTTGTCATGCTAACTGTGTAATAAGTTAGAGGAAATATTCCCAACATATGTTTTTTTTATCTGATTTTGTAATAACTGAAACAATTGCAGGAGAAGAGAAGTTAAAAATCTCTGTAGCACTTTTTTAAAGTTATTTAAGACTTACAGGAAGCAGTGTTTTCAAAGTGATATGATAGCACACTATTTTTTTACACTCATTGACCCCATTCCCAGTTGACCAATAGACTTCTCCCAACCAATCATCCCATTCATACTCCATCACCAGGATGAGAGTTAACCAGGAGAGGTCTTCATTCAGACAGTCATCGGGGTGGTTTGAGGGTTTTCAACTTAAACACTATGTGCTCCTGGTTGCTCCGCAGATCACAGAGTTAAAAGAGAATGTATAATGGGCTGTTTGCACTGCATATTCCTCATCTCAACAAGGAAACAATTTTCTGCAAGCAGCCCAGATGCATTCCCATAAGTACAATAGGTTTACCTGACCTCCACTGGAGAGATCATACTTCCCTACATGCTCCCCAAGCAACCACTACCATCCACACCCCTGGGAGAGGCACATGGGCTGTATTCCTACACTTGTCTCCTTCCTGCCTGGTTTATTCAGTGCTAGGACTGCTAATTGAGCTCTGATTGCCTGAAATGTAGTAAGGGCTCCATCCCTCTGTGCACAGGAGCCAGGCTGTGATAAAGCACTATTGATTTGGTTAGTGTATAGTGATATGACCATTAGCACGTGTGGCACCTTTCCTGAACTTGGCTTGATCTCCTCAGGTATGTATCTGTATTTAATATTGCAGCCATACAGCAGATGAGTAACTCAATGTGTTTTGGAAATTGCTGAAAGTAGTGGTGCAGAGTAAGCAGAAACTTTACAGTTTGTACTCAGGAGACTCCAGATGCTGACCTTTAGCAACTGCACACAATCTCACTATCCTACTAACTACTGTGGATTCCTTTTATGAAATATTACTTGGATCCTCCCAAAGGTCCTCTATCCTAATTGTAAATAACTTGAATGCACAGTAGGCATTTCATCAGCTATGTATATTGTTTTGTGACTTGTCCTTCTTTGAATACTGTCAAAAGTCAGTGTTTATTGCTCTCTTTTTTTGTTGTAATTTTATATAATTTTTATATTGTTATCAATGTAATTTCCCTTTTCCTTCTTTTCTAATTGACAGAAGAAATGTTTTCAGAAAAGTGTATGCTATAATTGCTTCTTCTGAATATCAACATATTTAGATGTTTGAATTGTTGTGTTTTTATATATTATTATTATGACAACACTGAATCTTGGAAAAGTTGCTTAACCAGAGTGCCACTTTAAAAAAATGATTAACTATCCAGGTGAACATACTGATTCCTAAATTCTACTCTGTGAGAAGTTTCTACTTTTTAAAATGTTAGCTAAACAGGCTATTTATTAAACAGTAATATCTAATAATTTGGAGGTAATGCTGGTATTAAAACTCTCTATTTTTGATAGGATACATGACTGTATTGCCACTTTTAAGAAAGAGTTATTAAATATTAATTTGCTTTTGAGTGTTTCTCAGTCTCTGTGTTACTTCAGGCAGACTTTTTTCTGACTTTACTACACCAGCTGAGAAAAGTCAGTGTATTAGATCATTGAATGTAGTAAGCTTTAGAAAAATCTGACAATTTAAGGATCAGCTTTTGCAATATAATGCATGAGGGTGATGAAAATTAAACACTGGATCCATCCAAACTGTTTAGACATTCATGCATGGATATTAGTTTGTACTTTCCAGCTCATAAAATATAGGGTAAGTGGGTCTAAATTAGCCAAGTAAATTTTTCGTAAATTTCCTCTCTACCAGTAGCTTTAATGGTGGGATTGAGTTAGGTGGTTATTTATTGGCTTGGTAGTGAAAAAATGTTCACTGCTTGACAAAAAGATTTTGAATAATACAAGTGAAAGAATACAAAAGCTGGGTAAACGCCTGGTATACACCTCAAGCGAAAAAATGAAAAAAACAATGGTTAGACCACAGCTGAAGATATAAAAATGGAATTCTCCACGCCAGGAAATAAATCACTTGCAGCTTCACAGTAGTGCCCTTTATAAAACCAAAAGTTGTGACTGAGATGTAGTAGTCAAAGTAGGAAATAATTCACTTGCAGTTTCACTCCAGCTGCCCTTTATTAAACAAAAGTAAGCGCTTTCGCGATCTAAATCAACTGATCGCTTCTTCAGACTCATAAAAAACAGTTAAAACAATGATATTTAAAATATGTTTCAACCAATGAAAACACATACAGAACTACGACATAGACTAATTAAAGTTACATACATCAGTATATCAATTTGCCTTGTATTCTGCATAAAATAAAATAAACTATGCATATAACAAACACATTTATGTAGTAATCCATATTATTCAGTGTTTTAGTGGTCTAGATTTTAAAAAAGGTTTCAAGGAAATAATGCAAGAAACCTAGATAAAGCTCAATATAACATGAGGCAACAAAGGTAAAAAATAGTGACAGAAGTCTTACAAACTTACAAAGTTACTAGGTTTGAGGTATAAACCTCAAATGTCTGTCATTATTAAGGACTTCATTTCATAGTGGCTGCCCAGAAAACTACATTTTTATGAGGAAAACGCCAAAACTGTGAGCTAAGAATCTGTAAAAATCTGGACAGTTGGGAGGTATGAGAGTCTGCCAAGACTTTAGGGCCAGAGCAGAAATACAAGGAAAATCAGGTACATTTCTGTTTCTTTAGTTTTGTAGAATGTGCCTGATTTTCTTATATTCTGCTCTGGCCTCTATGTTTATGCCAGTAGAAAAATCAAGCCACTCAATGGTACTTCACAATGGACATGCTGGCTGGGGTGTCCAATCAAAGTATACGTTTTTGAATGATAATGAGCCATTATTGTATAATTGTGATTATATAAGGTTACTTAATGCAAATGAAAGAAAATATCCAGTGTGAAGGTCTTGACATTCAAAGGATGGCAGAAATAAAGGAATCATAATTGAAAATGTGATCATTGAGGAAGAAATGTGTATTGATGATAATCGAGAGGAGCAGCATGCGCTGAAATGTGTTCTGCGCATCACAAAATATTGTTTCAATTGAATGCTAAAGAGAGATCTGCAAGAGTTGAAACTTGGCTTGTGGTATATTTAGGGTCTGTTAGAAGGATATATAAGAAGACTGCCATAGTTGGAGTTGATGATACTGAGTTCTCTACATACTCAACAGATTGCCATAATAATGCTTAAGCAATACGTGGTTATAGTTTGAAGCAGAATAAAAGAATTTGGTGGCTGCACAAAAATGCTTATTACCAATAAGTTTCAGTGGAAGATTTAGTGCCAAATTCACCCCCCTCTCACCCCCTAAAGGGCCCATCTCAATACCAAAAGATTGCCAAATTCCGATAATCATGGCCACACAGGTAGAAACCGCACTCTCCAAAGCTAAGAATACAGCATCCATGGGACCAGATGACATCCCAGGCTGTGTACTACATGAACTACAAAATGAACTGGCACCTCACCTAAGTGTCATGTTTAATCATAGCCTCATCTCAGACTTCATGCCCACTGAGTGGCGCACAGCTAGAGTTATCCCACTCCACAAGGGAGGATCCGCCTTAGATCCCGGGAACTACCATCCTATCAGTCTGAAAAGTCTGATCTGCAAGGGCATGGAACGCATTATCATGGAACTTATAAACAAAGACATTGGCAACCTTCAAACACTGGACCCCACCCAGTTTGGGTTTGTGAAGGGCTGATCTTGTCTCCTGAATCTGATTGACTTCTTCGAATCAGTCTCCAGAGCTGTGGACGAGGGTAAGGTGGTCCACACAGCCTATCTGGACCTCACCAAGGCCTCTGACGCCATCCCCCACTCTGGAATCATAGATAAACTTACTAAGCTGGGCATAAATCCCTACATCACTCGATGGATTGCCAACTGGCTTACTGACAGAACCCAGACTGTAAAAGTAGCCAACTTCAAATCCAGCTCCAGACAAGTGACAAATGGAGTACCTCAGGGTTCCATCCTGGGACCACTCTTGTCTGGCATCTACTTCTCTGAAGTACAGGCCAACACTAAGGGACTCTGGCTAACAAAGTTTGCAGATGACTGCAAACTGGGAGCCATTATTGAATCCCCAAATGATGTGGATATTCTATAAAAGGGCCTTACAGAAACAGATGCCTGGTGCCAGAGTCATGGGCTCAAGCTTAATGCCAAGAAATGTATAGTTATCCCCCTTTGGAAAAAAACATGTACCCATGAATTACCACATAGGTGGCAGGACACTAAACATCGAAAGTGTGATGAGAGACTTAGGGACACAGGTGGACAGTGGTCTCACTTTCGATAACCACATCGCCACAACAGTCAGGAAATCCTTCTATGTGGCACACCCCATCACTAAGGGCTTTTCATCCAGAAAAAATGAGGTCATTGTCCCACTGTACTCATCCCTCATTAGACCCATTGTAGAGTATAATGCCCCGTTTGGTATGTACCTCACAAGACATCTGCAACAGCTGGAAAGGCCACAGAAATACCTCACTAAAAGAATCACAGGCCTAAAGCAGATGCCATATGCTGACCATCTAAAAAAAACTCCAGCTATACACTGTGACATATCGTCTACTCAGAGGCGATCTCTGCTTAACATACAAGGCCACGTCAGACCCTGAGCTGCTGGACATGCTCCACTTAAAGAAACCCCAATCCCTTAGAGCCACACGCTCCAGGGATCTAAACCTTGTCATCAAAATGAACAAAACATGCTGGAGGGATAGGTTCCTGACCCAGAGACTCCCCATACTCTGGAATAGACTGCCCGTACATGTCGAGCAGAGCGCCTCATTGGCCCTCTTCAAAAGGAACCTTGATGATTGGATGGGAGATAGGAAATTCATCCCGGGGATCATGTCAGTCGCCCTGCTAGACAGGGGTTCAGAGAAGTAAATATTGTGGGAAGAAATATCCAGGGAATTGTTATGGATAGGCTTGCATAGGCCCTAGGGCCGATAGCCTAGTACCAACCTATGAACCTATGAACCTATAAGAGAAAGTTTGTAGAAAGATTTTAAGAATGTCTGGAGTGCAGGAAGGAGAGAAAGACCTGGATTGTTGGAGTTTGTGTAAATTGTTAAAGATGAGTTTTAAATGGAATATTGCTAACTGAGCCTGCAATCATTAATATTAAATACCTGAGAAATTGCTCTTGCACTATCCTCTGTACACGAATTATTTGAATAATACTGAAACATTAGCAATCATATTTAATTTCAGTGACATATTTATTTGAAAAGTGACAATACAAAAAATTATTAGGGATGCTTTACAGAGTCAAAAACTTTCTCATCAATGTAACTAAAACTACACTTGCCACTACTTATCTCCTCCCCAACTTCTTTATGGTGCTGCCAGCCTCACTAACATCCAGGCTTCACAAAAATTAAAACTTGAACAATGTTATAATGAAATTGCTAAATCTGCAGTAAATACTCCTTTCAGAACCAAATGTGCATAGCACTAAAAAGTCTAAATTAGTTAGAACTGCATCAACTAACATATACAGAGCTTCTTACCACATATAAAATTATCCAGCAGCCATCTGCCTGTCCAGCACTAAAAACTATTCAACACAACTATGTTCCCAGTCAGTCACTGTGATCCAATGTGACCAAAAAATCCTGTCTACAAACCTAGCAAATCTGCTGGGCATTGTCTGTACTCGTACAAGTTTGCTAAGGCCTGGAACTCCTTACCTGTATCCATCAGGTCAATACCCTCCCTCCCATCTTCCAAAACCACTTTGAAAGACTTCCTAGCTAAAATCTGGCTTTTTTCTTGCTCAAAACCAGGATAAACTATATCCCTAAATGTAGACAAGTACCTTTTCATTCCTTATAACTCCTTACTCTCCCTTTTTCACTTACTTCTATCAAATTCTCTTCCCTGACTTTTTCTCTAAGTATACCATAAGCCTGTTTTTCACTCAATTCATATGCAATTCCTGCTTGTATTAGACTAATTTACCTTTAATTTCTCTACAAACTGTCTAAAATCTCTCTAAATATTAAATTATTGTCATATAACTTGTATAGATTCTTAACCGTTTTTATATTACATTCTAATTTCTTTATAATTATTTAAACTGCAGATGTTTTTGTTTTTTGTTTGAAGATCGTAAAATTATTGTTCTTAAAATGTTTTGTAATAACTTGAAGCTTTTCTTCTCAGGCCTCTGCTGAAAATGGGCTTCTAAACAGCTGGACCTTCGTGGTAATCAAATGTCAATACATAAACACATAAATTTTAATGTGACACCGATGTGGTCTAATACTTCATATGTCACAACATTGTTAACTTGCTATAGTATTCCAGCATGATGAAACATTGGCAGTCTGAACTTCTAATAAAATCTATCTAACATGTTTTTAATTAGTGTGTTTATAAATGAATGTTTGATAATATAATATTATATGTTGTGAAATTACTAGGCCAGTTCCACTGGCATACAGAGATGAAGCCCTAACTATGACACATGTAAGCGTAGCTCATTTAGAGGCTTGGGAATCGGTTCAAGCCTATGTATGGCATTGATGTAATGGAAGAGGGAGAACAATGAAGGGGCTTGGCAGTTTCACATCTCTCATGGAAGGAGTGGTGGAGTGCATTTTCAAGGCACAAAAAATGTACTGATTTTCTCAGTGGAGTCTAGGGAAACATGCATGATGTGAGTATTCCAAGAGGTGGGATTGTTTGGGGCTACTGCCAGCCACATAAGTGAGTGACAATCTCCTGTTACACCTATTGCAAAGCCAAGAATGTTTACTTTCAGTGCATTGAGAGTTAAGGCCAAAAAGAGAAAAACTTTGGTCCCTAAGCAGATAATGGCAGCATTACTGGTTCGCTCACTTCTCACCAGTAGGGGAACAAATGGGCCATGTTGCTATTATTGGAATGAAGCAAGACTGCTTAATTCTTGAGCCACATGTTTAGTTTAATAATACATAAAGATAAAAATCAAATGAACATAGCACCAACGTAATAACATTTTATTGTTAAAGAGGTTAATGGCACAAAAAAATGGATGCATTTTGTGATACAATTATTATAAAGAAGGGAAATGAGGGATGCTGAAGGTAGTTTCAAAATGTAATGCATCTCATTAGAGATGGGTGTAGCAATTATAAAGGAATTCATAACATGAATAAAGACATATAGGACCTAGTAGCCTTGGTAAGGGAATACAGAACATTTTGTTTTGTGAGATGATGTTAGAAGAAAGTTATCTGAGTGAGAGGTTAATGAAGACAGGTATATGCTAATTGTGATAAAATTAGTCTAATTGTCAAGACCAGATGGGAACGATGACATAGAAATTCAGTTTGGTTTATTGCTGACAATCTTTCAAAATATATAAAATAAAAGTATATGGATCTGGTTAGACTTTTTTATTTACAGACAGATGAAATGTTTGATTCTAACAAAGGTGTAATAAACTGGCAAGCTCACTTTACTGGAAAGAGAAGAGAAAGATGATCAGAGTGACCATGGCATGCGATAGTTGCTCTCTGTATACTCCTTTGGTGACTACCCATACTTATGAGGAAACTGCAAGGGATGGGAAGAGAAATATACTCTTACTAAAGGGAATTATCAGTGGTGACAGGGAGCCTAGTATCATCTGAGGGCATTAGGTTTGACATGATTGCCTATAGGCTAATAGAGGGCTTTGGAGATGTTGCATGGAAGCACCTGCCATATGCAAGCATTGCAATATGATTGTTAGTAAGAGAAGAGTAGAATTAAAACATTAAGATAATAAATTGTGTATTTATCATGAATATCTACATGGTTGAATAAACAGGGAATAGAGAAGACGTGGGGAACATTTTAATTTTCTTGCATGTCTTTTGATAAGCGGCATCAATTTATTTATGTAGTAACTAGAAAAGATCATGCTACAAGACATAACGTAAATGTATAAATATAAAGATCATGCTACAAGACATAACGTAAATGTATAAATATAAAGATCATGCTACAAGACATAATGTAAATGTATAAATATAAAGATCATGCTACAAGACATAACATAAATGTATAAATATAAAGATCATGCTACAAGACATAACGTAAATGTATAAATATAAAGATCATGCTACAAGACATAATGTAAATGTATAAATATAAAGATCATGCTACAAGACATAATGTAAATGTGTACATTTAAAGATCATGCTACAAGACATAACGTAAATGTATAAATATAAAGATCATGCTACAAGACATAATGTAAATGTGTAAATATAAAGATTATGCTACAAGACATAACGTAAATGTATAAATATAAAGATCATGCTACAAGACATAATGTAAATGTGTAAATATAAAGATCATGCTACAAGACATAACGTAAATGTATAAATATAAAGATCATGCTACAAGACATAATGTAAATGTGTAAATATAAAGATCATGCTACAAGACATAACGTAAATGTATAAATATAAAGATCATGCTACAAGACATAATGTAAATGTGTAAATATAAAGATCATGCTACAAGACATAATGTAAATGTATAAATATAAAGATCATGCTACAAGACATAATGTAAATGTGTAAATATAAAGATCATGCTACAAGACATAATGTAAATGTATAAATATAAACCTATCAGTTCATAAAGGAGAATGCTGTGCAAGACAAAACACTGTATGCTTTAATATCACTGAAAAAAGATGAGTGTGCTATCATCATAAATGACTGCCATAATTGTTCAAATGAGCTGTTCAGCTGAAGAACTGAAAGAAGGTAATTGGTAGTGAATGAGAATTATGCACAGTGATTTGTACATATGATTCTGAGATGGGATTTTTCAAGATCAATAAAGCAAATTTTCAAAAAAAAAAAAAACTAAACTAAACTAAAAGCAACTTGATTTTATGAAGGAAATTTATGTTCTTTTAATATCTTAGAATTCCAGTGAGCAAACTAATCACTTAAGCCAGCTGTGCAGCATGCAGTAACAAAGTTCTGACTCTTGGTCAGATGACCTAGGAGAAAATAGCAGATTAGGTGCTGGAAGAACTGTCCTTGGGGTGGGGAGTACGTCGCTGATGCTGGTGCTGCTGCATACATCACTGTGCAAGGACTTGCTACATATCCTGCTAAATAACTAACCTCTGTCAGTTAGGCATGAAGGAATGATCTACTTCATGCATGAGGAAGGATTGGATATGGCAGCCTGCATGTGCCAAGGAGAATAGCCCTCTCTGCATTATAAATGTACAGTAATGTGCACCCACTTAGAGGATGAACGTAGGAAGCACTGTACCATGATTATCAGTCAACATGGGAAAGTTAGAAGCAGAAAGTAAAGTGTTCTGAACCCAATGACATGACAATCATAAGCCCCCTTTTTCCCATTTTTCTACATGGGGTTGGGGTATTGTGTTAACTGTAGCCAACTCTCTCGATTCAGTGCCACACTCCTGCCTTCTTCAACACTCATGCCTGACTGTGGCAGATCTTCTTTCACTCAATCCATCCACCTCTTTGCTGGACCTCCTCGCTTTCTCTTACCTTCTTCCTGTCTGTTCCAAATCTTCCTCACCAGACTGTCTTCTGCTTTCCAACACGTGCCCAAACCACGATAATCTGTTCTCTTGGAGCTACTTTGGCTTCTGCTCTTATATCCTCATTTCTTCATCTGTCCCACAGTTGCATCCTACCACCTTTCTCAGGCACTTCATTTCCATCACCTCTAGCTTCGTCAACTGTTCTGCCTTCACTGCCAAGGTTTCTGTATCATACAGTAGTACTGGTCCCACCAATGTCTTGTACACCTTACTTTTCAGCTTATTTGGCATTCTTCTGTTATAGACTACACCTGATACTTTATACCAGTTGACTGCAGCCCCTCTGATTCTAGCTTTGACCGCTTCATTCAGACTACCCTTCTCCTCAACCACCCCTCCCAGATACTTGAAGCTGTTTACCTGTTCCACTATCTTCCTGTTTATTTCTATTCTCAGCTTCTTCTGATTTCTCCAATTTGCTGCCATTACCACCGTCTTATCTGTGCTTAGTTTCATTCCATGTGCCTTCAGATTTGCATTACATTCTCCTATCCTTTGCTGGAGTTCTAGCTCAGAGTCTGCCTGCACTGCCACATCATCTGCATACAGCAGCTTTGTTGATCTGTCCCCTCCAATCTTTTTGCTTATGTAGTCCATCACCAGTATGAACAGCAGTGGGCTCAGAACTGAACCCTGGTGTACACCCACTCCCACTAGGAACCCCTCTGTGAGGCCGAACACTGTTCTCAGTTGAGTCATTGGGTCCTTGTACATAGTCTGCACTAATTCTGCCAATGTTTCTGGGACTTTACTACCCAGATCAGCTTTCTTGGGACTTTGTCATATGTTTTTTCCAAGTCTAGGAATGCCCAGTTGGACTCTCTCCTCCTCTCTAGCTTCTTCTCAAGTATGTGTCTCAATGCAAACATTGGGTCAATTGTGCTGCATACTAATCTGAATCAAAACTGCTCATCTCCCATCTTACATTCTACAACTCTGCGTATCCATTTATCATTCACCCTCTCCAGAACTTTCATGCAATGTGATAGGAGTTTGATGCCTGTGTACTGCCCACAGTTGTGGATGTCCCTTTTGTTCTTGTACACTGGCATGAGTATGTTTATTCTCCAGTCATGTGAGATATGCCTTTCTCTCCACACTGCTATTAGTACCCTCAGGAGCCATTTCTCCCCTATCTCACCCAGCATCTTTATCATATCTGCTGTGAACTCATCTGAGCCCGCTGCTTTCCCTGACTTTATCTTCCTTAGTGCTGTTCTTACTTCTTCTAGGGTGGGCTCCTCTTCTTTTCTCATCGTAGGCTGTTTCTGAGGCAGTACGGCTTCTGTGAGGTTTTCTTTATTCAGAAACTGCTGGAAATACTCCTTCCATCTGCCTTTGATGTCCTTTGGACTGGTGAGCAGGTTGTTGCTGGCTTTATCTTTCTGTCATTGCCTTGCAACCCGATATAGTTTCTTTGTGTCCCTTACTGAGTCACTTTCCAGAAGTTGGTATAGTGCCTCTGATGCCCTATTCTTTGCTATTGCAACTTCTATCTTAGCTTCTTTGTTACCCAACTAGTAGTCCTTCCTAGCCTGGTCAGTCTTTTCTATCTCCCACTTCTTTCTGCACTCCTTCTTTCTTTGATGACTTGCTGGACTTCTGCTTTCCACCACCAACTTTCCTTATGTACCTTATTTCCATACCTGTCTCGGCCACAGATCTTTTCTGTTGTCCTAACACATGCTCTTTTTAGGTGCTGCCATTCTTCTTCAACTCCACCTATTTCCTCCTCTTCTTGGGGTGCTAGAGCCCTGAGTAATTCCTTGAATTGTTGTACTTTCTCTCCAGTAAACATCCAGGTCTTTGGCCTGGTCTCTGTTGAACTCACAAAAGTAGTAGATAGTAGCACAAAACACAACCAGTAATCCACCAAAATGCTACTGGAGTCGCAGAAATGAAACCAAATGAATTATTAGATGTAATTTAATATAGATCGCAAAATCATTAACGCACTTCACATAATTGATAAAAACACGCGTTTTCGTCCCTCGCCACCAGGACTTCATCAGACAATTCTATAATCAATCTCATTCCTTTATATACTTTAATTAATACATATCTATCCAATAAAATAATACAAACAATTAAAATTGAAATTCAAATATACCAATCTTGTTCATCTATTCATGAATATTAAACAGTACTAATACATATTCATGAGAATAACCAGACTTGAAATCATTCAAAGACTCTTGTGAATACAGCTCCCTCAAGTGTGGAAAACCTGCAATAACATATCAAATTTTCATATAAAAAGTTAAAAAATTAATGCATTTATTACATTTGATGTATATGAAAAACTATTTAGTGTTTTTTATAAAACCTTTAAATGAAAATTTTGATAAATAATCATATAAATATTAAAAGATAAATACTTAAATATTTTAAATAAATTAATAATGTAAGTATGTTAAAAATGTTAAAATGTAAAATATGTTTTTATGTATTTATTCAGATCATCCTTACTATAACTTCTTCTCTTTCTCAAACTTTATTAGCTTTTAATTTCAATAATGGTCTAAGAGAGACCATCTCATTGAGTCCAGGTTTCCTACTTGCATCCAATCTCACCTGCCACCATAGTTCCTTGTTCTCTAGGATATCTTCCCATGGACTCCCTCTTATATCTCGTTTGACTTGCTCAATTATAAACCATTGATACTTAGCTTCCTTACAATCAATACAATGTTTATATAATGCATTTGTCTCTTTGGACTTACTGATGTCATATATATGTTCATATATCCGTTTTTTCAGGGCCCTCTCTGTCTTGCCTATATAAAATGATTGGCACTTCTGACAGATAACTAGATACACCACTCCTTGGGTGTCACGATTATAATAATCCCTACCTCTTAATTTCATGTTTCTACTGGGGATGTATATCTCTTCTTCGTTCATAATATAAGGACATTGTTGGCACCTTCCACATTTGAAAGTGCCTTTCTTTCTGTAACATGCTCTTATATTATTCAATACTTTGCTTTCAAACATGTTACGTATACATATTGAATTCTTATATGTGACATGGGGTGTCATATACTTAATTTCATCCATATCTGTGAAGGATAAGAATTTTTCCCATTCCTTATTTATCATACTTTTCATATTTCTATTAATAGAATTAAACTCAACTATTAGTCTTTTTTGTATTTTTTGTGTAGTTTTATCATTTTCACTTACACTTTTTTCTTCATTCAAGTTCCTACTTTCCTTTATTCCTTTGATGGGTTCAAATCTATCCTTCCTACCTATCTCCACTTCTTTCCTGATATCCCGGATGAACTTAATAGGGTAACCCCTTTCCAGAAACATAGTTTCCAATTTGTCACATTCCTCCATAAAGTCAATGTCCCTACTTGTCATCCTAGAACCCCTCACAAACTGTCCCTTAACTATATTTTTCTTACAGTGTGAGGGGTGGGAACTGTTACAGTGTAGGTAAGAATTACAATATGTAACTTTTCTAAACACCCTGGTTTCAAATTTGTGGTCTAATTTAATGACGTCGACATCCAAATAATTTAAAATATCTTTATGTAAAACATATGCAAATTTCAAAAATTTTGTAGTCAAACTGATATATTCAAAAAATTCCAGGAATTTTTGTATTCCTCCAGTCCAAAAATCACTATGTCATCAAGGAATCTATGGTACAGTGTCCAATACTTATTAAAACTAGAATTTGTGATATATTTTTCTTCCCATCTTGAAAGAACAATGTTTGCATACATAGGGGCACATGCTGCGCCCATGGACACCCCACTAGTTTGTTGATAATATTCCCCATCAAATATTAAAAAATTATATTTCAATACTGTGTCCATGAGAGCAACTGTAGCTACCGTCTCCTCATGTGTCATTTTTTGATCTAAATAAATACTTGTCTCAAAATAATCCATCCCTTCCTTGTAGGGAATACAGGAAAAGAAGATCTATGATATCAATAGTTATCAATATTAAATCATCTTTATATACTTCAGGTGTGAGTTCTCTTAAAAAATCCCATGAATCCTTTAATATTGTTTTATTGTTGACCCATATATGCTTTGCTTTTTCATCTACATATTTAGCTAGGGGTACTGTCTTAGCCCCTTCAGCTGTCACAATGGGTCTAAGGGGGGGGGGTCCTCTTGATTCTTATGGATTTTGGGGATCCCGAATATGGTAGCTAATCTCGGGTTTTTATTCTCTAAATATCTGTATGTCTTGATGTCAATTACTTTCTCTGTTACCAAATCATCTAACACCATATCTACCTTTTTATATGCTATTTCAATTTCATACTTCAATACCGTTCTATATTTACTTTCATCTCTCAAGATAGAATTCATTTTAGCTTCATACAGTATTTTATCCATGATTACAATACCCCCTCCCTTATCAGGTTTCATTATTCTCACTTTCTGATTTTTTTTTAGTTCTTCTAATATTTCTTTTTCTCTTTCTATCAGATTGTTTTTATAATTAAAACTATTCTTGCCCCCCACTTTTCTGACTTCTTTTTCTAATACATTTTCTAGATTTTTGAGCTGAGGTAATAGTGGTGGGTTATATAAAGAACTCCTAGTCAATCTAACCCCTTCACTATCATTTCTTTGGAACCCAGCTCTTGTGGTTAGAATAGACAAATTGATTTTCCTAATAAATAATTTGATATCCAATGTTTGTTCCTGTCACTTCCCCTTTACTAGTTGGGATATATTTTAGACCCTTACTCAGTAAATTAAAATGATCTTTAGTCAACAAAATATCACTAAAATTATATATGGAGAAACCTCTATATGTATTTCTATCTTTCTCAACAATGATATCTTGGGAATCATTCAAACTTGCTGTGGAAAAGGGGATACAATTTAATATCTTCCCCTCCCCCTTCTTCCCCCTCTTACTTGAAAATGTCCTCTCTTATACTTTGGCGGTTGAAACTCATCTGCATTATTCCTTAAAGGGGGAAATTCTTCATCATACATATCCATCCCCCCCCCACCCCTCTTCTTTGTCTCTCCTTTTATAATCCTGTTGATAAAATATTTGGTTATTTCTCTTACTATTAATATATGCAGGTTTAGGGTAACTGGTATTATTACTATATTCCTTGATATCCCTATTCAGTTTCCCCATTTTACGCTGTATGATAATCTCACATCTTGAGTCAATGTCTTTTCTAATATTAAGATATTTTTCTTTTTCTTCCATAATACTGAAAATTAAATCATTCTTAATACACGTGTCTAGTTCATGAATATCTCTTCCCAGTATTTCCTGTCTTCTTACATTATCTTCTATAATCAGCTGGACTACTTCCAGCCCACATTTGTTAAATACTTTCACCAAACTCTCATGAAATAATGAACCATTCTCCACATTACTGGGATACTTATACATTCTGAGTCCCTTAGGGACTATCTCTTTGCGTAAACATTCATTAAGGTAACCATTCTCAATACTCAAAGTCCTGTATTGTGTCATTAATTTCTTAAGTTCATTTAATTTATCTGTATACGAACGACCCTCACCACAATTTTTATAGACTTGTTGATTTTCATCTATAAACAGAAAATCTTTCTTTAACCACTCAGTTGTGGTTTGAAAGTCTAATACAACAGTACCTTATAGGTGCTGCCATTCTTCTTCAACTCCACCTATTTCCTCCTCTTCTTGGGGTGCTAGAGCCCTGAGTAATTCATTGAATTGTTGTACTTTCTCTCCAGTAAACATCCAGGTCTTTGGCCTGGTCTCTGTTGACCTTAGATCCTTCTCTGACCACTGCTTGCAGCTGATTGCTGCAACTAGTGGTTTTTGCTGTGGGCCAACTGTTTCACTGGGGATGATAATTGCAATTATGGATTCTACTCCAATGCCTTTTCCTTACTAGAAGGAAGTCTACCTGAGTTGCATGTTGACTGCTCTTGTATGTGATCTTGTGACTATCTCTCTTTCTGAACTATGTGTTGGCTACTATCAAGCCATTTGCCAGACAGAAGTCTAGAATGGCTTCTCCTTATTTATTTCTGTTGCCCCATCCATGGAGACCCAGGCAGTCATCATATCCTGTTCTGTCTGTCCCGATATGTGCATGCAAGTCACCTGTTATCAACACCAATTCATGTTGTCCTGCTTTATCTAGTAGGTCCTGCAACTGCTGTCTGAATGCACTCTTTTCCTCACTATCACAACCCTGCTGTGGGGCATAGACTGAGATTATGAATAGTGCCCTATCTTTACACTGGAGTCTGACTTCCATGAGTCTGTCATTAATTCTGATGATATTCCTTACTGCCTTCTGAAGCCTCTCTCTCACATCATTCCTACACCATTTCTAGCCTGCCCTTCACCTGAGTAGTAGACTCTGGATCCCAAGCCAAGTGACTTTGCTGCACTGCCCTTCCATCTCGTCTCTTGAATACATAGGATGTCCAGCCTCCTCCATATCATCATGTCATCCACTTCCAAGCTGCGTTCTGTCAGTGAACCTGCATTAAGCATAGCAATTCTCAGTTCATGTTTGGCAGGTTTGTTGGTTTTATGTCCAGCTTTCGCTCTACAGAGCTATCCCAGGTAACCCAGGCTGGGCAACTAGACACTGGCTAGCCACTAGCTTATTGACCCAGGGCTGCTGGGCTTTATGGCGGGCACACACTGGCCAACAGAGCAACATATATCCCTCCCACCATTAGCAAGGGTCCCTGGTGTGGGTCAGAGTAGGCCAGGTCCTCAATCCACTTATCACCGGTAACTACCCATGCCCATTTTTGGTGACATTAGTCAACATGATCGAATCACCTAGAGCCATATTTTACACTGTCTAGTGGTTAGCCCTGCCACGGCATGCAGTCTGCGATCCATGTTCTCCTATCTTGAGGATACTACGCACCACAGTAGGTGCCCAAAGCGGCTGGTCTGTTCAACTCTTCCCCCTGTAGGGCACCATGTAGAGTCTGTGCTGCTGCCCACAGCTCCATTCATTGGTGAATTTGAGATGGACATGCTCAGCATGTTATTCGGACATGGGAGAAGCCCCACAGAGACACAGGGAGAACATGCAAACTCCAAATAGGCATTGGTCGGAGGTCAGGATTAAACCTTGTACCTTGTGCATGGGAGGCGAAGACCTTAACCACTATTCTCTCACTACACTCTCTAATTTACCCCCAGTACCAAGTGTCCAGAGACACAGGGGGAATCAGGGAAGAGGAATGGGAGGGTGCAAAAAAAGTATTTTAAAATGATGTTTATTAATATGTTACTGCAAGTAAGCAATTCCTTTGGGCCATCTCATTGCTGATGTCCCCAGCCTCTAATATATGGTTCATTAATTAAAATGCTACTCCAAGCAGCACCAAATCCTGCAGAAAACTGGTACTCAGTCATTGATACAGACAATTTATGAATGTATAAATAAGAAATGTCACTTCGGGCCACTGTACTTGACAGATGAATCTTAGTCCACTTCAAATGGTTTCCGTTTATTTAGGATTGGAAAAAGAAAGTCTGAAACAGTCTGTTGTCTTTGCTGAAAGCATGATTGTTCAGTAGTTACAAAATGAGGGTAAGCCCCCCCCCCCCAATAATGCAGCAACCTGACCTTGATTTTAGCACACATAAAGCTTCTTGCTTATGCTCAGGCATGGAAATTGTGAATTCAAAGTGGTTTTGGATATGCAGCTTCAAAATGTGTGTTATGGTATGTGCGTGTGTGTGTGTGTGTTATGGTATGTGCGTGTGTGTGTGTGTGTGTGTGTGTGTGTGTGTGTGTGTGTGTGTGGGGAGGTGACGTGGGGGAAGCTAGCTTGGAATAGAAATGCTTGCCAAGAAGTTGAAATGACATTTAAATATATATTAAAGAATAAAAGAGCAACCATATAAGTTACAGTAGAGCTCTTGGAGAAGAAACTTAAATGGACTTTACAGTCAGTGAACAGAAGAAATACAGCTAGTTAGAATAAGCACTTATTTTCAATTATAATAAATACTTAGACATTACAACATATAATTAAAGCCACTGCACAGACTCATGGCCTTCAAATACTTCAAATAACTAATTCTAATATAATGATCTCATCAGTTTTAGAACAGCACTTCATAACACTAAAATTTGAAGAAGTGGGCTTGCACAATATTCAGACTTCATAGTGTTTTTCCAACCTTGCCAAACAATAAAACTGAAATCAGTCTTCAGTGTTGGCTAAGCTGTAAAATGACAGTCTCAGCGTGTCTGCAGCTGCACCTACCACTGACAGGCTTGTGTTATCACCATTGCTATGAATCATTCTGAGATCCAAAGGGTGCAAAAATAATACATCCCAAGCACTGTAACATCTATGCGTCACTCTTAGTAGCTAACCTAACTATATCACTGATAAATATTTACCAAGTAGGTGTACATTTTCTTAAGTATACTGACATAACGAAGACCACTTTAAATGTCAAGATGTCGTTATGATTTGAAAAAAAAAAACATACCCTACTGTAATTAATAAGTATTTGCCATTTATAATACCATGATAATTAAATACACTGCTGGAATTTACAGAGCAATTTTCCCAGCTATCCCAAATAAAAAAAACAATGAGCAAATGCATGTCTAAGATATCAAAAATGATTATAAATAGCACATCATTTCTGTGGATCAGAGCAATCTATAATACTCTGAACAAGTTTAAGAATTATTTGCTGAGCTGCATTTTACCTAGTTAAATTATTTTAGCAATAATCAATGCCTGGGTGCACACACAAACACACACACACACACACACACACACACACACACACACACACACACACACACACACACACATACACACACACACACACACACACGGAATATTGCTATTATACATTGCTATTATTTAAAAAGAACTTGCTCACCTTTTTAAATAATGACATTATATGTCTAACATTCTTCATTTTGAAGTACTTTTTCACTGTCTTCCTTGGCTGAGGACAGCTTCATAGCAGGAGTGAAACATACTGCTTGTACAGTGCAGTATGTTTTTTGCGGGCTCAAAAGGTGTGCGTGCATCCTACTGTTTATGCAATGATGCCTGTGGACTCCTGACGTCTTGGTAGTGAGTCTGGAATAATTGTTTTATCAATTTTACTACTGCTATTTTGTTATATGTGCCTTTGGGGAGTGTCAAAGTTTGTTTTCCACTCTGTTAGTAGTTTGCCCACTTAGCAGAGTGGACAATGTGGCAGCTGTAGCTTTTGTTTTCAATAGCTACAGACAGGTAGACTTATTACTGTGTGTAATGCTGGATTTACATTCAGCACACTGACAGCTCTAAAGTGAAGGCTTCACTAGCATCATAATTGTTATTTGTAAGTCTGGCCCCTAAGTCATAGTCACGGCACACATAAGAATCTGCTGTAATAAAACAGTAACTTGGAGCATCTGTTCAGCAGGGTCAAACACATATTGGTTGAGATACATATTATTTTGCAAATCATTTATTAGTTTACTATTTAAGACCTTTGCAATAATATTATAATTGTAATTTAATAGGTGGATGGCATGGTAATGTTCATTCTCACTACCTGTTTTGCCTTTTTTCTTAATTAAAATTGTTTGGGTCTCTAGTGTGATGGGAACGCAATATCCCAGTACTGTCATTCAGTTTTCCAATTTAGTATGTATATCTGAAAAATCAATATATATTTCTAGAAGAAAGCAGTTGTTCCCTGACATTTTATCTTTCTTAAAACTGTCAAGAGAAGTAGCAATATCTCTTCTACTAAAAGAAGTGCACTGGTGCTTGATATTCAATGAAAGAACTGCTGATAACCAGGTAAATAATTTTCTTGACTCTGTTCCCAAAGTTTACTATACAGCATATTATACAAATCTTGACTAGAACAATTCATATATTCTTGTCTGTAAAGTTTAATCATTACCACTGTTTATCTGTCAGATATCATTTCTATCCTTTTGTATACTTATTTGGTTTACTTAGGGCTTGTCACTTTGGTAAGTTAGACCTAATATTAATTCCTTTTCCTTTGACATTAGGGACCTGAGGATCTTCTTTCTCCATCAATCTAATCCTCATTACTAACTCCTTTCAAACTACTAGATATCTGTTATAGTTCACTCCAACTAAGTTAAACACCACTTCTGTCTTTGTTTCAGTCTCTTTCAGCTACGTAACTAAACATTTTGATTCCTCATTTTCAGTCTTAACATTCGATCATACATACAGATTTTTTATTGAATCCCACACATTTATAATTTGAACTGACTTCAATTGAAATCTATAACTCCTTAACTTCTGTAATGTACATAAAGAGAGGGATACAGCATTCCTGAGTTTGCCATCCGTTGGTTAAGTTGTTAAATTGAGCTCCTACCAGCATAAGTTGGTAAGAGCTCAGACAGATGTAAAAGACTCAGTGGCAGTTATTCAAAAGAGTGTAGTTACTTTATTGATATCAGATACAGACACAGAAATGAAAAGGCATTTCCACATAATCTTAACTTACAGACATATTGCAAAACTATCCCGGGAATCCATGAAAAGGCCTAGAGCAAGTCATATGGATCATGCTAAAAAGGTTCTGCTCCCATGCAATGGTATTTTGCAATTCAGGGACATGTTAACCTTGATGAGAAAAGACCTCTTTATCAGCTAATTTACGAGTCTCTGAATCACAGTTACTACTATGACATGCAAATCACTGCTGATCTGTATGTTGCAATAATTAACTACTGCTCATGCAGGCATTGGCATTGCCCTAGTCACTCTCCCACACACAAGTACACGTGCGAAGACAAACGCTATACCTATCCCTGACTGGTCTGCCTTCACCCTATCCAGTGGTTCCCTTCACCTCTGATCCCATTATTAGTTGAATTGCCATTAAGGCACAAGGAATTAGAATACTTCTTGGTGGTAAGTATTTTTCCCCACACCACCAACCCTCATATTGCTGTAAGTGCCATTACAGAACAATCATAGTTTCCCTTGTGGCTGGTGTTTCCTCTTCCTCACTCTTTCCCTGCACTACTGTAAGGGCCATTACAGCACAATTGTAGTTTCCCTTGTAGTTAGTGGTTCCTCCACTTCTGATCCCCATACTGTTATAGGTGCCATTATGGCACTTGCGTTTATAGTAATTCTTGGTGTCTAGTGCCCCCCTCCAATTCCCCATACTGCTTTTGTGTTCATTAGATTAATGCAGCCTTTTGGCTGTGTTCACTGCATAAAGCGGTTGGGTTAACCATGCTGATCTATATGGTTGATTGATTTTTTGAATCTGTCAGTGTTCAGATGGCTTCCTGGAGGTAGCTCCAGGGGGGAGGGGGCACATTTGCTGATTAGGGTATAACTCTCACCCCAGACTGCCTTATCTGAATTCAGCACAGCCATGGTGCTAGCTCTATGCTGTGCTGCATGTGTTTTTGTTAGAGTACAGTGTAGCACCATGTTAGGGACCTTTCTGAATACAAAAATGTTACCACACTGTGTAAATGTCATGGTACCTCTAGGAATGCCCTCCAAATATTGCTTTCCATTCATCCATTATATAGAGTTATTTTATTCCCTTTTAAATGCCAGTATCCTTTTCCCACTTTTTGTTGTACAATAACTCACTTGATGTACCCTTCCATAATGTCCACAAAGCAACCACAATTTTATCACTTTTTTATTGAAGTGTGATTATGTAACTCCTCTACCAACTTTTGTATACTAATAGCTTTGAGTTTCCATATCCCAGTATTTTTATTTAAATTTCATTTTGGTTACCAAGTTACAGCACTGATCACAGAACGGCCAAGTACAGGCACAACCCAGGTTACAATCACACTGTAACAATGAAAAGCAACAAACAAATATCAATAGAAGCATAACAGAACAGATATTGTAACAACACTAAGCAATAAGTAACTAATATCAGTACAAGAATAATAGAGCATAGATGTGATTACAAGAACCTAGGTATGAATGCACAAAAACAGTAAAAGATGAAGTATAGGGAACAGCTGACAGTTGCACATTCCACAGAGTTCTACAGGATGGTGTTATTAATGTCTACTAGCATAATCCTGAAGGAAAATGGTACCTGTGAACTGACGAAGATGTAAATAGTAAGGCACATACTTAACTGAAACAGTAAAGAGTAAAAGAACATTTGTGCTAACACTTCTCGGAATCCTTTAAAGCAATCTCCATATAAAATCCTACTTGTCAGGTTTACAGACTATCCTTTTTATTCCTTGTTAACAATCAGTATCTTAAGCAACCCTCTGAGTATAACCAACTATTGACATTATAACATTTTCCTGTGCACGTACAACCTCCATATGAAATCATACATTCCAGACTCATAAACTATTCCTCTTCCTTCTTCTTAGCAATTCAAACCTAAAACATCTTCTAGATGTTACCAACTGAAGCAGAAAGCCATGCCTACCTATGTAAGCATCATATTACATGTGTATTATGTGCTACTGCCATGCATACGCAGATAACACAGTGTGATAAAATACACTTCTGAAGCATTTTTAAAGCATGTGGGAAAATATCTACTGAACTCGGCAGCATGCAACAAATCCTAATACCCGGATCACAGCATGCAACATACCTCACAGTGTGATGAAACATCACCATTTTTTATTGAACTGTGGAAACTACTACAGTTGACATATTATAGAGAGGCCTAGAACACTGTTGGTGTCCTCTGTGCACTGTCCCTGAACAATATTACATAACAGTCAGCAGACCCATGCAACTGAAAGCAAATGTACAGCAGTTTTTGCCACAAAACAAGAAATGACAATAACTAGCCCCCACCATTGATTACTTGTAGTGCTTTGGGCTTAATGTCACACACTGAAAAATGCTATACAGAAATCATTATACTGGGAATGCTCATAAGGAAGAACAATGATTATTCGATGAACATCACCCACCCATCCAAAAAAATAATGAAATATCATAAAGGTCCTGTGACACTTAGTGACCATTATGTAGCATGTCACACATTAAGATCTGTAGAATAAGACATTCTTGCCTGTTACCACTATATTGTGAATAAAATGAAAAAAGGCATATACTACCAAATTCAAACATAGGAAATGCATGTCAAGATCCATTTGACCTGTGAATTAACTGAAAATGCCACACAAGAAATCACATCTCAGCTGTCAGAAGACACACAACTGAAGGATAAACTTGAGCAATGTGTTTGAATGCATATGGTTTCCATAACAGGAAGGGGAAAAGTTGGCCTTTATCTCTTCAAATGTAAATATTTTCAGTACTTGAAACTGTAAATACCAGTTCTCTTGGGGAAGTCAAAACTGCCTGTTAACATTCTCTCACATGTTCAGTAGTTACACCTTGACAGACTCAAAAATACCTGCCTAAGTTCATAGACTATAGAACTCTGTATTGACTGCTGATGCCACAAAAGAAACCATACCATAAGTGTCATAAAGCACATACTTAAAGGGAATACAACAGCAATGTGTTTGAATGGTTATGTTTCCCCTAATTGTGGTTTGAGTTCTCAAAAGACTTTAACCATGTCAGCGTTGACACTAGTATGAGTAATCCATTTCACCATCTGTTGAATAAGCCAGTCCTGTCTGGCAGCATTGTCCTACATACATACAGTACTTGTATATTACCGAATTAGAATCCTTGTATATCTGTATCCACACCATGTAGCACTGTGTATTGATCACTAATGCCATGGAGAAAGTTATATGTAGAGGTGTCAGAAAGCACACACTCGAAGGGATGACATCAGTGTTGTGTGTGAATCCATATTGCTTTCCTAAAAGGGGATTGGCGGGATCAAAATCCTGTAATCATTTAAGTTTTACCCCTAGGTTGAATCCACATCACAAATGTTGATTAAGCCATTCCTGCCTAATTTTAATTGTCTGTTATCCAACCACAGTTGGCATTGCTGGATTTAAATATGTGACTATCTAGGTCAACACTCTACAGAGAAGTATTAATTGTATGTGTCACAGGAACAGTCATAGTAGAGGTGTCATAAAGAGCACACTTCGGCAGTATGTTTGAATCTGTGTAGCTGGAGGGATCTAAATCCTGTAGCCATGTAAGTGTTAGCCTAGGTTGAATTATTCATATCACATCTGTTGATTAATGTATTCCTGCCTATTATTCTGCTGTTACATAACCACATTAGTTAGAGTTTACTGGATTTGAACAGCTGCATATCTAAATCCACACTCAAGCAGCTCATGTCACAGGAAAAGTCTTAATAGAAGTGTCAGACAGCACATATTTCAGTTATTGACTTCATCATGTTGCAATGTGCATGTCTGATCTAAAAGGAGTGCAGACATTGGAGAGAAACCTCTCCTAGTGTAAATGCTACCAATAGGTCGAAGTACACACATACTTGAATAAGCAAGTCCTATTTGTCTCTATATTCAGACACACTCTCACTAGTCATACATTGCTGGATTTGAACACCTACCTTTCTAAGGTCATAATTTATAGAACTGTGTTTTAACTGTACATGCCACAGCAGAAGTCTTAGTAGAAGTCTCACCCAGCATGTATTTATAGTTTGCACAACATATTTTGTGGGAATGGGCAGTGTGGTCTGACAGGCAGACAACAGAAATGTGCCAATTGCAACTGAAAATGTACTATAGCAATAAGTCATATTCAGCATAATTCCTATGAAGTGTTGTTTTGGGAATTATCCATGTATGTCACATTAAGGTGTATTGAACAGTTATGTAATGGGTGATAGTCACAGACTTCAGGCAGTGGAGTGCCACCCATGCATTTCTGACTGTTCATCTCCACATCATTACAGGAAAGTCTTGTGTACCATGTCCATCATTGACAAGTGTTTGTAATGTGGTACGGTGTGCAAAGTAATCACAAGTCATATATGCCAAACGTATATGTATACCATTCACATTAACACTGCTCTGCAATTATATTTGTAGTTGTACCAGTTCCCTGGAACATACTTGAAAGGGTAAAGTGAGACAGTTTTAGACACATTTAGATATGGAAGTACATAGACTGCTTTACAATAGAGTCCTCACATCTGGAATACAGCAAGCCAATAAATCATACACGTAATAAAGGCCACTACAATTACTTTCAGAATGATATAATCACTGACTGAAGCATACTGTTGGCAAGCTCATTTGCATGATTTATGGCAAAAGCATTAGAGCATACTTAATTATATTTGGAATGTTTAAACTTAGGAAAGAACTAGGAGTGGTCTTTGTTATATAATGAAAAGTGCTGTGCAAATGATGACTACAGACATAGACTTTTCTTCTTCCAAGTCATTTCTGGCCTTGTGTGTGTTGTGTGAGTGTTCTGTTTCACATTAGTAAAACTCTGTAATGCTGTTTATAGTACAGTGTTCAAAATAGGGAGCAAACAGCGGGTAGGATACAGATAGAGTAATTAAGGAATAAGCAGGACAGTGGTAGGGGACTAATAAATCTATCCACTACATCACAACACCACAGAAGAAGTCATATTCAGATAGTAGAAATCACAGAGTTGAAGGGACTATGGCAAATGTGCGCAAAGCAGGAGATTATGTATGTATCAGACTTCACAAAAGTACTGATAATTGAAACATTTGAAACATTCCATATGGTGTACAATAAATCCTAGAGACTGTTATACATATAACAATGACTGTCTCCTCATAGTGCTGTCAGTATTGCTTTCTGTCCCACAGTGGTGCTAAGCATAGTAACATGAGAAGGACCATATGAATGAATGACAGTCTGAGCCACTGTGGCTGAAAACAGCAGTTACTTTTACTGAATTGTGAGCAGCACTGCAGCTCAATGCCAAGAGTTGAGCAAATGTTGAAGCCAGAAATAGACAATTTGGCTTATGGGCACATGTGTTGTGTGTGAATCTATGTTTTACTAGGTTAAAGGTGTGAATGAGTTTGATAAGACAATAACGAATATGGGGAGCAAGTAGAAGGTAAGACACTGGGGTAGTTACTAAGGAATACTCAGGATGGTGGTAGAATACCATAGCTATCCATTTCTTCACAACCTATCAATGTACTACTACAGGTAATCTGACAAAATTGGATAGTCACATCATAAAGCAAGTGTAACAACAGCTTAATCCTATGAGACTAATTGGACCAAATCAAGTTTGTTACACACATACATATGTTTAGTGCAGAATTATTTATGGGGTGTATTCTTGGGGGACAGAAGTCTTTTTCTTTTAGTTTAAGTGGGAGAAATGCCCAAATGTCAAAAAAAAAGATAGAGGGTGGGGGAGAGACAACAGAGAAAAATATGATAAATAAATTGTAATTTTAACATATCCCACTCTATGCATATTCCAACATAATTATTTAGATTTGTCACATCCACATATGAATGTGAGACCAAAGATTTCTGTCACAGTAAAGCTTAATCTCTTCAATGCTATATATATTATGCAAATAGTGTGAAAATAAGAAAGCTGGTTTATGAATTACAAGTCATGAAATATATATGTGAACTAAGTAAAATGTTATTAGTTATCAATTGAAGAAAAAAAATACTACGTAATGCAGACTAATTGTTGTTGCTTTGATTTGAACCAACAGTTATTTACATTTACTGAATGACTGACTAATGCAGTGTTGCAAGGGGTATTTGTCCAGCTATGTATACTTTGCAAACGTAGAGTATGTTTGCACATGTATTAGTCTGTCAAGCATTTTGGGCATAAGAGGTAGCACATTTGTCTTTGGTGCAGAAGACAGTAGGTTCTATTCTCACATCAAGTAGATCAATTGCTGATATTGTAATGCAGCATAAGGAGGGCACTGCATTCCTGAGTATGCCATCCTTTAGATGAAATGTTAAACCAAGGTCCAATCTGCCAGATGGATATAAAAGATTCCACAGCACCTACCAAAAGTGTAAGGGTCCTTTATTAAACATCATATTTGCAATATTTACAGTATTGAAATATTATGCATTATTTACATCTGTTTGCACCTTTTTCTACTTCTTTTTCTTAATTTGCAAAAACGTTATACATATATTTTCTTTGTTTTATTTTTTTTATTCATTTTCTGACCCCCACCCTTTTTTCCATAACCAAAATCTTATTTTTTTCTATATCTCTACCAATATGCATTAAAAATTAAATTTTAATTCATTCAATCTTTCATTCCATACAGTCCATATTTTATAAAATATTTTTCTGTTTTTTTCACTTTTCCTTTCTTACTATAATAACCATATTCCTACATACCCATGCTGATATCTTTCATTTGTTTAATACATTCCAGGACATTCTCTTCACATAAAAAAAAATCCCAGAACTTCTTAACCCTTTCGGATTAAAAAAAAATGTTCTGTTTCAACTTCTTCATAATAATTGCATATTCTTTCATTTATTCTTTTATATGGCATATTCAATTTCATTGGCAATTTCTTTACTGATAATCTCCACAGAAAATATCTGCATTTCACATATTTCATATACCATCCTAATCTTGTTTGTATTGCTTTTACTTTTTCTCCCTCCAAATTTTCCCATGGGAAAACATGGTAATATTTACTCATTATATCTAAATACCATTCTTTCTGATTATGTTCTGTATCATTTATCTTTATCCTAAATAACATAATTTTAATTGATAAACTTTTATTTCTCCAATTACACTTTCCTTCCCTCTTTAAAATTTACTCATCAAACATATTTTTTGTATTTTCCCTCCTTTTTGTACTTATTAATAACTTGTTTTCTTTTTTAATCATGTTAATACCTTATATAAATTCAATAAAGCTGCAAAAACAACTGGGTTTATCAAACACAACCCTCCTTCCCTTTCTTTAATATATGACACACCTCTCTTCACTGGATTTAACCTGGACCCCCATATAACTGAAAATACAATCAGCATTAATTCCTGTTTATACCCAATAGGGATCATAAACACACTTGCTAAGTATGCAGTTATTGCCATAGTACAGCATTTATTAAATATACTTTCTTTCTGTATGACAATTTATATGTTTTTTTTCAGAATAAATATATATTTCTTAAATTTCTTATTGTATCTTCCATTTGCTGCAATCTGACTGTCTCATTACCAAATGTTATGCCTAATATTTCCATCTCTCCCATACTGAACTTAATTATATTGAATTTCACCTACTATACCTATGTCCTCACTTTTATCCATATCTATGCTTATTCCTATAGCACTCAAATATTGCTTAAGTTTTTTTGATGGCTACTTCTGTCCAGTACCCGGCAATGGAGATGGAAAGCAAAACACAAAACAAGCAAAGGCTTCTGATGAAGATGCTCGTAAACGCCATTTGGATGTACAGCGTTTAAGTGTGCTTGGCTGGTTTTGCGATTAAAGCTGTTTTGGATTATTATTTGACTGTTTTTCTGGTCTTGGTCCCTTATTTGGCTTTTCCTGAGCGACCTTTTGGTTTTACTTCTGTCCAGTCTTTATCCTTTGTCAATAAAACAATATCATCCACACAATAGAACATAACTAGTACTTTAATCTCATCTATAGTCATATATTCTGCTACTACTAATGCTGTATTAACTTACTACCACTGTGCTTATAACTAATAGAAATAAAATACAACTTGTAGGACAACCCTGTCTTATACCACTCTTTACATCTATTTCTTAACTTAACCATTCATTTACTTTATTTTTTCATATGCTGAAATCAATACTCACTTATATTATATTCTTTAAATATGTTAAAAAAACAGAAAAACAGCAGCAGCAGAACCACAGCAACACTGTTTTTATTGTAGATAAAGTAAGCGCTTTTGTCTGTGTACTCCACCAACTTCATCAGACAAATGACATAACATGTAGTTGCAGTTTAAATACTTTCAAACTGACAAATCAATTACAAAATTAAAACCATTTTTTTTAAATTAAAGAAATATTCCCAGAAAAACACATTGCAATGATTACATTTCTATTAAATGCCTTCTCAAACTTAAGGCTCTGAATAGATAAGGCTATTCTAACTATGGCTTGCTTAATTTAATAACATTATTAATACAACTACATTTATAACACAACTTACATTATACACTTTGTATTTTTAGTGTATTTTCTGGTGCATTATTAGAACCACAATATATGGTGTAAGTCTTTTTAAAGTATTGGGTTTGGGCTCTAACAATGTCTATGAACTTCCAACTTATTTCATTTAAACATAAGCAGAGTGGATTAGCACCAAATATATGGTTTTGGTGTTGGTTCACATCTAAGTTTCTGGACGAAGAATTTTAGGATACAAATAGGTATACAGGAAGGGACAAAAACTTTGACTAGGTAATACTGTTGTCATACTGGTCGACTGGTTTTAACCATATATATTTTTCTGTTTTTAATCATATATTTTTCTGTTTCTATTTATGATAAAGACTTTGCAATGGTCTGCTAATGTAAAGAATTCATTTATATTTAACTAGGTTACAGTACTAGTAATGTTGTTTTTATTCCCACTTTGGCGTTCTTTGTTGCAATGTGTTTTTCTGGGAATATCTCTTTAATTAAAAAAAAATGGTTTTAATTGTGTAATTGATCTGGCAGTTTGAAAGTATTTAAACTGCAACTACATGTTATGTCATTTGTCTGATGAAGTTGGTGGAGTACACGGACAAAAGCGCTTACTCTATCTACAATAAAAACAGTGTTGCTGTGGTTCCGCTGTTGCCGTTTTTCTGTTTTTTAACTGTTTTGGTTTCACAATTTGAGGAATTCTTTCAATATGAACCATAAATTTTCTGTGTATCCCATGAAATGCCTTACTCAAATCATCTATCATGATTTTAACTTCTGTTTTCCTGTTCATTATTTCATCTCTAATTTCTCTTATCATTAATAGTTCCTGACTTCCTTTTCCCTTTTCCAAATATAGTATATTGTAATATTTTATTTAATTTCATCTCCAATCTTTTTTCTAGTATTTTCATAAAAATCTTATAATCTGAAATTTTTAAAACTATTGGTTTCCATTTTTATACCCACTTTTTCTCCTTTTTTCCTTAAAAAATTCATAACTCAAAAACACATTTTTTTCTTGTTCAAAACCTTCCTCTAACCATTCATTTAATACTTCCACAAAACACTTCTGTCAATCCATGTCTATACATATAATATTCTACCCATCCAGTTCTGTTGCTGATTCTATATTTAACATTTTAACATATTATTCACTTCTTCCAGTGTTATACCATTTTATAAATCTTTGTCTTGATTTGTTAACTTTTTAACATTCCATTTTTGTTTTCTTTCTATTTTATATGTTATACATGTATTTTCTATATGCTCTTTTATTACATTCAATATCTGTTGTTCATAGGATCATAGGATCATTGGAAGTTACTAGGCTAATGGCCCTAGGGCCCTAACAAGCCTAGCCAAGTACAACCCCTGTTCCCAAGAATATTGAGGTATTAAGTTGAACTAAGTCAGCATCTACTGCCACTGTCCAAGAAAGACACAGGTGAAGCTCCCAGGGTGAATTTGCACTTTCCCATTCAATCATCCAAATTACACTTAAATAGGGTTAGCGGGGGTTTCTGCTTCACCTGAACTGGAAGTTTGTTCCAGAGGAGAGGTAACCTCTGTCAGACATATCTGTCTGTCCAGCAAGTCCTATTGATATCACATACTAGGTTGAGTTCCTAGAGCAAGTGCATCTTATACTATTTGATTTATGAATGTGCAGCATTTCCATTAGAGCAGGATTTGAGATTGTTTTACATGCAATGCAGAGGTTACCTCTAAGTAGTCTGTAAGACACAGAGTATAGTGACAGTGATTTAAGTCTGGCAATGTGTGACATCAGGGAAATACTGCCAGTCCAGCTATCTGGAATTTTGTAAATAATTATATGTCACTTGAAACTATTAATATGATTTATATATAAATGTGACACTGCCAGCCCAGCTATTTGGAATTTTGTAAATAATCATGTCATTTGTGAATATTAATGTGATTCATATGCTTGTCTTACAAACGTAAGAGAACTATATGTTATATGTATATTAAACTACTTGTGCAGAAGTGTGTGCTGAACTGTATGTTATGTACTTAACTTCAAGAATGTAACCACAGTGTACCCTACTGGAAAAGAACAAAATGTTTTACAATTTTTTTCTCTCTCAGTTTCACTGAAGGAGAAAGGATGGCTAGAGCTAGAAGTTTTTTTCTATTGTTTTGAAGCAGAAATAATTACTAGGTTTAAAACGTAAAGTATTTTTATTGCTCTATGACTTCCTAGCAGTGCACTTCTGAAAGATATGTACTTCTCACAAAGAGATGCTAAAATTCTTAGTTTCTGTTAGTCTGGGAACTGAAGGCAGGTGACAAAGAGTGATGTCATCCAAAGCTGACCCAGCAGTAATGTTTGATAGTAATTGAAGAACTCTTTCATAGTCAGACTTTGCATTTTGTATTTGTCTTTGGACCTGGAAACATCGTCTCATCAGCACTTGCCTTGCTAATAGTGAGTAAATTGGGGAAAACTGATTTCTTTTAGATATAGCTAGGAATATAGTGAAGATTAGTTTAGATGTTTTCTGTATTTATTTGAGACTGTCCTGTAATGTTGCTTTAAAATATTTCCTGTGATTCTGAACTCTGTAGTCACTGTGTTGAGTTATTTAGTATTGTCTTGTTCTTTTTTTATTTATTCGTAAATATATTTAAACCTTCTAATTGTGACTGGTTTGTTCAGAGATATTTAAGCTCTTAGAGTACTTGCACATATATTTGGTGACACTGTATAGGCCACTCCAATAGCCTTGCTATTGGTCACACTTACCATTTGGATAATGGTGACATTACACAGTAAGATTGGGCACTCTTTGGTAAGGGCCTTAAAAGTAGTTGATAGTTGGCTGGTGGCAATGATAACTACCTTATAGTCTGGGCAGAAGGGGGCATAGCTAGTAAACCTGTGCCAGCCTTCCCCATGAGTGTCTGTGGGTTTGTGTATAAGTCAAATTTCAAAGTGTGCATGTGTCAGCTATTTGGGCAGTGGCACGAAGCACTAGTTGGACAGAGAGGGTGCTGGAGGTCTTAGCTTGGCCACTCGGCTGAAATCTTAACCCTATAGCTATGCCAGTGGGGAGTCTTATTGGGGATCTGGAGAAAGAGAGAGAAAAAACAGCCCCAGACTGACTATGATCTCTGTGTGCTTTCAATGGAAATTGTACTTTACTGTGTGTGTACTTGTCATCCTCCCAATGTGTACATCCCTCAATGGTGCTAGTAGTGAAGATTGAGTCTCCCTGATTACTGGGTCAGTACAGGGGCATCACATATTAATTGTTTGGCAGTGGTGGGATAGCCACATCACATATTAATTGGTTGATAGTGGTGAGATAGCCACATCACATATTAATTGGCTTGTAGTGGTGTGGATATTGAATTCCTGTAGCCTGTGTACAGTGGTCACTGAAGGTGTTTGTACTCTCAATCGGCCACACAGTGAACATTCAGAGTTCATATCACAATTGCTTTTTTTGTTAGCTTAGTTAATCAGGGAGAGCAGGCAAGCACATTAGCAGGGAGTATGGCACTCTCACAAGGAGCCATTTGACTGAAATGTGTCAGGCTAAAGGACTGGTACATGCCAACCTGACTAAAGCAGATATGATTGCAGCTTCACTCACAGCTACATCACAGAATAGCAACCAGGAGGACAATCAGAGTGGCTGTGGAGATGTACAACGCTCAGAAAATGGACAGCTCAACCTTTCCACAGAGGACTTAAAAATCTATCTGAAGTTAAAAAGACTTGGGCTAGAGGCAAAGCATTTGGAAATAGAAGCAGCAGAAAGATTGAGACATCCTGAGGCTGAGTAAAATGAGAAACTAAAATGCCTGAAAGCTGAGGAGAAGGAGAGGCAGAGGTAACATGAAAAGGAGATGCTGACTCTTCACTAGAGTCATGGAGGTAATGGGGAAGGGAGTAATCAAACCCCAGAAGCAATAAAGGTCAGTAAACTTCTTCCACAATTTACAGAAGGGGGGGGGGTAATTTTGATAGTTTCATTCATATGTTTGAGAGGGTATGTAAACAGTGTAATGTTGACCAAGGGCTTTGGGTACGGTTCCTGACCACTTTAATCCATGTTAAAGTTGTAACTGTTATCTCCAAATTGCCTGATACTGATTGTTTAAATTATAATGTCATAAAGAACTGTCTGCTAGAATATTTTAAATTAACACCTGAAACTTACAGAAAAAAGTTTTGTGAGCATAGACACAAGGCAGATGAAAGTGTGTGTAAATATGTTGCTGAACTAATCACTTATTTTCATAGGTGGGTGAGTGGATGTCAGGTCACCACTTTTAAAGGGCTGGCAGACCTTTTGGTGAGGGAACAAGCCCTTAGCACTTTGCTGATAGACAATGCACTACTACAGATGAGTTGGGAAGAAGGGAGACCTATACACAGCAAGCAGGGCATTATTGCACAGGAAAGGGACACTCAGCGCTGCTCATGGGTCTAATGCAACCCATGATGGGAAGCCCAGACTGCCCCAATAGAGTCTGCCAGTAGCAGGAAAAGCCAGTAGTCCAGGTACACATCCAAGACCAAGGGTTAAATGTTTTAAATGCAACCAGTGGGGCCATGTAGCATATAGATGTCCATGGAGGCAAGGTGGGAAACAAATGGTGGGAGAGACAGTAAGTGAGAATGACAAAATGCCAACAGTAGGTTGTCTCACGACAACAAGGGTACCAAACTACCTCAAGAGGTTATATCCTATCTTAGTGAATGGGAAATAAGCCACGGCTAAGAGAAACACAGACACTGATCTAACCATTGTGAAGCCAACATTGGTTACAGAGGAGCACTACTTGCTTGGGCAGTCTACTCCAGTTAGAGCTTTAAGAGGGACCCCATTCCAAATACCTTTGGTTAGGGTTCACCTCGACTGGGAGTGTGGAAAAGGAAGCAAGCAAATAGGTGTGTTTGAGGATATCCCTGCAGATGTCCTGATAGGGAATGATTTTGATAATGCAGTACCATGTGTGCATGCAGTTACATGCAGTCAGGCTTAAAGACAAGCATGTGGGTCTAGTAGCCTGGTGGAGACCCAGACAGACCATACAATTGCAGCCAGGACTGGTAAGGTGGTTACTTCAGGGAGCGAGCTACCTGGTAGCAGTGAGACTGAAGGTGAGCCACAGCTGCTTGTGGGTACTGATGCTCCCTTGAACAGAGTGACTGCAAGGGTGGCAGTGAGTAATATTAGTACCCAGGATGACAGTGATGCCAGAATTTCTGTGGAAGAGGAGCTGGGAAGGTTACTAAGAGAGAGTTGAGGCAGGTTCAGCTCTTAGAAGCTACATTACAAGGCCTGAGGGAAGTAGCTAGTGAGGCACCTGATTCTCAAGGGAAGGGGAAATCTGCATACTCAGACAAAAGGTTACTGTATAGAGAGTGGACCCCTGAAGCAGGGATAGAGGGTGAGAGAATACAGCAGTTGGTAGTGCCCAGAGCCTACAGTCTGTCACTTCTAGCCATAGCCCATGATATTCCTTTTGCATTTCAAATGGGCATAAAACGCATGAAGAGAAGTATTATGCAGAACTTCTAGTGGCCTGGGATATATAGAGATGTAACAGCATACAGCAGGACCTGTGAGCAATGCCCAAAGGTAGGCAAGGCAGGAGACAATTTGAAAGCTCCTTTGATGCCTTTGCCTGTGATTGAGGAGCCATTTCAGAGTGTAGCTATGGATATTGTGGATCCTCTGAGTACCCCAAGTTCCACAGGGAAAAAGGATATCTTAGTGGTAGTAGATTATGCTACCAGATAACCTTAGGCAGTGGCACTGTCCTCCATTGAGGCAGAAAAGGTGGCAAATGTGTTGTTAGAGATTTTCACCAAAAGAAATACTGACTAAAAGAGGTGCCAATTTCATGTCAGTCCTGCTGGCTTGTCTGTAAAACTACTGTGGGGTGAAGCACCTAAAGACCACCCCTTACCATCCCCAGACTAATGGCCTTGCTGAGAGGTTAAACTCTACACTCAAGACAATGCTACAGGTTTGTAGACCAGTTTAAGAGAGACTGAAAAAAATATTGTCCCATCTGTTGTTTGCTTACAGAGAGGTGCTCCAGGAATCTATAGGTTTTTCACCCTTTGAGTTGCTGTATGGGCATAGGGTAATGGGACCTCTAGATCTGATTTGAGATGAGTGTGAGGGTGAGTGTGAATCCCACAAGGAGTCTGTTGTGGCATATGTCCTAAACTTCAGGAAAAGGCTCAGGGAACTCATGGGCTTGGCCCAGGAGAACCTGGCAGAAGCCCAACAGCAGAAAAAAGTCTGGTATGACAGGAATACTCACGCTAGAGAGTATGCTGTAGGGAAGCAGGTAATGGTTCTCATTCCTGTCAGACAAAACAAGCTGCAGGTAGCTTGGGATGGACCTTAAAAGGTGGTACGGAAGGTCAGTGATGTTAACTACATGGCAAAACTGCTAGGCAGGAGGCAGGGGCACAAACCGTACCATGTTAACATGATGAAACCTTACCATGGCAGGGAGGCCCTTGTGCTAAGTATTTGTAGTACTAGGCAGGAGGAGTCTAAGAGGGATCTATGGCTACAGTGAGCCAGCCAGTAAAATCCCAAATTACTATGGTGGAGCCTAGGGTTGCAGGCATATGATAGGACAGTGCAGCACTGTACAGTGGTCGCCAATGCCAAGGAAGCTAGAATCTCAAGACAGGAAATGGGGTAATGTATCCTCAGATAATCAACCCTCTCAAGCAACGTTTCTCAAGGGTCACTTGAAAAACTAGTTTGAGTTTTCGTGGAAGGGAGAAATGTGACAACAGGGAAATACTGCCAGTCCAGCTATCTGGAATTTTGTAAATAGTTATATGTGATTTGAAAATATTAATATGATTTATATAGAAATGTGACACTGCCAGCCCAGCTATCTGGAATTTTGTAAATAATCATATGTCATTTGTGAATATTAATGTGATTCATATGCTTGTCTTACAATTGTACGAGAACTATATGTTATGTGTATATTAAACTACTGGTGCAGAAGTGTGTGTTGACCTGTATGTTATGTACTGAGCTTCAAGAATGTAACCACAGTATACCCTACTGGAAAAGAACAGAATGTTTTACGATTGTGTTTATCTCTCAGTTTCACTGAAGGAGACATAGTGTCTAGAGCTAGAAGTTTCTTTCTATTGTTTTGAAATAGAAATAATTACTAGGTTTAAAATGTAAAGTGTTTTATTGCTCTGTGACTTCCTAGCAGCTGCACTTCTGTAAGATAAGCACTTTTCACACAGAGATGCTAAAAATTCTTAGTTTTTGTTAGCTTGGGAACTGAATGCAGGTGGCAAAGAGTGATGTCATCCAAAGCTGACCCAGCAGTAATGTTTGATTTTAATTTAAGAACTCTCTCAGAGTCAGGCTTTGCATTTTGCATTTGTCTTTGGACCTGGAAACATGCTCTCATCAGCACTTGCCTTGCTAATAGTAAGTAACTAGGGAAAACTGATTTCTTTTAGATATAGATAGGAATATAGTAAAGATTAGTTTAGATGTTTTCTGTATTTATTTGAGACTGTCCTGTAACGTTGCTTTAAAATATTTCCTGTGATTCTGAACTCTGTAGTCACTGTGTTTAGTTACTGAGTTTTGTCTTGTTCTTTTATTACTTATTATTAAATATATTTAAACATTTTAATTGTGGCTGGTTTGTTTAGAGATAATTAAGCTCTTAGAGTACTTGCATCTGTATTTGGTGACACTGTATAGGCCACTCCAATAGCCTTGCTGTTGGTCACACTTGCCATTTAGATAATATTGACATTACACAGTAAGATTGGGCACCCTTTGGTATGGGCCTTAAAAGTAGTTGATAGGAGCTGGCTTGTGGCAGTGATAACTACATTATAGTCTGGGCAGAAGAGGCTATAGCTAGTAAACCTGTGCCAGCCTTCCCCAGGATTGTCTGCGGGTTTGTATATAAGTCAAATGTCAGTGTGTGTGTGTCAGCTACTTGGACAGGGACACAAAGCACTGGTTAGACAGAGAGGGTGCTGGAGGTATTAGCTTGGACACTCGGCTGAGATTTTAACCCTATAGCTGTGCCAGTGGGGAATCTTATTGGGGATCTGGAGAAAGAGAGAGAAACCAGCCCCAAACTGACTGTGATCTCTGTGTGCTTTTAAGGGAAATTGTACTTTACTGTGTGTGTACTTGTCATCCTCCCAATGTGTACATCCCTCATTGGTGCTAGTGGTGATGATTGAAGCTCCTTGATTACTGGGCCAGTGCAGGGGCATCACACAATGTATGATATGCTGAAGACCCTGAATTTTCTTTACAAGAAACCTTTGAGGTCTTTCCAGATGCTGCAGGTGCTTGGTAAGGTACATACCAAAGCTGGCATTGTAGTCTATTATTGGCCTGATGAGTGATGAGTACATGGGGTTTATAACCTGTTTTGTTCTGGATAAAATGCCCTTTCTTATGAGGTGGGCAACATAGAAAGTCTTTCTTACCACTGTGAAGATGTGGTAGTCAAAGGAAAGGTTGCTGTCAACCTCTGTGTCCAGATCTTGCACCACTGATTACGTGCTTAAGGTGTTGCTATTAATGTGTAATCTGCAGAGATGTTGCCCTTGCCAAAGGGGGTTATAACTCATTTTTTTGCATTAGATTTTAGCCCACGACATTGGCCCCAGTCATTTTTCTGTGCAAGTCCCTCTTGTATGATGTTGACATTATTTAAGAACTCGATGACTGCACCCAGTTTTCAATCATCAGCAAACTTTGTCAGCCATAGGTCTTTTATTTTTAGCCTGTACATCTGAGAAGTAGAATCCAAACAACAGGGGCCTGAGCACAAATCCCTATAGAAGGAGTCTCCTGTTTTGACTGTGTGTGTTCTATCAGCGAGCCAGTTTGCAGCCCACCTGACAATATACGGATTGATCTCCAGCTGGGTGAGTTTATCAATGATGACTGAGCAGGGAATAGTGCCAAAGGCCTTGGCCAGGTCCAGGTAAGCCATATGCATGTGTTTGCCTGGATTTGCCTTCATTCAGGGCTTTGCTGACTGTCTCAAAGAAGTCCACCAAGTTCAAGAGGCAGGATCTCTCTTTAACAAAGCCAAACTGGGTCAGTTCTAGCATTTGGAGGTCTCCTATATCTTTGCTGATAAGGTCCATGATTATTTTTTCCATAGCCCTGCAGATTAGGCTGGTCAGGCTTATGGGTCTATAGTTCCCAGAGTCTGTGGAGGCATCGTTTTTATGTAACAGAATGATGGTTGCTGTTTTCCAGAGGTTGAAAACCAGTGCTTAGACTGCAGTTAAAACAAGTACCCAGCAGTGCAACTAGTTCCTGTTTTAATCCATTTAGAATGCAGCCTGGGAAAGTATCAGGTCCCATAGACTCAGTGTTTTTGGCTTTGGAGAAAGCATTTATGACCGGCACCTGTGAGATACTAGGTGGAGGGCAGATGATAGGGATGCTTTGGGTGATATGTGGTGGGGACATTGGGGAGAAGTTTTCATTGAACCTGTCATCTGGCAGGTTATCTATTTCTGTGGTTTCAGTATATGTGGTTCCATTAACAACCAGTTCTGTGCAGATATGGGTTTTTGCTTTAAGGTTTCAGACATAGCTAAAGAAGGTCTTATGGTTATCCTTAGTGAAGTAGGCTAATTTGGATTTTAGTTAGCTTTAGAATACCTTTTGAGGTGTCTTATTTGCTTGTTTAAGCCAAGAACAGGATGCTTACAATTCAGAGACCATTCTTTCCTGCTCTTGGACAGCAATTTATTTCTCGTATTATACGACTTGTTAATGGTGGATGTCCACCAGGCAGGCTTATTCTTTCTTGAGGATCTTACTTTGATACTCTCCAGTACAGCTGACTCAATACATTTGTACAGATGCTTATACAAGGCATTGGTGTAAATCCCAGTATAGGTGTCCATGCCATCAATGAGGGAAAGGTCTATGAATCTATTAACACCATCATGTATTAGATTGTAATTGGTTATGGATAAGTGTTTTGGTCTTGTTGCTGCTAATGGGGGAGGGTGGGGTCAGATGTTATTGTTATTTCTAATGAGACTGATTTATGATCAAACCTCACTAGGGAGGGCTGCACACATAGGGTGGTGCAGTGATCACACATGTTAGTCAGCACCAGATCCAGAATGTTTGAGCCCCTTGTGAGGGTGTCAACCAATTGTTCCAGGGCATTGGAGTTGATAAAGAACCTTTGGGCAAGGGTGTTAGTACATGTATAATTTATCCAGCCTATGGATGGGTAGTTAAAGTCACCGAAAATCAAGGTGTTTGGTTGTATTTTGAGTGATTCATGTAGATCCAACTATGTAGTGTGGGTATCCTGGTTCATGGAGGAGGTCCTATGACTGGTAAGATCTTGGAGAGGGGTCTTACCTACAGTCAATTGGACCTGGATTAGTTCAAGGGAATTATTTCGTTTAACCAATCTAGAGGTGTATTTATCTTTGATGAATATTCATACTCTACTTCCTTTAGTTCTTGCACTTTCAGTTTGTGGTCTGAATGTGTGGAAGGCATTACAACCTGTTATGGCCAGGATGCTTTCTGCAGCCTTAAACCAAGTCTCTGTGACTGTACAGATGTCAGCATCTACAAAGGTGAGGGCTGCTTCCAGTGAATGCAGTTTAAGGTTTAGATTCCTAGCATTTAGCAGTATAACCTTGGGGTTGCTTTTTGAAGTTATTTTTACATTGGGAATTTTGTTGTTGTAACATTGCCTAAAAAAGGCACGATAGGGAGGCAAAAGCCTTAGCTAGTAACTGAAATTCCAATGGTGATAGATGAAGACCATCTCTGGAAAAGCAGTGTGCTCTATCTACCATGTCAACTGAGGCTGACAGGTACTGGATCCCCTTAGAATAACACCAGAAACTAAGGCAATTGTTGAAGTCAATAATTTTTTATTTGTATAGTGTTATCATCTTAGGTGAAGGTAGTATGCTGCGCAAGGCTAGGGACATACCTGCCTGAGACACATATTCAGCTTAGTCATGTCTCCCTTCACATATTCCAGTGAGGTACGTCTCAAGTCATTCACACCAACATGAACTATAATGGAGTCTTAATGGTACTGGTTATGTAGGAACTTGAGTGTGTATGTGTGATCTGGTGGATCCTGGCACCTGACAGACAGTTGACCATAACCTTCTCCTTGTCTAGTCTGATGAGTGGGACATCTGTGTGTCTCACTATAGAGTCACCTATGATCAAAAACATTGGTTTAGATCTGCTTTGCCTTAAGGGGGTGTTTGGTGAGACACTTGTGCTTGCGGTTTTATGTGTATCGAGTGCAGAAGGTACTGTATTAGGTGCATCATGTTTGTGTTTCACAGGTCTCTGGTATTTAGGTAAATTTCTGGTGTATGATGGTTTATGTGTTGAGAATGTGGTTTGTGCAGGAGGTGTAGTATGTGAGTTGCGAATCTGTTCATTGTCAGTGTTCTGTGAATGAGAGAGCAAGGACTCTAAATTCTTAGTGTATATGCATCTTTCACAAATTGAGCTTGAGTGGTTTAGGAGCTGTGGGTTGTCAGTGTACATGAGGCAATTACTAAATTTTCTCAGGATACCCATGCCAATCAGGCTTGCAGGAGACATGGAGAAGAACTGACCATCCATAATATAAGGTGTACATTTGCTTACTTTACTGACGGAGGATGTGGTTTAATTGGAGGTTTAATGCTGGGTCTATACTATTGGGGCTCTCAAGGGATACAAGACTATTAGGGATTAGGAGATTTCAGTTAAAGTAGCAAATGCTATAGAAACCCAGCTGAGGTGTTCTCTGAGCAGCTAAGTGCATTTTAAGGGACTCCTCAGTTGGAGCATGCGCTTTTTGCATCTGTGACCACCAGTGGTTACTTCCACTGTGTGAAGCTGGGCTACATTCAAACAGATGCCTTGGATTGCTCAGATGAAGATAGCATTAACACTTTCTCCTCTCTCTTTTCTTAATTATCTTATTATTATTTTGTTCTCTTTCATTATTTTGTTTAAATAAGGTGTCACTTCTTCATTTTTCCCTTGCAAAAAATAACGTTGTCTAAACAGCAGCTTCATAATCTTCTCTGGATTCATCTCATATATTTCCTTTTCCTTCTCAAAAAAAATTATTTCTGACTAACTCTCTAACAGGATACTCAGTTACTTTTTTATATTTGTTCTTCTCCTCTTTTTGTTTTAAATTTTGCAATTCCAAAAAAAGCATTTCTTATATATTTTTTAAAAGTTATCCACCAGTATGTCCAATTCTTGTAAAAATGTTCTCATACCTATATGATATTTCCATAACTGCCTAACTCTTTCTACTCCTTCCTTATTTAAATCTTTTTTATTTATCCTTTTAATACTTTTTCCTGTTTTATGTACCTTTTTTTGAATCTCTATACATATTACCAAATGATCTGAAAATCCTGTAACTCTTATACCTTCTTGTATAATGTTCAGACTTTCAGAAACTATAACATCATCTATCTCAGTTCTTAAATGATTCCTTTTGTAGAATCATTGTTCCATATATAGAATTTCCCACTTTTAATTATTTCCGGCATCGTTTGCACATCACCATTTTCGATTTTTCTTTTTATTGAATCAGTCAGAATCACTCGGTAACATTATAACCAGATTCACACTTAGATCATTTAAGATTTTTTAAACTTGTCCTCTCTTTCTTTCTTTCTTTGTCACATACTCATAAATTGCTATAATTCTATAAAGTTGCTTTTTACATCTCACATCTACAACTGTTATTATATCCAATATCACCAATGGAACATCCAAAATCCGTATTGAACATTTACGTAATATTCTTGTACTTGAGCATGTTTCTTTACCAATATTCCGAATAATCTCACCTCCTCATACATTTTCTACTTGTAATCTTTCCTTTCCTTTTCTGCTAAAATTCTTATATCTTATATTTCAACAGTATCCATATCAAGTGTCATGCACCATTCCAATACACCTAGTCTTCTTTTTATATTCTTTATACTCTTCACATTTATTGCTAAAATTCTCATCTCTTCTTTTATTTCCATTGTCTTTATCTTTTGCCCTTTTATTTTCTTTTCCTATCTTTTTACTCTTTTCCCAATAGATTTTTTTCTTCCCTTAACCACACTCAAACTAATTTCTTCATCACTTGTTTCTATCCTTACTTTGTGCATCTTTTTCTTTCTTTTATCTTTTACTTCTCTACCTTCTACTTTTTCATTATTATTCATAGCAGTCTGCTCTACTAGCTTTTTCTAAATATCTTTCTATTTCTTCTCCTTTTTCTATCTTTTGTTCATCCATACTTTCTACCCACTTTCTCCTTATATTCTTCTGTATTTCAATGCAATGCATTCATAGATGACCTGTTTTCTCAAACTTAAAGCATCTTAATTCACATCTTTTTGCATCATGCCCCACTTTGCCACAAATATAACATTTTGTTTGTCACAATTATTAATTAAATGATCACTTTTTCCATAAAAACACTTTTATGTTGCCCCCTATATTTTACAGTACCTTTATTCCCTTCTACATTTATAATATTTGGAATGTGTATTATTCTTTCATTATCCATTTTAATACTCCCAACCCTCACTCCATAAACATCTATTATCATACGTTTTTAATGTCCATTACATCTTTACATAGATTTTTTAAATATTTTTTTCAGTAATTCTTTCTTTACCTCAGTTTGGAAATTGTAATTAAATTTTCTTTTTTGTCTCTCTGTTAATGTTTTGCAGAACATATGCATTCCATGGATTACAGTTCTTTTTTAGTTCATATTGATCCAAAAATTTCTCCATGTACTGTCCTGCTTCAAAAAATGTCTTTATTAATATGAATAAATGCTCTTACCTCTTTCTGTGATATCCCTTACACTGCTATTACATTACCCCACATGTCATACCTGCTCATCTCTTTATCTGCTTTAGTGTTTATTCTTACTAGGTACTTCTTTCTCCTTAATTCCATTTCCTTATCTTCTGTCTCTTTTCCCTGTTTCACCAATTCTGCATACGATTTCTTTTCCCTTCTCATTTCATCCACTTCTTCTTCTTCTTGAATCCTTTCCATAATATGTTTCCACAAAATTGCCATCTTACATTCTGGTTCACTCTGATGTATCAAATGCTGCCAATAAACATCCCTCAACCCTCTCGATATGAGGGTTGTAATAGAACATCTTTCTACAGCTCACTGTCCTCTTCAAACAGCTGCTTCTGAAAAATAATTTCAGAATCTTGTGAAAGTATGACTTTTGCACTTCTCATAACATGCATTTCTCCCTTCTCACTGCCAGATGATACAAGCTTGCATGCCTCCGCCTCCTCTACCACTTCATTTTGTGAAGGCTTGACTGCCTTCAATTCAACCATATCCTCCAATAACTCCTTCCCTGAATGCAACTCACCCACCTCCATCCTTGAACAACATAGCTCTTCTGACATGCTAATTTCCACCATACTTCTTCTTGGTTTTCTGAGCTACCATTTCACCAAGACTAGATGCAGAAAGAGCAATAACAACCAGCATCCCTGCTTGTGATGAGTAGGTGTAGTTCCTAGATGCCCTGGCCAAAATTCCCCTAGTAGTATAAATATCATCTCAGGTCTCCTTTGAAAAGAGGCTAATAGCTTATTGGGACTAACCTGGTCAAGAAAGGATGAATAAAATAAAATTTATGAACTGATGTCCAGAGAATTGATAGTCTATTTTTAAAATCAGTGCTATCGTGAAATGGCAAATATTCATACCTGAACCCATAATTACCCTGTGCCTCTCTGAGGCATTGCAGTCTCTCCTGATGTACCTCCCTATTTCCTTCAGTCTCTGTAGAAGCTATACATAACAGAATTAAAAGAAAAAAATTAACACCTGTGAGTGTGTTGCTAAGTCATGCAATTGTATTGCCTACTTATGAGACACTATACTAATTGAGGTAGATTGTGAGTCTGAAAATATTCATCCCATTGGTGAAGGAGGTCCTGATTTTGCCTTTTTCAGTTAGATAGCTTTGGCTATTTCAAGTCTCTGTCTTGTATTGTGGCTATAATCATCCTGCAGAAGCCTTTGACTACAATTCAACAAGTAGTCCAACAAAAATCTTGCATTCCTCCTGGCACCACATCTGTGCTCTAAATGGAACACTAACGTCACCATTGCCTGCCATGTCTTTTGTAACATCTATGGAAAAATGTCAGGAAGTTGGCAGCCAAATCAAATCTTGCATGTACCAGCCTATGCTCAACAATGGGAAACCTAGTCAACTGCATTTGCGTACTAGAAAGCACATAAATGGATTAGAATCAAATGTATTTATTCTTCAAAGTCTATTTTAGGTGAGAAACATGGCAGTAAGACTGGACCATATGTGTTGATCAGTGTGCATACAAATGTTCCACAGTCACTTCAGCAAATGCTAATTAATGCAGATATCTCAGTTACACTTCAAATGATATATTGCCACCTCTAGGCATGTACTCTGAAACTGCTGATAGCATTCATAAAGTAAATATTGTCACAAACAAATATAATGTGAAAGTCTACACAATTTTGTTGTTATTCAATGTTGTCATTATGCAAATGCTGTTCATCTAGTTCACAATGCCTAGGTGCTACATAAAAAAATAATAACTGCAAGTGATACCACTGTGGAATCAAACCATTGATAACCAGAAGCATGAACTGCTGAACACTGTGTATTAACTGTTAACATGCTAAGAGAAGTAACATTCCAAAGGTGTAAACTGAGGTCTACAGTTTTGTACATGAGTGGATATATACCTTCTCCTGCAACCCTGTAAGTATTGCAGTTTATGGTGTTTCCTTATGGAGTAACAGTTTTAGACAAATTATGTTTTTCTGTGGAAAATGTGCCATAAAATGCCATTTTGTAATGTCTTTAATGCTAACTGACTCATGCCAAAGCCAAGCTTATTTGCACAAATTATAGCAATATCTTGGCACACTCACAATTGTTTTCTGGGTTTTGCCAGAGGACCTGAATTGCTACTTGTCTGCAACCTTTTCTGAATGCTGACTGTGCTCCAGGCCAACTGTTGTGCAAATACAATTGTTAACTTGCTGTATGATGAGCTATTGTTTTCAATGACACCATTATGTTTTTAGGAAAGGGCCATGATCTTTCCACAGCGTATTGCAGTAAAATGTACACCTAGAATCATGACAAATCTATACCACTGAACCAATGTTCCAACACATTTTGAAGACTGTGTTACTGTATTCTTCCTATTTCCCTAATTCCTGAATATATTATAACTCATTATGCTAGGTGTACTACTTATTTCATAGCACACACAGAGAAGTGGGTTTTACTATAATTGGTATGAGCAATGCAGGTGACAAGATCATAATATCATGTTTATTATCCATAGTACACAATTGTATTCCAAGATTAACAATATAACCTGCATGTCTAGTTCAGCTTAAACTAAGGAAAAACAAGGATTACACATTTATCATGCCACACAGAGGTGAACTTTTATAATGTAGATTCAAAACTTGCACTGCTTATGCTATTAATCAGAGCACACTACATAAACACATTGAGCCACTGAAGAACTGAAATAACAGATATATTTTCTGTACTCAATGTTGTCCAAACTGTTGATTAAGGTTCACAGTGACCACTCTCAGTTTCATGACTGATGGCGATATGTTTATGTATATTAATTTAAATGTTGAGTTTTTGCCATAGGAACTTTCATTTAGTGAAGGGCATTGTTGACAAGCACCAACACACAATGCCAACCATCATGCAGAGGATGAAATCAAAGAAACAATTCATAAATCAGAGTGAGGATTTCCTAACTGTGGCCTTATGCAAGTAAAATATTTACAGTAAGAATCCTTGCTTTCCAAAGAGATGGCACCTTCCCAAGATTTGAGCACTGTATCTATGTCATTACTATAAAACACTGACATTATGAACATGTTTTGTCACATGAACCTTACATACAAAAGCAGAAAAAGTCAGGCATATTTGCTTAGCGTGGTACTTTACAGTTACTCTGGACTATACCGATGTTAGCACACTGTCATTTGTCATGTCACAGTACAGTTGTGTGACTGCGGTCGTTACAGAGCTGAGGATTGTAAAGTATAGCAGGTTATTAACATGTGACTGCAGAAGAAGAGTCTCTGATCTCAGTTTTTACGCATTCCTCACTTTCTTACCCTCGTACAACTAAGGCATTACATGTTGCCACAACTGTGAATCTTTCTTTCTAAGTTGCATATATGCTATGAGTTACATAGGTTCATAGGTGTTTACTAGGTTAATGACCACAAGGGCCTTTTTAAGCCTAGCCATGCATCCCAAATCTCTGACAAGTTCTGATTCCCTTGATGAGTATAATCATGGGCCTGGGAGGTGAACCATTTACAGGCTGCTCATGTCCATTAGAGACATAGTTGCTAAACCAGGGATGTATTTCTGGTTTCCCATCCAGTTGTCCAAGTTGCACTTGAATTGGGTTAGGGAGGAACTCTGCTTCACATGGATGGGGAGCCTGTTCCATAGATGAGGTAGTTTCTGATGCATTCCTATCTATCCAGCAGGTCCTATTTATATCACAGGCAAAGTTTAAGTGTTTAGAATGGGCAATTCTGGTGCTGTTTGATTTGTGGATATGCAGGAGGTCCATCAGAGTGGGGTCTGACCATGCCCTGTATGCCAGGCATAGATCTCCCCTCAAAAGCCTGTAGGAGACAGAATACAGAGATAGGGCCTTGAGGAGGTCTGCATAGGACATTTTACTTATCCCCTGTATTCTTTTAGTGAGGAACCTCTGTGGACGTAACAACCACTTTGTCATCACAGGCATCCAATCTTCTTACAAATTTTAACAAAAGTGTGTATCAAGGTTCTCTCCTAACTCAGGAGATATAACCCAAACCTTCCCAGTAAGGCTTTTCTCCCTTACACACTTTTTATTTTAGTGTACCTCTAATTAGCAGGGGGTGATATGCAATTGAATTAGCTGACCTACTAATGAGTCACACTTGCAAGGCATTATGTTGCCAAAAGTCTTAATCACTGTTGTACTGCTCAGGCAGGTACACATCATCATGTATATACTAACTCCATATTTTCCTGCCCAGCACAATCAAGCAAATTGAATGATTCAGGAATGATAATGAGTTGAAACCTACTTAACACGTACAACGTGACCAGGGGGTTAATCAACATGGTATAAGCAGGACTTGGGGTTAATCAACATGGTATAGGCAGGACTTGGGGCTATTCAACATGCATTGTACTAGGGAACACCACTTGGTTTCCCAAGTGCTGCCACACAAACGTTTGCTGATAGAGGAACTGTTGAATTTGTGATACTTTCAGGAAAACTGGAGTCTTTCAAGGTGTGTAATCCTCTTTACAAGTATTGTTTCAGGTATATTTTGAATCCTTTTATCTACAATGACTGCTCTCTAACATGGCAAAGTTGTGTTTTTGAAGTGGACAAACAAAACTTTTATTTCAGTTATCCCTTACTTGTATTTTATGGAGGGTGAGCGATTTCCTTAGGATGTTGTCACATGTCGGAATTTTAGCAGCTTTTGTGGTTTATTGTTATAGTAATCAACTATTCTGTACTTATGCTCCTCAGTCTGCCTAGTAGTTGTATGTATCCTATGTACATGAAATCAGTTTGTTCACTTTTTTACTCATACATTTTCTATTCCTTTGTGGGGGGAAGGTGCATATAGGCATATTACAGAACCCAAACTGATATTTTCAGAACTGTTTTGTATGATTATAACCAATGCCTGTATAACTGGTAGTTTCTCACCAGAACATAGATCAGCCTGTAAGCCCCACTCCTGGTGTATTTTGTCTAATTATGCATTTTTTTCCCTGTCACATCAGGGATATAGCCCCTAAATTGAAAAACAAGGGTAATACTCATGGAATCCTCCCTTCTATGATGCTGAGAATGATGTCATAGTACAGCCCCTCCATCTCCGTGGGGCATGGCTCATTGATCCTCCTTCAGCAGACAAGGTCTTCCGTGACTGTGTCTGGTGCAGGTGGTTGATGATGTGAATGCTGTGGGAGGCCGGGGCCATGACTGTGTGAATGTCAGACAAATGGTCATTGATATGGTCAAGAAGGTTAACGATGGAGCCAAGGCTGTGGCATGGGAGAGAAGAGCTACTGGGGTGGACTTTCTACTGAACCACCACTCATTGAGACAGAGGAGTTCCTGTCAACTCCGGTCAGCTCAGAAGAGTTCTACAGTGCGATGATGGATGCCGGGGCAGAGATGGAGGCCAACCAAAGGATTTCTGCTAGTGATGATCCAGGTTTGCCATTCCAATATATAAATTACCTAGTTTACAGTTTCTATTAAGTTGTCATAAGTTGTAAGCTTATAATAACTTGATCAACTGAAATTTGTGTGTTTAGGAACATCTGGCATTGAGGTACAATGACTACCTACACATATATGGGCACACATTTTTTGGTCATTTATATGTATGTATTACTCTCTAAGATTCTGTGCATTTGCTTGTGTGGTTGATTTATTTAGGTATAGATATTATATTGTATTCATATTTGTATTTCTTCTATTTTTCAGTTTTCTTAGTGTACTACCAGCAGCACCAACACTGTATAACTCCCTTTGCCTGATTTTAGATGATTGGTAGCCTCTGATGACGAAGGCATTGATGAAGAGTCACAGTCTGGGACTGCAGAAAGTATTCACATGGAGAGTGGGGCTCCCGTATCCCTTCCCCACAGTCTAGATGTAACTACTGTGTCTATGCATACCTATGACACATAGACATCTGATAATGGGCACTTTGATAGGGACACAGTTGATCAGGATACTGTGAATACCCCAGCTGCAGAGCTGGCAGTATCTCCCCCCAGACTTCATAAGCATGAAGTATAATTCAGGGACATAGGTAGAAGTGCTCAGAGAATGCCTGTTTACCACCCCCTCAATGTTGATGTGTCAGTATTTGCCACCCAACGTATGTTCAGCGCCATCATGGAAGCACAGGCAAGTTCCACCAGGGCTTTGAAGAGATAGTGTATGTTGGACATTCTGATGTATGAGACTGCATGAATAATGTGTGTGACTCCTTGGACAGGATGAATGACATACTGTACTTGCCAGTGTCTGTTATGGAACATCTGCTGGGGCAGAGACAGCATCCATGAGACTTAACAGTGTGTTTTTAACATATGTGAGATGTCCTGGGCATGAGCATGCCAGATCCCACTCTGACAATGGTAATACATGAACTGCTGCATAAGTGGTGGATGGGTCCACACCCAGATGTGGTTGGCTTCATGATTGTGGTCATGAATCTAGTGAGGACAGCTCATCTAGCAGACATCATTCCCATTCATGTAACACCTCAACTTCTGGCCAAGGTCATGGAACTAGCAATGCAACCCTTTGTAGAGGTAGTTTTTGTGGTCAGGGGCATCAACGATGAACTGAATCCTCTACCATGCATGGCTCACACCTGTCTAAGATGCCAGGGCATAGTGCCAGCACAAATGCTGTAGCTGTGTTCTTGCACACCCACCCCCTACATAGTACACCTCATTTTGACTATAACACCACACACACACACACACACACACACACACACACACACACACACACACACACACACATACAAAACATTCTTCAAAACTAACTTCTTTACATCTAGAGATACTGGCCCTAAGAGCGCATACTTGCTATGACCTCCTTTCTAACACTCACATGCACTACTTTTGTGTCAGGTTTGCTGTCATAGGTTCATAGGTAGGTACTAGGCTATTGGCCCTAAGGCCTATATAAGCCTAGCCAAAACGGTACCCTGGCTTTTGCCACCCAAGAAAATTATTTTCCTGTGCCCCTGTCAAGCAGTGCCACAGAAGTGATCATCGGGGTGAATTTCCTATTTCCCATCCAGTCATCAAGATTTTTCTTGAAGAGTGCTAATGAGGAGCTCTGTTTGACATAGATAGGTAGTCTGTTCCAGAGTGTGGGAAGTCTCTGGGACAGGAATCTATCCCTCCAGCATGTTCTGTTTATTGCGGTGACAAGGTTTAGGTCCCTAGAGCATGTAGCTCAGAGAGATTGTGATTTCTTTAATTGGAGCATGTCCAACAGCTCTGGGTTTGACATAGCTTTGTATGTTAGGCAGAGATCACCTCTGAGTAGGCGATATATGACGGAGTAAAGCTGGAGTTTTTTTAGATGGTCTGCGTAGGGCATCTGTTTGAGGCCAGTAATCCTCTTTGTGAGGTATTTCCGTGGCCTTTCCAGTTGTTGCAGTTGTCTTGTTAGGTACATACCAAAAGGGGCGTTGTACTCTATAATGGGTCTAATGAGTGATGAGTAGAGGGGAACAATGACCTCTTTTTTCTGGATGAGAAACCTTTTGTGATAAAATGTGCCATGTAGAAAGATTTCTTGACTACTGTGGCGATGTGATTATCAAAGGATAGACTACTGTCCACCTGTGTCCCAAGGTCTCTTATCACACTTTCAGTGTTAAGTAGACTACTGCCTATGTGGTAGTTCATGGGTACAGAGTTTTTACCAAAGAGGATGACAATGCACTTTTTAGCATTGAGCTTGAGGCCATGGCTTTGACACCAGGCATCTGTCTCAGTGAGGCCCTTTTGTAGGATGTCCACATCGTTAGGAGTTTTGATTATGGCTCCTAGTTTGCAGTCATCTGTGAACTTAGCTAGCCAAAGACCTTCTGTGTTAGTCTGTACTTCAGAGAAGTAGATACCAAACAGGAGAGGACCCAGGACTGAACCCTGTGGTACTCCACTTGTCACTGGTCTGAAGTTGGATTTGGAGTCTGCTACTTTCACAGTGTGGGTTCTGTCAGTAAGTCAGTTGGCAACCCATCTTGTGACATAGGGATTTATACCTACTTTAGTCAGTTTATCTATAATTCCAGAGTGGGGATGGTGTTGAATGCCTTGGCGAGATCTAGATAGGCTGTGTGAACCACCTTACCCTCATATATGGCTTTGGTGACTGCTTCAAAGAAATCTATCAGGTTTAGGAGACATGATCTGCCTTTTACAAACCTGAACTGTGTGGGGTCCAGAGTTTCGAGATTACCAATGTCTTTGTTTATGAGTTCCATGATGATACGTTCCATGGCCTTGTAGACTAGGCTCATCAGGCTAATGGGGCGGTAGTTCCCGGGGTCTGTCTTGGCTCCCCTTTTGTGGAGTGGGATAACCATCTCAGTGCACCATTCAATGGGCACAAAGCCTGAGGTGAGGCTATGATTGAACATGGTACTTAGGTGGGGTGCCAGTTCATTCTGTAGTTCATGCAGAATGCAGCCTGGGATGATGTCATGTCCCATGGATGCTATGTTCTTGGCTTTGGAGAGTGAGGTATTTACCTGTGCAGCCATGACTATAGGAACTTTGCATTCTTCCGTTATAGAGATGGGTCCTTTAGGGGGTGAGAGGGGGGTAAAGTTAGCACTGAATCTATTTGCCAGGATGTTGGCAATATCAGTTGGTTCTGTATATTTAGTGCCATTGTGTTGTAACTCAGAGCAGATCTGAGTGTTGCCATTGAGATTCTTGACATAGCTATAGAATGCTTTGTGGTTGTCTTTAGAATCAGTGCCAATTTTGTTTTCAGCAGTTGTACCTCTATTGTCCATCTGCATTGGTTTTGTGAAGTTTGCCACTTCTGTCTTAAGAAGCGTGAAGTTGGCTTTGAAGAAATTTTTTATGGTTGTTTCCCTAATGGGGGTTGGGGGCAGGATGTGGATGTCTAGGGTGATTAGCTTGTGGGCGTATCTGACCAACAAGGAATTGATCTCTGGTGTGGAACACCGGTCGCCCATGTTGGTAATGACCAGGTCTACCCCTCCTCCACACTCACACTCTCACTGTTTGCAAATGATGATGGCATTGTCCTGCCCTTTGTACAATTCTGAGAGTTAGGGTTGCCTATGTCTCATGCACAGAACGGCTAGCTAATGCTTGTTTAGTCAAAGGTCATATTTTCACTAGGATATGTCATAATTTTCAATTTTATTTAGTCTGTTTAACTTCAGTGGTGTTATCAATTGTAGTAATAATAGTTGCAGTTGTAGTAGTAGCACTAGTAGTAAGGCAGCATTATATATGTAGTAGAGCTTGCTCAGACCCTTGTGCAGATGATGCTGAGATTGCTCTGACCCCTGCTGGGGTGTCTGCCTTGGGCTGCTTATGTCTAATATTCATAGTGTGCAATCAATGCATGATTTTGGCAAATATGTTTTTCTTATGCAATATGTCATTTGGGTCTTAATTTTCTTTTCTTCTCTAGTCATAAAGTTGTATAAACATATAGTTGGTGGTGGTCATATAGTTGCCCTCCACAAAAGCGGACCCTCCACAGAACTAACCAATTACCACCCCATAGCTATTCTCTCTCCACTCTCCAAAATACTAGAGAAATGCATACACTCTCAGGTCTCAGACTACCTCCTTACTAACAACCTCCTTTCCAGTACTCAGCATGGTTTCCGACCAAACCATAGCACCACCACTGCCTTACTCTCCTTTACTAACACTATCCTTCAGCATAAAAACAATGGCTATCTCTCCTCTGCTACTTTCCTAGACCTATCTAAAGCATTTGACATGGTCCCACACAAACAACTTATCTCTGTCCTCAATAACCTATCCTTCTCTCAATCAGTCACCAACTGGTTTCAGAGTTACCTGTCTGACCACCAACAAACCATTGTATGGCAGAATGACATATCTCCCCAACTACCTGTCTCCATAGGGGTTCCCAAGGATCCATCCTTGGACCCCTACTCTTCTCTGTTTACACAAATAATCTAGCCTCTGCCACCAAAGATGGCACACTCATACAACATGCAGATGACTCGACCATCATCTGCTCAGCCCAGTCCCTACCCAAACTGCAAAAAGTCACACAGGAAGCCTTTTCCTCTGTTGAAACTTGGTTATCCAATGCCCAATTAATACTCAACCCAAACAAAACTAAACTACTCATTTTCCAACCCACCAAACATACTCAAAACAACTCTCACTTTAACATCACAGCAAAAGACAACACCCCTATATACCCAACTGAACACACCAAATTTCTAGGAGTGGAAATAGACAATAAACTAAAATTTGACATTCACATATCCATGACCATAAAAAAAGTCCACAAAAAACTAGGAGCGTTATACAGAAATAAGCAACTTCTCACCAAAGCAGCAAAGATTTCAATAGCAAATTCCCACCTTATCTCCAGCCTACTTTATGCCTCTCCAATATATACCAACTTAAGACAATGTGATCTAAACAAGCTAGAGACCTGCTACAATAAAATCACCAAATTCGCCACAGGGGGATCCTACCATAGTCACCACTGTCTCTCACTTGCTGAACTGGGCTGACTTGAACTTCCTCACCTCCTTCAGTGGTATCAACTCTCACTAGCCCACAAATTAGTAAACCATCCACTAAATGTCCCATCCCTCCAGAATCTACTCCAACCCTATCGCACCACCAGATAACTAAGATCCAGCAACAAAAATCACTTGCAGATCACTAAAGCCAATAACTCTGCTGGTGAAGCACTACTCTCTTGCACCATAGCCAAATTATGGAACTCCCTCCCACCCACAATTGCCTCTGTACCATCATGCACCCACTTCAAAACTTTACTAAAAGCGCATCTAAAAACATGCTGGCTATGCCTTTGCAACTCCCACTCTAATATCACCAAACCCATCCAACCACTACCTTTCTTTCCACTAAAGCCAATAACTCTGCTGGTGAAGCACTACTCTCTTGCACCATAGCCAAATTATGGAACTCCCTCCCACCCACAATTACCTCTGTACCATCATGCACCCACTTCAAAACTTTACTAAAAGCGCATCTAAAAACATGCTGGCTATGCCTTTGCAACTCCCACTCTAATATCACCAAACCCATCCAACCACTACCTTTCTTTCCACTCCACTAACTACCTTGATTATAGCAAGCTCAGATGCTCATAAGCCTAGTACTTATTATACAGCAGGAACTTCTTATTGTAACATTTGTTAATGTCTGTTATGTACTTCACATTCATAGCATGATTCATAGCATTTATAAGTGTTTGCTGTACCTGTTTCTGCCTGTTTTGTGAAAAAAAAAGAAAAAAAGAAAAAAATATCTCTTGTTTTTCCTGCTTTACTAGTTTAGTCCACTTTCAGAGTTGCTGATTCCTGGGCTTTGGCTGTAGTTCCTGTGTACTGTTTCCTTGCCTTATTTGGGGGAGAGGAAGTTACCTTGCTTACCAGTGGGAGTGGGAAGCATTGAGCTGCCTTTTGGCCAGTTTTGTGAGGTTTCAGCCAGTAACTAGTAGTTTATTGGTCGTTTTGGGCCAGTTTCTAGCTTTTTCCAGCCCCCTGGTATGAAAGCTGTAAACGCGTTAGCTGATTTAGCTGAGCTGCCACTGTTGCACACTAGGGCAGCGCTGGTTAGGCAGGTTTAAACTATTCGGGCTACCTAAAGTCTACTCTTCAAATTTTCCCTTAAAACTACCTTCCTCGAACTATACTACTGATCTAATCAGCGTATCCTATAACTAAAAAGATCATCTCCACTTGACTCCAAGTAGACTATTCTCTATCTGTTAAACCTAGCACTTGCTCCTACAGTACTTATTACCTTGATACGGCACTCTTTGTCATAGATAGTACCCCAAAAAGGTAATCCCCCATTTCTCGGTCACCCACGTCCCCCTGAATCTTTTTTAAGTTTTTGTCTATCCTTCTAGCATGTCGAGGGATCAGTTGCTAGTGTCCTCTCCTGCTCAGCTGGTGAACCTGGGAATACTGAGGCAATGCTACAATTGCCTCATGTACACAGACAACCCTCTCCTCCTCCCACAAAACACAAATACATGCGAGAGATGCAACTATACGGCCAAACTGGAGGCTGAGCTCTCTCAACACAGGACTGGCAAGACCAGTCAGGAGGAGAAGGTTACCACACACACTATAGACCCAGTCTCACATAGCACCATTACAACCTCAAATCATACACATAAACACACAAAGACATACTCGGAGGCTCTGATCAAAAATCTACCAAAACAGCAGAGGCCACCAAAGCAGACACCCAAACAACCGCCACCTCAGAACACAACACCTGCAACACATAGACCTCACAGTCAGAGTGTCAAACAGTCACAGCCCTTAAGGCCAAACACAATGCCAGACACACTAGTCATTGGTGACTCCATAGTCAGACACACTGACGTCCCGCTCACCAGACTGAGTAAGGAGAAGGTTACAGTAAGCTGCCTGTCGGGCGCTAGAATCCGCCACATAACGCAAGCACTCAGGTCTCTCAACAGCAAGTACAAATATGACTCAGTCATTGTCCACGCTGGTGTAAACGACCTGAGACGTACCTCCTTGGACTACATGAAAAGAGACATTGAGGAGCTCTCTGATTATGTAGCCCAGGCAGGTATGACCCTGACCTTGAGCAGTATCCTACCTTCACCAAGAATGATGCCACAACACAGAGATAAGATGATCAGCTTTAACAATTGGCTTAAACACTGGTGTCATTCAAAGGGGATCCAGTATCTGTCTGCCTGGGATGACATGCTGGACAAGCCATGCTGCTTCGCAAGGGACGGCTTGCACCTGTCACCCCTGGGATTCCGGATATTGGCAAAGGCTCTTGCCACCCCCATAGTGCCTTTTTTAGGCAAGGCTCAAATTCTAAACCTACCACCCTAGAACACAAAAAGGAAAAACTAAGGGTAATGCTGCTCAATGCCAGAAGTCTAAATCTCAAAATGCACGCACTCGAGGCCCTTCTCAGTATGGAGAACATCGATGTCTGTGCTGTGACAGAAACCTGGTTCAAGGCTCCTGAGAGCACCCCAGCGCTATCAGGTTTTACCTCATATCATGCGTTCCGGCCCCAAAATCCGGACAATACCAAGAAAGGAGGGTATCCATATTCATCAAGGACACCCACACCTCAAGACTGGTGGCAACGCACGATGCATCGGAGACCATCCAGGTGCAATTAACCATAGGCAAGACTGCTCTGCAAATTGTAGCATGTTACAGGCCACCCTCACAAACTCAGGAACCTCACATGGCCTTCCTGAAAACACTAGAGGGATAAATGTATCACCAAACACCATCATACTAGGTGACTTCAATTACCCTAATATAGACTGGGAACACTACTGAAGCCCAAACACCCTAGCCCAAAAGTTCCTGGAATTCATAAACTCAAATGCCATGGAACAACTAGTCACCATCCCCACAAGAGGAGATAACATACTTGATCTCATCATCACGAACATGGGAGCACAATGTTCAACACCGGAAGTATACCCCTCACTGGTGAGATCAGATCACAAACTAATCTCGCTGGAGGTCCTCATCCCACCCCCACCTGAAATACTAAACACCACAGTAAAGAACTTCTCAAAAGCCGACTTCACACTTCTAAAGACTGGTGTGGTCTCCTTTAAGGCCCCGAGCCATGGAAAACAGTACTCAAGCCGCCGAATCACTTACAAACACCTTCTACCAGCACCTGCAGGACTGCATGGATAAGGCATTCCCAAACAAAACAAAGACTCTTAGTACCAAAGGCAAGCGTCTAGTCTGGTGGACCCCAGCCATAAACAAACTCTACAATAAAAGGAGGAAGCTACTACAAGATAGAGCAAAATCCTTAAAAGGTAAGACACCCTTGATCACTATAAGTAAAAAACTAAGAGCTCTCATAAAATCATCCAAAGCAAATTTCGAGAGAAAAATAGCTAAAGACTCAAAAGACAATCATAAGGCCTTCTTTAGCTATGTTAGAAACCTAGGAGGAAACTCCCAGATATGCTCAGAACTAGTTCAAAATGATGTGAAGATTACTGATCCTACAGACATTGCCAACATACTGGCTGACAGGTTCAGTGCAAACTTCTCCCCCCCAAAAGGAGAGATATCTATACCAAACGATTGCAGCCCCCCAAACATCTCCAGCGCCCAAGTGAGAACTGCTCTCTCCAAGGCAAAAAACACAGCATCCATGGGACCTGATGGTGTCCCCGGCTGTGTGCTCCATGAACTCAATGAGGAATTAAACCCACAGCTAGGACAGCTGTTTAATCAAAGTCTTACCTCTGGATACGTACCCAGGGAGTGGCGCACTGCAACTGTGGTCCCACTTCACAAAGGCGGTGCCTCCACCGACCCTGGAAATTACCGGCCCATTAGCTTGACAAGCCTTATCTGCAAAGCCATGGAGAGGATCATAATGGACCTCATAAATAAAGACATAGGGAATTTGCAGACTTTGGATCCAACCCAGTTTGGCTTTGTCAAAGGCATATCATGCCTTTTAAACTTGGTTGACTTCTTCGAAACAGTCACCAAAGCCATTGGCGAGGGAAAGGCAGTCCATACAGCCTACCTCGATCTGGCTAAGGCCTTCGATACAATACCCCACTCGGGTATCATTGAAAAACTCATCAGCTTAAATGTTAACCCATACATCACAAGATGGGTTGCAAACTGGCTGAGTGACAGAACCCACAGGGTCAGAGTTGCTGGCGCCATGTCAGACTCAAAGCCTGTCACAAGTGGTGTCCCACAGGGCTCAGTCCTGGGCCCACTCTTGTTTGGCATCTACTTTTCTGAAGTACAAGCAAACACAGGAGGGTTATGGCTGACAAAGTTTGCAGATGACTGCAAACTGGGCGCCATAGTAGAAAACACATCTGACACAGATATCCTTCAGAAGGGTCTCACAGAAACGGATAACTGGTGCCAGAGCCACGGCCTGAAGTTAAATGCCAAAAAATGCATAGTCATACCCTTTGGGAAAAACAAGGTTACCCCTAGCTACCAAATAGGTGGCAATCCACTGAGCACAGAAGAAATTATCAGAGACCTGGGGACCCAGGTTGATAGTAGTCTGTCACTCGACACCCATGTAGCTAAAGTAGTTAGGAAGACCTTCTACATTGCCCACCTTATCATGAAGGGATTCTCATCTAGATCAAGGGAGGTCATAGTCTCCCTTTACTCATCACTCATCAGACCAATGATTGAGTACAATGCCCCATTCGGGATGTATCTGACCCGACACTTGCAGCAGCTGGAGAGGCCACAAAAGTTCCTCACCAAAAGGATAAAGGGTCTCAAAAATCTGTCCTATGCTGCCCGACTGAAAGAACTCCAGCTCTATTCAGTCACTTACCGCTTGCTCAGAGGTGACCTTTGCCTAACATACAAGGCCATGTCAAACCCAGATTTGATGAATATGCTTCACCTCAAAAATCTAGATCCACCAGAGCCACAAGGGCGGGAGACTTAAACCTCGACACGGCTATTAATAGGACGTGCTGGAGGGATAGATTCATCACCCAAAGACTCCCTATGCTGTGGAACAAAATCCCGGTACATGTGAGGCAGAGCACCTCGCTGGCCTTGTTCAAGAGAAATCTTGACCAATGGATGGGAGATCGCAGATATACCCCAGGGATTACCTCAGTGTCACTGCTCGACAGAGGCACAGCAAAATAATGGGTATATTTCCCCATACTAAAGGGGTGGCGTAAGCCACAAAACGATGGGCTAGGCTTGTAAATGCCCTCGGGCAGATAGCCTAGTATGAACCTATGAACCTATGAACCTATGAACATATAAAGATTCTAGTTGTCTACTGATGTACTATGTTCTTCATCTGTAAATATGTTGTAAGTAATTGCTATGTAAATTGTTAATCGCTATGTAATCCAATGTAACTACTGTCTGTTTATTTTAACTGTGGAGCTTTTCTCCCTGGGCCTCCACTGAAAATGGACCTACATCCAGTCAGGCACTACCGGTCAACAAATGTAAATAAATAAATAAATAAAAATAAATATAAATATGCTTGATCATCAACTTGTGCAGATGAAGCTGTCATTGCCCTATCCCCTATGGAGTTGTTTGACATGGGGCTGCTTATGCCTGATGCACAGCGTGACAACATCATGCATATGCAAGTAAATTATTTGTATTCCATTTGAATGCATCATAGTTGTTTTCTTTTTTCTTTATTTGCCTCATATATCAGTCATTGTTATGACATTCCCATATAGATAATCATAACTGGATTCTATTTAAGTTCAGTACATATGTAGATGGAAGGATTATCTGTTCATTAAAGAGTTTATCACTCACCTTTATTAGTGCTGCCAAGAACGTTGTAGCCTGGAGTTGCCTGTGTCTGGTCTCACAGCAGCCAGCCATTACACGGGTATGCAAGGGCTGCTTTGTTACAATGCATCAGTAATGTTGCTGTTTGTATCTGTTTAGTTCTTTCTATGTTCTTTGTAAGTGCTATTCACTACATCTTAGCCAGTACCATGGTTTATTGTGCATGCCTCCATCTACCATGATTGTTCACAGCTACAGGTTTTTCATCTGACCCCCTCCTCTGTGTCTGCTGGGTCTGCCTGTGGTGCTGGAGACTGCTGTGTCTGTCCTGGCCACCCTGCTACAAATGCTTTCTGAGTGTAATGCTATGTAAGATGGCAAAAACAGTATTTTGGTGGAGGTGGTGGGGTCATGTTGCAGGGTGCCTGTATCTAGAGAGCAGTATCATGATTTCAGCAGCCCAAATATACTGTCTATGACATTTCTAGTCTGTGCATGTGAAGCTTTCTAACCTGGTTCAGTGGGGTTGTGTGGCCTCCTCACAGTGGTCATGAGCTAAGATTCTAGTGCATATCCTGCATCCCCTACTGGATGTTCCTTGAGAAGTCACCTTTTGAAAACCTTAGGTACAGGTCACTGGAGTACCATATGTGGGAGTCATAGAAACTGTCAGCATGCCCTGCACATACATTATAAATAATACTTCGTGTATTACAGACCACCTGACAGTTGATGGAGTGATAGCATTTTCTGTTCACATGACTCATTCCCAATTCACTAAGTGGAGCTTTTATTTCAATGTGGGTGCAGGATATGGCCACACAAACTCAGGGAAATGTGTTATTGCATACAAGTTTTGCTTTGTGATAGGTTTCTTTCCTCTGTGGCATGTGGAAACTAGATATGGTCCCCCAGCATTGCACTGAGGAAGTGGTGGAGTATTCTTGATACAGAGCCATGTGCCCCTCCCCCACTGTATCCCTTGTATGTCACTGAAAAGTCCCTATAGCTAGTCTGCAAACTTTAGTTTCCACTGGGATGGTTTTTCCATGATTCACATGGGGCTTCAGGTGAGGATGGCAGATGCCTGCTATTTGCTGCACAGTATTCCTGTCCACCCTGCAGCATTCTAGTATTTCAGTTTCATGTAGTGCATGGTCTGAACACCAGCATGGCAGCAGCAGCACTTTATATCAGTGCCTGTTGCACATGCAAGTCTATAATGGCTACAGCACCCCTAACATTTTTTTTTAAATTCTCCTGTGGATATATTCCAGCATATGTTGGAATTTCGAGCTAAATGAGTGTGACATGTCTGTGCTTGTTTTATATGTTTCTGAACTGCTCCACCATTTTTTGCTTCAATGACATGCAGCACAGCTTATTGTACATTCATTAGTATATGTGGTTAGTAACCTTTGTTTTGCAGCCAGCCATGAATTGTATTGCTGTTTCCTGAATTGTACATTCCCTGTTCATTGCTGCTTATCACACACATGAGCTTAACATGGTGAGCATGCATTCATGAATCCAGGCCACTGAGGGCATCAAGGGCATCACAAAGGAATTATCATACATGTCATTCACCAAACCTTTCATCATATTTTCATAAACTAAACATTATCTATCCCTAATTTTGGATATGATGCTATACTTTTATTGTCATACACTTTGGATCTGCCACCCTTTTGCCACAGAAATAACACTATTAGTATGGTCTAGGTGAAAAACTTTCTTTATTTCCTTGAATTAATACCACTTTGGGAAATATAATCTGTCTTGCTGTGTCTTCCGATTAAGACTTATTGACAGCCTTGGCAATGACTGCAGTTACCTGATAGGTAAATGAATGGACACGACAGCTCTCACCCCGGTGTGGAGTGAGTGGGTGGCCATGACAGTGGCTTGATAGCTTTTAAGATGCATGAGCAGAAAAAAATATATAAAGAAAGTCTCACTAATATCTGTAGATTGAGACTACACTGTACCTCTACCTGGTAATGACACTACTGTCACTCAGCACTTCAGTTCTATTGTCTGATCGATTTTTGTATGACTACATCTAAGAATTTTGTAGTAGTCAGAAATAATGCAGACTCAGTTTTAAAGTATACATCAAAAAATGTTTCTTTGCCCAGGTGCAAAATTGCTCTTATTTGAAACTGAGGCATCTGAAGTGGCTGCACTGTTTATCTAAAAGTCATGCTGCTAGACAAAATTTTGCGAATACAGTTAAAGCCAAACAAATATTTCCTTTGCTCAGTTGCAGTTAATAGCTGCCAGTTCTGCCTTGTAGTTGGAATATAAGACACACCTGATACTGTATTGCATCCCTATGGAACATGTCCAGCAGGTTTTTCAGCAGTCCTGGTCTAATCCTTCTTGTAAAATAAATCCCTTTACAGTTCACCATGTTATGCTACACTTAACTGCTTGACTTCTATCCATTCTAACCCCCTGTCTATGTTAAATATCAGTTGCATCTATCCTAACCCCCATCTCTGTAAAATATAAGTTGCATGTATCCATCCTAACCCCAGTGTCTATAAAATATCAACTGCAGCAATCCATCCTAACCCCTGTCTCTGTAAAATAAAAGTTGCATGTATCCATCCTAGACTCCGTATCTATAAAATATCAGCTGCAGCAATCCATCCTAACCCCCATTTCTGTAAAAAAATCATCTGATGATTTACCTTCTTCCAGCAGAACTTTCTGTTAAACAGGTAGAAGACCCTTGAGTACTTCTAAGATAATAATCCAGTTTCTTGAGTCAGCACTTGCAGCTTCATTACCTACTACATCCTTCTCTAAACTGCAAATCAAATTATTCTTCTATAGCAAAGGATAGCATTTCATCCTCCGGGCTCTCTGCTTCTACTGACTCTATTTCTACTGGTACTCTATCTAGGCATGCCATCCAAATACTGTCATGATATGTACATGTATGTGACTGGAGAGATATTCTCCAGTGGGTGAGCCTCTGGTGAACAATGACATGCAGAATAAGAGAATTTAATTCACCACTACCTCCTTGCTTGGTTGTGTTACTTACAGGTTCATAGATTAGTACTAGGCTAACTGCCCTTATGAACCATTTAAGCCTAGCTGTTTACCCTATGTGAGTATCAAACCCTGCACCTTGTGTAAACACCTTAACCATTATGCCAACTTCCTACTTGAACCTCTTTGACAAGGACTTTTGTCTATGAGGGCATGACAAGGTAATTTTGATACATTACTTCACAACAGCATTATTAATTGTCCAGAAAAGTTAAAAAATAATCTTCTGTTTAAGTGGATTTAGCATTACTTAACTGATTGCATACAAATATTGTTATACGAGGAACATCATTTGAAGAGATTAAAGTTACAGATGGTATTTTTTAGGCTTTGGTGTGGGGTACTTTCCTTTTACCGGCATCCCGTGGGGATTGGTAGATGCTGGATAACTGTAGTTTCTGGTTGCTTGAGGGTTACTATTAAAAACAGGCCTGACTACTACTGTACCCTATACTATTTGTCTGGTTTGACTTGTTCTCAGGTTGGGGAGAGAGGGAATTTATTCCTATCTTCCTTTTTAAAACTCTAAAACTCTAAAAACATAGGCTATATTTCTGTGGGGGGGAAACAGAAAGTGCAACATATGAAGATTGTACTGTATTTCTTCGATATTTTTTGCCGGTTGCTTGAGTTTCGGTTAACTGAGAGTTTACTGTATTTATATTTTCTATTCAATTCTCAAAGATCTTGGTTAAATAAATAAACAGAAGATTGTTAGACTGGATGGATGAATGGGAACACTCGAGAAATGGACTACTAACAGAGCTTGCCGGATGGAATTACAGGCTTGTGGACAATTAACTATATTTTAAATTGTATATTACAGTACCAAGACTAAAAGCCATGCTGAAGCAACCTATTCCATTTCTTACATTTAATACATTATTGTAAAAAAATATATATATATATCTATATCTATGTATGTCTAGCTATATATATATATATATATATATATATATATATATATATATATACACGAGTGTGTGTGTGTGTGTGTGTGTGTGTGTGTGTGTGTGTGTATATATATATATATATATATATCTATATATATATATATATATATATATATATATATATATATATATATATATAGGTCCACTTTTAAATTTCGAGACACCAAATCCTCAAACATCACAATGCCAAAGCTCAGATGTTCGAAGTTTTGGAATCTCGAAATAAAAAAAAACAAAAAAAAAAACAAAAACAAAAAAACACCTAAAACAATAAAACTTCATCAATTATATTTTTTGCAGGGGGGTAAGCCCCCCTGCACCCCCCATGGGAGAGGGGTTGCGACCCCCTCACCCCACCGCCTGCTACTTAGATATACCAACTCCGAGATCGCACTACAGTGTACAGAATGGTAAAGTTCTCATTCCACAGTGTCTGGCGATCTCAATTGTTAAGTTTCGAGATTCCAAAGCTTTGATAATCTGACCTTCAGAACTGTGATGTTCGAGCTTTTGAAGTGTTGAAATTTAAAAGTGGACTCATACACTCATACATATATATATATATATATATATATATATATATATATATATATATATATATATATATACATACACATACATGCACATACACACACGCAAAAAAAAAAAAAAAAAAAAATATATATATATATATATATATATATATATATATATATTTAACATTTGTTAACCAGGAAAGTCTGACTTGAAAGGAAGCCAATTTTCAGTGGAGGCCTGGGGAGAAACACTCCAGATGCATGTCCTTGTAATATGGGAGGAAACCCAAGCACCCGGATGAAACCCACATGACCACAGGGAGGACATGCAGACTCCACAAAGAAGGCACTACAGCCGAGAATTGAAACACTGCACCACTGCATCATCTCTCTCTCTCTCTCTGTATATATATATATATATATATATATATATATATATATATATATATATATATATATATAGTGATATAACCGCAAAAATAGAAGAGTAGAGATAATAGAGAGAGTTTTTATCATATTGCATTCTGAAGAAGGTCTACCATCTATAAAGAACGAAAGCTTAATTATCTGTTCTTAGTCTGCATATTTTTATTTATTTAAATATTTAAAAGTTTATCTGTTGCTGCAGCCGATTTTCATTTTATTTATTTTTTTATATTTAGAACTTCACAAAGTATATATATATATATATATATATATATATATATATATATATGTATGTATACATATATATATATATATATATATATATATATATATATATATATATATATATATATATAGACATATATATATATATATATATATATATATATATATATATATAGATAGATATACATAGATACACACAGACACACACACACACACACACACACACACACTAACTTCAGACCCAGGAAAATGAGAAAATATTAAAACAAAATGAAATCACTTTCTGTGCACTCATAAACCACCTTTGCAATAAAGAATGGAGATTATAAAATTCAACTGTCATGGAGATGAAAATGTCCAGTGGAAACCTAATTGAATTTACTCGACAAATGGTGTGGAAGCACTTATATGGCAACTCACCTTACAAATGTGTGGACCAAAAAAAGTGCTCAAAAGATTTGTAATTCAGCTAACTGATCAAAGGGTGAATAAGCTAAGTCAATGGGGGTCTGTGTTAAGTAAAGCACATAGAAGGAAGCATATGCTGATAAGCAGCTGTATTGTTAAGGACGTGCAAGGAGCTTTGGCAGTTATTTCTGCTAACTCTGCTTTAATACATAAAAATGATATTTTACTGCTATTGCATTCTCATCTTTCTTCTACAACTGAGACAGATGGTGCATCCCACATCATAACAGTTTGTACGGTGATATTGTTACTGTTAGACATTCGCACAAATTGCTACTGCTGTTCCATTTCTTCTATATTATAATAACTGTTATATTGCTTTTTTATGTGTTGATTCAGTAACATAACAGCACTACAAGCTCTGCTCTGATGGCAACAAATTTACCTCACTTATCTTTTTGCCTAGTTTGTGTAATTCACCTCCACCTGCAGACATCTCACAATATTTTTATGTCAGAGAAGTTAGCCATGTCATAACAAAAAGTTATAATGGAATTGTTATATTTTATGCCTTTCCTGTCTTCAGTTTAAAGCAACAAAATGAGTTTCCGCCAAAGAGGCATTTATTCATCACAATACTAAAGTATTTTTTAAAGTTTAACTCAGCACTCAATGTACATTATCATAACAGTGGTGACTGATAATTTTTAAGAGTTCTGTCTTCTTGTTGCTATGTTACCACTGCGGTCACTCAAGCTTGTTCTTGCAGTCAAGGTTTACCAGTTATAACTCAAAATGACAATCCTTGTGTTAATAAATGTGTAGTTATCATTTCTTCACTGGAGTGATGCTTTTTAACAGCAGTGTCTGGCTGGTGATTTATTGTTTTCCCGCCTTATAAACAAGAAGAATATAAGAAACAAGAAGAGTATACAGGCAAAGAGGTTGGCAACGAAGAAGTGGGATTGTCAGAGAGATGAAGAAAGTAGACAGGGGTATAAGGAGATGAGGTGCATGGCAAAGAGAGAGGTGGCAAAGGCTAAGGATAAGGCGTATGAAGAGTTGTATGAAAGGTTGGACACTAAGGAGGGAGAAAAGGACTTGTACCGATTGGCTAGACAGAGGGACCGAGCTAGGAAAGATGTGCAGCAGGTAAAGGTGATAAAGGATAATGAGGGAAACATGCTCACAAGCGAGGAGTGTGTGTTGAGGAGATGGAAAGAGTACTTTGAGGGGTTGATGAATGAAGAGAATGAGAGGGAGAGAAGGTTGGATGATGTAGGGATAGTGAATCATGAAGTACAATGGATTAGCAAGGAGGAAGTAAGGATAGTTATGAAGAGAATGAAGAATGGAAAGGCTGTTGGCCCAGATGACATACCAGTGGAAGCATGCATGTGTTTAGGTGAAATGGCAGTGGAATTTTTAACCAGATTGTTTAATGAAATCTTGGAAAGTGAGAGGATGCCTGAGGAATGGAGAAAAAGTGTTTTGGTACCGATTTTAAGAATAAGGGTGATGTGCAGAGCTGTAGTAACTACAGAGGGATTAAACTGATCAGTCACAGCATGAAGTTATGGGAAAGAGTAGTGGAAGCTAGGTTAAGAACGGATATGATGATTAGTGAACAGCAGTATGGTTTCATGCTGGGAAAGAGCACTACAGATGCGATGTTTGCTCTGAGAGTGTTGATGGAGAAATACAGAGAATGTCAGAAGGATTTGCATTGTGTTTTTGTAGACTTGGAGAAAGCATATGACAGGGTGCCTAGAGAGGAATTGTGGTATTGTATGAGGAAAGGATGAGTGACGGATGCATTTAAGGTGGAGGTGGTGTTACATCAAGGATCAGCTCTGAGCCCTTTCTTATTTGCAATGATAATGGATAGGTTGACAGACGAGATCAGACAGGAGTCCCCATGGACTATGATGTTTGTAGATGACATTGTGATCTGTAGTGAGAGTAGGGAACAGGTGGAGGAGACCCTGGAGAGATGGAGATATGCTCTAGAGAGAAGAGGAATGAAGGTCAGCAGGACTAAGACAGAATATATGTGTGTGAATGAGAGGGAGGATAGAGGAATGGTGAGGATGCAGGGAGTAGAGGTGGCGAAGGTGGATGAGTTTAAATACTTGGGGTCAATAGTTCAGAGTAACGGCGAGTGTGGAAGAGAGGTGAAGAAAAGAGCACAGGCAGGATGGAGTGGGTGGAGAAGAGTGTCAGGAGTGATTTGTGACAGACGAGTACCAGTAAGAGTGAAAGGGAAGGTCTACAAGAGGGTAGTGAAACCAGCTATGTTATATGGGTTGGAGACAGTGGCATTGACAAAAAGGCAGGAGTCAGGGCTGGACATGGCAGAGTTAAAGACATTAAGATTTGCACTGGGTGTGACAAGGGTGGACAGGATTAGGAATAAGTATATTAGAGGGTCAGCCCAGGTTGGAAGGTTTGGAGACAAAGCCAGAGAGGCAAGATTATGTTGGTTTGGACATGTGCTGAGAAGGGATGCGGAGTATATTGGGAAAAAGATGCTAAGGATGAAGCTACCAGGTAACAGGAAAAGAGGAAGGCCTAAAATAAGGTTTATGGATGTGGTGAGAGAGGTCATGCAGGTGGTTGGTATGACAGAACAAGATGCAGAGGACAGGAAGAAATGGAAACAGGTGATCCACTGTGGTGACCCCTAATGGGAACAGCCGAAAGAAGATGATGATAAACACATAAGTGACATGATTACAGAGAGGTGAGTACAAAGAACACAAAGCCAATGAGCATCGTAATGTTGGCAGACATGCAGCTGACCCATGCTCCTGCTTAGCCAGGATGTGAGAGGAGGTATAATTCTGGAACCCAAGTGACATACCAGAGGGATTGCCATGGGCTACAGTAATGAGGAAGTAGATAGATTCAATTTACTGTACTGCAACAAAATTTAAAGGGAAACATGAAAGTATGTGACTACTCTGGAAAGTATGCAAACTGAGGGGCAGCCTTTGCTTATGCACTGTCCCCTTTTCAAGGTAAATCTACCCATAGAAAAATCAAAGATTAACATGAAAGCACACATAATAACAGTTCAGATCTACAAAAATGGAGCATTTAATGCTTGAAACCAATATGTGTTCGTCAAATAACTACTGCAAGTTGTAAAAAAAATTTTTTTCTGACTGTATTTTCTTTTCCTTGTGACTTTGACATAGTAGTTAAAAATGTAAAAGCAGAGCTTTAAGCTAGCATTACCCAAATTATTTTGTATAAGCAGAATTTACCACATTTTCCTTTAGCTTGTGGATGTAAGGGGGAAATGCAGTCACAATATCAATGGATGAGTTTAGAGGTCTAGATCGTTAAAGCTGTTAGTAAAGCAGATGTTGTAGGATATTTTAAGTTTAAGGATGGTTTTGAGAACCACCTTTGTGCAATAACAGTTTGATATTGTGGTCAAAGCCATTTTTGGTGGGGAAGGAGAGTTGTTAATTAAAGACCATCCATGAAGGGTCCCTATCCCATTTTCCTAAGGTAACAAAGAAATTATGGCAGAGTAACTATCTCTTTTTCTTGCTATACATGTATAACATAACAAAATAATTAGTTATAAATTGCCAGCAGATACCTACTACTCACTTCCTTAAAATGTGAATCAGTATATCAAGCCAAGGCATCAAATTGTATCCAGATGAAAACTTTCTAAGCAGGGAAAGACCTTTCTAAACAGTTCTCCTGTGAACAGGGAGCCCACCACCACACCCACACACTTATTCCTTATGGTTTCCTTGTCTGGTATTGTCTTTGCATCGCAATGTGAAGTTGGGCCTTGGTCAATCGCATAAGTAGTGCCACAATTAAGGTACTACTTGTATGTATTAGATGCTGTCTTGCAAACCCTACTTGCTCAACACTATTAGACAGATTTGTTTTTCCTTTAATGCTTACTGTCTTGTATGCTGAATTTTCTGAGAGTGGTGTGTAATGAATTACCCATTAGTAATTACCAGATCTAAACAATCGATGTAGAATACATGTGAAGTAAATAAGAAAAAAAAAATATTTTAATAAGCATGGAAACTAACACGACAGAAGTAAAAAAGCAGACCGACACAATAAATCATATGCTCTCTGTTGGCAAGATATGTTAAGGAGTAATTTAAACTAAGTACATCCATTCTGGACTTAGGGACACTAAGGCATACACAGAAAAAAAATTCTGAATTAATGAATGAATGAAACTTCAATTGAAAAAGAGATCTTATGAGATTTAACTAGACATTACCTTTTCAAGAAAATCATGGAAACATGGTATCCAAATAGTGCAGTGGGCAAATGTGGCCTAAAGCTTGATGAATCAAAAAAGTAGAAGCTTCATCACCTGTTATGACTAGCAAGGAAGGTAATGGAATGCTTTCTTTAAGATGAAAATGGTAGATGTCACACGAATCTAGCAAAAGTACCCGAGTAACAAAAGTAATGGTCTTTGGGAGTCAGGAATGGTAGAGCTAAAATGGTGGTATGGACTTTCCCATGTTACTTAATAAAATCTCACAAATCAGGTAATAATATGTGTGACAATGTGTGGCTTATTTATTGGCTTCATTAATAAGGAGGCGGGGCATTTCTAATAAACTGAACCCATCCTGAAGGTAATGGGGGAATCACAGTGAAGTCCCTTATGCTTCAGTTCTGGGACAAGTTCTTTATAATGCCTTTATAAGTGACACTGTGGAGTGATTCCAGGAAACGTTTGCCTTCAAAATATTAAAAAGATTTCCAACCAGCCTGACAGTCAGAGGACAGAAGAAATAATGAGGAGTGGTTTGGTAAGGCTTGAGGAAAGATTACAAATACTGTAGCTTAAACTCACTACCGAGAGGTATAAAACAATACATTTGTGAAACAAAAATCTGTGACAAAAACACAAAAGGAGACAAGGACTAATGATAGCAATCTGGAAAACCATCTGCTCTTCTCTTAAGCAGATTATGTAAAACAATGAAATTAACACAAACATACTTCAAGCAAGACAGATGTGTTATTGACCTGTGTAAGGAGAGGTACTACCAGTACTACAGGAAAATCAAAATGTTATTCCTCTGGACAAGTAGTCAATGATGTTCCATTTGGAGTAATTGATACTTTTCTGAAGACCCATCTTTGCAGGGATGTATAAAACACATCTACAGAGCAGAAAGTGCAAATGTAATGATATAATGTCTCTTCCAGAAGCTACATAAAGTGAGAGCTAAGAAGATGAACGTGCGCATATTATAGCAAAAGTTGGAAATGCAACAGTACAAGCATGCTGACAGTGCCCCTGAGAGTAAATTTCTGCAGACAATTAAATACACAAGGATAAAATGACATAAAAAAGTTGGACTTATTCATGGAAAAAGTGATGAAGCATAGTTTCATGGAGAGCTGGAGCACAAATAACCTAGCTCCATTAAGGAGTTAAGGGTATTCAAAGCAATGAGAGAACTAAAAAACATACAGGAGAGATGTAAGTACAATTCTTTCAACTAAGGGTACTCCTATGCTTATAAATGCTATAAGTTCTTCAACTTTAATGTAATACTCCCTCTATAATCATTTTGTTTGATTTTCCTATGGAAATTACCCAGTGACTGTTCTTGTACCCACTCATTTTTTTATCCCTATGGGCAAGGGCCAGACATTTCAGGACTGGATAAGAGCCCTGAAGCCAAATTATTCCTGTGTGGAGAGGCTTATCAGCCCATTTGCTTCCCTGGGGATGTGAGTCGGATAATAGAGCATTTCCAGTTTACTAATCCCACAGAGTTCCTCTCCCATCCCACCTACCATTCTCCATAAGTGGCTTACAGACTTCAAATGGTTTCCAGCCAGAGAAAGACTTATGTACCAACCACACACACAATCCCTGATTCACTGGCACACTGCTCATGCAAAGTGAGCTTTCTGGAGGGAGTTTGATCTTGGTTCTTTTCCTTATGGTCCAAGATCGGAGGGTAAGAGGTAAGTTCCAATAACCATTATTCTTGGAAAGGGAGTTTTTTTCCAAACCATGACTCTTAATATATAAAAAATCTTTGCTACTTTTATCTTGTAGTGTGTGTGTGTGTGTGTGTGTGTGTGTGTGTGTGTGTGTGTGTGTGTGTTGGTACAATCTTTTTAATCTTCTTACATAATTGTCAATAGCTCTACTCTATAAATTTTTAGTTGTTATGGAAAATTGCTACAATGGTATTATATATCAAGTATACACAAATAATGTTCTGCACAACTACAAAAATATTTCCTTATTCCAATGTTCATTGACCTCAAACTTAGTGTATACCCTACTTGATATAAATGCAATTACTTCATCTCAATGAAGCAGTACTTCATAAATAGGGCTGTCAACAAATAATTTTGCCTCTGTGGAATTGCATTCTGTGCAAGCTGCTAAGCAATGAACTAAATCAATTATTTGCACTGAGTTTAGGATATCATATTCTTTTTTTTATATTTTCAGCTATACACCAGCATGTTTAGCACCTATGGAAAGACAAGTAGTGTAAATAGTTATCCCTATGGGCAAGGGCCAGACATTTCAGGACTGGATAAGAGCCCTGAAGCCAAATTATTCCTGTGTGGAGAGGCTTATCAGCCCATTTGCTTCCCTGGGGATGTGAGTCGGATAATAGAGCATTTCCAGTTTACTAATCCCACAGAGTTCCTCTCCCATCCCACCTACCATTCTCCAACAAATATAGGTGCCTTATCTGCACTCATCTCCACTGTAAAGAATCTCTTAAGTGTTGTGTGCAGAAAAACATTAAATTAATAGAATAACAAAAAAAGTAAAGAAATGTTAGGCACAGATGAAACAAGTAGATAAAGTACTGCAAATTGTGACAAATCTCACCAAGGAAATGAGTCGCATGGCATAGCTCAAGGAATGGAGAAGTATGATCTACTGAAAAGAAATAATACTTCTCCAAAGGATAAATGAAACCAAAGCTATTTTATGAAGATATCAGATATGCATAATAAATAGAATATTGCAAAGGAAAGTAGACAAACTACAGAACAAAGAACTCCAAAACAAACATCAAAAAGGAATGGAAGCGCTAACAGTAAAGAATCATTTTTAATTGCAGTATAGCAAAGTTCAAAATGCCAGAGAAATTTATCATCAAAATAAAGACAGTATGGACAGTAAGTGAAAAGGATGCACTTTCATTGAGGAAACTTAGGCACATTTGTTTATGTCTTGCATTTGTAACTTGAGTGGTACTAACAAAAGAAAAGGAATATGAAGAAAGAATTGCAGTTAGACAGCTACAACTGCACAAGATTTTTTTGAGTCTATATAAAAAAGACAATATATAAATGTGTATGCATATCTGTAGCTGAGCTACCCCTACAGGTTTATGATAGTGTAAGACTAGTGGATTCCTTGAGTACTATAGATCGTTAGCTAACAACCAACACTGATAAGGCAAATGTATTTACTTATTTACATTTTGGTAAACAGGTAGTTGAGCCGGTCCAAAAACCTTTTACAGTCTTGTATCTTAGCAAAGCTGGAAAAAAGAATTATAGCACACATATTCTGTGAAGCAGCAACACTGATATTTCATTTTCATTTTTACGTGAGGTGGAGAAATGAGAGCCACCATAGATTATTATCAAGTTTTGTCACAAATGCAAGAAGTTTAAACAACAAATTATCCTAACAGATTATGGGGATTGGAAAATAGGGACTTTGATGGGTAGAGTTACAAAAACTGGGTGGAAAGTCATTGACTGGATAAAACCAACAGTTGGTTTGTATAATATTTAGCAGTTGTAGAATATTTACTTCCTCTAAGAGTGGAGGTATATTAATCTTCATTAAAATAATGTATATGTGATAGATATAATTGATTTTACAACTGCAGTAGCATAACAGGTTGTGTGATTGTTGTTTTATGACTACAGAATCCTGAGGTTTGATGCACATGCATTTGTTAGGCATCTGACTGCTCACTGCAGGATTTCACAAAGTTTAGTGATCTCCTGAACATACGATCCTGTGAACATGTCATGGTTTACGAAGATTTCAGTTTAACAAAAACCTTCTAGAACACCATCACCAATACCTCCTTAGATTAATAAAACTATTTACAACTTATTTAACAGATAGGGAAATGAAACAATCCATTAATGCATCTACCAATGTGAATGATATTCATAGCATCATTTTTATTACTCATGCAAACATCTTTGCATAATTTTTTCTGTATCTTTTTTCCCTTCTGCCATTCTGACCATCAAGCCTCTCTCTACTGGTATGAAGCCCATTTGCTATCGAGAGGTGAGGAGAATACTGACATGTTATCCCTTCAGGTCTTCTAGAATGAGGGCCATTCAGAGGGTCCGTTATCCTGTCAAACATCAGGATTCTTCACCTTTGCTGGCATCCCAACAACTGATGACATTATATATGCTCTGACTCCCAACACTTCTAGACTCACCTCTATGCCCTGCTGTGAGATCTGACTAACTAGAGCTGCAGACATGACTGGTTAGGGCCTCAAACTATCCTCTCCCCTCCCAGGAGTGGCCAGGATGGGCGTCCTCATCCTTTCTTGCCTGCTCAGTCAAGAGCCCAGGCTGCTAACTTACATGCGTGATTTATGGTTATAGCTGGTTTACCAGGTAGTGATCATGATTATGAAATTAGGTAACTATTCCAAGGAGATCGAGAATATAATCAAAGTGAACCATAAATCATTATTTATGCACTATGCAGTCACTGATAAACTGTGGCTGAGAATCAGTGCTATATGCCATACTTTACTATGTTTAGACTGTCACAGAAACAGATCACATAATTATCAAAAATCTGTAATCAACAAAACAGCAAAAGAATGTTAAAAAGGAATGTAACTGTTTGCAGAAAACAATTTAAAATGTATTCTTGGACATTGAGAGGCATGAAAATGAGTTAGCAACTAACTTCAAGAATAACAACAGTATTTTTTTCTAAATGTAATGTAGAAGCGTAGTGTAGTATCAAAACACGGAGGAGCAAATAATAATCCAAATAAAGTGCTGATAGCAAAACGAAGCACAATGGCAACTCTGGAATATGCAAAAACTTTTAATGGAAATAAAAGATGAGCGCTTTCGCGTGGTCCATCCACGCTTCATCATTCTAAATGTATGACAATGAACAAGGGCAGTGAGTGACCATATTTCCTTGCATGACAAAAATAGTGAGGTTGTTACCTTGAATGAGAAACTAATATTTTATGATATAGATGAAGATGGTATTTTTATGCCTATAGAATATAATCTTCCTTTAATAGCATAGGTTCATAGGTTCATACTAGGCTATCTGCCCGAGGGCATTTACAAGCCTAGCCCATCGTTTTGTGGCTTACGCCACCCCTTTAGTATGGGGAACTATACCCCTTATTTTGCTGTGCCTCTGTCGAGCAGTGACACTGAGGTAATCCCTGGGGTATATCTGCAATCAGCATGTGTATCAAAATGAAATCACTCTGTCATCCAAACCCTCACCAATACAATATGCAAGTTTATCACACACTCACAGAAAGAAAAAACACCTTTCCAAAGTACAACAAGCAAAATGGCTTCCTGTCAAACACAGGGCAGACCTCCTTCTTGGATTGCAACTGTTTAAACTACTGCAAAATCAAACTTCTCTCCACTGGCTTCCAGACCCATACGAGACTCCCCAACATACTGTTGAAGAAGCCTAGACCATTCCAGAGCCTCACTTACAGGTAACTCATATTAAACTACAGTGTACAAATACCTGCTTCTCTGTACCAACTTTACTTAAAGAAACATCCTCTTACTCAAAATTCCACTGAAACTGCACTTTCCTGAAAATGGTAAAATGCCATTGTGATATGTCAAATCACATAACCTAATCAAGCCATAAAGTCACACTTACTGATACCCTGCATATTACCTCTGCACTAATTCCTCCATAATTAAAACTCTTGATATACTAATGCAGTGCTAAATTACTTCAAACATTGGGTCTGTTTTGGAAGCAGAGCTGGATCATGGTATAATGGAGCCCTCTAGGAAGGGTAATGGATTGCTCCCCCCCAAGGCAGCCCCCCACAGCACCAGCCCCACCAGGAGCCATTCCAGTATCCCATTGCTTGATTATTTCTCCCCAGTTACCATAAGCACTGTTCGAAGCTGTCAGTGTGCATACTATTCTCTTCTTTATTTCTACAATGATTACATATATTTGGAGTTAATTTGAAACTTTTATTTGAAATTTTATAGCACAAATATTGAGATCTGTTTGCTAAACAAAACAATACAGTTTCACAATGAGAACTTAATTACCATGAAGAGTAAACTTCTGTGCCCCTGACACTCATATTTATTGAAATGGCATTGGAAACCCACATTCATAGAAAATGCATCAGGCCAGTGGTGGATTAAGTTTACCTTTGGGCTGATTTCAAACTATAGGCCCCTTGCACACATTTTAGGACCATTCATACACCTTCCTGATTGCATTAAATTATTTTCCTTGTATAATACAGCATCACGCACTACAGTGTGTTTCAAATTTGTAGTTTTGAATATTATTCCAGTAAGCAATAAAACAAAATGTATGAATCAATAATAACAAAACTACCCATCTCAGAACAACTATAAAAGGCCACTCAGGCTTCTGTCATTACAATCCATCTATATCAGTAAATATGCACAATCTTTGCAGAAGTAAAAGTCATCTGAATAATTCTATGTTAAAGAGATTTGAAACTAATGAAGAAGTTGCTGCTGGTAAACACCTTTACATTTCACTGTTTCTGCTGCCCTTGTAGAATAAATTGCCAAGGGGGGTATGGCAAAGATGGCTAATTGAAAGCAGCAACTGGTAAAAACTTTGTGACTGAAAACATTTCTTTGACAGGAAATATAATAAAAAACTAAAAATTGTAGCTACATGTTAGCTAATTTTATTCACTAATAGTCAAAGAAAAGATTTATAGCTTCATGTTCTTCAAAAGCTGCCATTTTCCTGTCAGAATTTCAACTACTTGGTTAAGAGACAAGAGACTTCAACACGAGCCACTCAAGAAATGGTACTCAGGATTCTTGCATTGAAAAAGACATACAGTCGCTAATATCAAGTATGCAGGATGCATTACTTAAAATGGACAAACTGGATAACAAAATAGAAACTTTCAAAGAAGAGACAAGAAAGAAGATGACACATTTAAAAATTCATATAAAGCAACAAAATGCACAAATCATCAGTATGAAAGAAGCTTTAAATAATCATGAAGGGAGAATAACTGATGGTGAGTCTCATACTGAATTTCTTTTAAAACAAAATAACTGGCTCATAGATAGAGTTGATGATTTAAAAAATAGACTGAGATGAAATAATATTACAATTTATGGTATATGTGAAAAGTATGAGGGAGGCCATATAATAAACTTCTTAATAACCTGGCTACATAAAATATTAAATCTACCTGAAACTTTAGCTTTTGGAACTGAAATAGTACATAGATCCCTGATAGCACATTTGAAGAAGGAAAACTCATCACCACATTCAAAGATAATTAAGTTTATGTCTAGCTTAGAACAATAGATGAACATGTAGCCAGATTTGATGATTATTACAGTAAAGTAATTAGTAAAGTAAAATCCTGCTTATCACTGATCCAGGAACTTAAAAAACAATATCAATGCCACTCTGATGTTTCCTGGAAAGATCAAATTATTTCTTTCTAAAAGAACTAAAACATTTGACACACTAGAGGAGGCATCCACTTTTATCAACAAAAGTAAAATCTTTACTAATACTAAAGAAATTGATTAGAAAAATATATCCCTAAAAAGACAATGTGAGCTGAATTCCTGGAAAACCAGCTCTTAAATTAAACAGCTAAAAAACAAGTGAACTTTATTCTCTGATTGCAGGACTTTTATTATCTGAAATAATAGATTTGCCCTTTAAGTAAAATGTTTGTATTGGACATTAAACTTCAAAAGATATGTAAGTGTGTATTTATATTTTAAGCTAAAACATTTTTCATGATAAGGAATATAAATGGTTAGTTTTATTGTTTTACTATATTTATAGTGAGAGATTTAATATATTTCATTTAATTAAACTTATAAATCTATTTATAAATGTTAAACAAATACTTCCTGTAAGACAGTGTCATTAAATTATAAGCAATACAATTGGTAACCTTTAGGCTGTATAACTTAAAAAATGTATTTTATTTGTTTAACTTTGCTTAGTATGTGCATTTATGGGTTAAATGAATGTCACATCTAAGTAATATGCTATTTAGAAGTGTTAAAGTGCTTGTGATTTTATTTTCTTTGTTCCTGTGCAATACATTTCTTTTACAGGTTGTTTATGAAGCAAGTAACTCTTTAAAAAAAGCTTGAAAACATAAGAATGTTCCAGTTGTGTGAGAATGCAGGATTCTTGCTTGCTTTTCTTCCTGCTTTAAGCTGTTCTGAATAAAATCTAGGTCAAAGTTCATCACTGATGTATGTGAAAAGAGAAAAAACTTTATTTTTCTATCTTTATTTTCAAGTATATGTATGAGAAATATGCTCAAAATAACACACACACACACACACACACACACACACACACACACATATATATATATATATATATATATATATATATTTTTTTTTTTCTTAGAAGTGAAGATTTGGTAAAACAAAAGCTATGGTAATGTTTTATATTGAGCTGTTGCTGATATATATTTTGCTGAATGTTAATAGCTAATGCTGTAACACTATTAAATCTAACTGTACATATTAATGAAGAGAAATAAAGTTAGATGTTTGTTACTGATTAAAACAGTTTAAATTAATTAAGAAGAATGAGAAACTTATAAAGAAAATTAGTAGCTGCTGTGAATTGTCATTTTCACATGCAGTAATCAAATTCTAATGTCAGGGTGTGAAGCTTAGATCAGAACAGCAGTTCACAATGGCTAAAAACACACATTCAAATTAAACAAGCAGGAATTATATATATATATATATATATATATATATATATATATATATATATATAGTCAATATTGCTTGTAATACTAGAATTAATAAGAAAATTAAACATCTTATGAATAATATGCATATATACAAGAAACAAAATATCTACTATGTAAGATTAATAAAGAGCAGTATTAGTAAGTTAACAAATATATGCATATATTGTAATATCTAATAGACAGCTGATGATTCAATAGCTGTTTGATTGGAGATTTTAAAAATACAAGATATATAGAATAACATAGAATATTGGTGGCTAATAAGACAGAAATTACATTTAAATAACAAACTGTTTATAAGACAGATATGTATTACATATGCCTGCATATGTCCGAAATGTGAATGTAAAATATCTCACATAATTTATATAGAAAATCATATAAAATATTTGAAAAGTCATGAAAGTTGAAATTTGAAATGTGGCCGTCTAAAGTTTTTTGCATATTGTATGTTATTACATTCAATAATACTACCTGAAGTAACTAATTTCATAAGTCAGAGCTGAGATTTGAGTGTTATATTGGTGAATCTGTACATTCATTTTTGATAGAAAGTAAAGCAGATTTTTCAATATGTTTGAACTCAGGGAGAATGGGATTTGAATTAAACACATTGTAACTTTTGAATGCAATGCAGACTGTAAATTTTGTTTGACTCCATTGAAATTGCAAGACATTCTCTTTGGCTTCAGTAATGTACATATTTTCTATGAATTAATTTAATAAGCTAAAGGGTTTTTAAATATTATATTTGTCATATTAAGAGTGTTACACAATTTTTAGATATAGACACTTGTACTTTTAAAATTAATTCAGAGCTTTTGTTAGATCTAAAAATATGTATATATTTTAGCATGATGAATATATATGTGCACTGATTAAACATGGAAAGGATAATATGTTAGTTTCCTCATACAGACCTATTTCATTATCAAATGTAGACTATAAAATATTTACATCCATATTTGCCACAAGATTAAGTCAATAAATTAACATATGACAATATAAAAAAGGTACTTACTATCTTAGATTTAGCCAAAGGACTGAACAAGAAATTGGCCCTAACTAGCTCAGATATCGAGACTGTTTTTAATTCTGTAGATTGGAACTACTTGTTTAAATCTTTAGAAGCATTTGCATTTCCAGAACAATTTATTGCAATATTTAAAAAACCTGTATAGAGACTCCAAAGCATATGTTAAAAATTGGATCTTACATTTCTCAAGGATTCACTTTAAACAAGAGTAGAAAGCAAGGCTGTCCCTTGTTCCCTCTATTTGCCTTAGTTACTAGCTAATAGTAATAGCTAATAGTATAAGAAGAAATGAAAAGACAGATGGATTCCCAATTAACAAGGACTGTCAATCTAAAATAAAGCTTTTTGCAGATGATATTTTGCAACTATAAGATATTTAAATTATTCAATTGAAGAAATAGATGAGGAAATTGAAAAGTTTCAAGTAGTATTACTGATAAAATTTAATAATAATAAAACTGAAACTTTAGTATTAAAACAATTGTTAGATAGTAAGTTTAAAGATAAATATAATTGGGAAGAAAAAGAACTAAAATAATTAGAAATAAAAATCTATCAAGATAAGAGTAAGAATATTAATAATAATTAAACAATGAAGTACTACTTATTAAAATGGGATGATTTATTTTTACTTTTAAGGGTAGGTTATTACTTATTAAAATTATTATGTTACCCAAGATTATATACATATTGCATTCAATAATTTTATAACTTTTAAAGAAAATGGAAAAATGTTAATGCCATTCTTATGATATCCTTAAAATTCAAGAATTGCTTATATAAATCATATAAGATTATGGGAGTATGGTGATATTAGCTTCCCAGATGTAGGATCTTATTCATTTGCTGCAAATTCTAGCTCTATCATACTCTGGATAGACTCAAGTTAAACTAGTCAATCAAAAGCCACTCAGGAGCAGATTTTATTAAATTCTTATAAGTTTATCAAATATGAAAACTTTGTTACTTAAATCAGTTAGCCAAACTTCTTCAAGTTTATACTGGAAAGTTTTTATGTGGAATATAAACTTAGAATGTTTGTTACTCCCTGTAAAATCTCTAAGTTTAGTAAAATGATTTCTTCGGTCTGTTGGAGAGTTAGTAAAGATGTAAAAGCTGATTGGCCACACACATGTTTATGGATTGTGATAAAGCACATGTACATTGGAAAGAAATAAATATGTTTTTAAGGGGTTATGTTCTGTTAATTGCTCTAACTAGATCAATAATACTAATGAATGCTCTACTTCCTTTATTTGTAAAAGCCAAACAACAAAATCTGTTCTTGAATCTCCTGGCAGTAGCTAGAAAAGTTATTGTAAAAAACTTGGAAATCAAATTCAATTCCTACAGTCTTTTTAAATTTAACAGCAATACTGTGTAAAACTGAAAAAGAAATGATCAGAGCAAGCTCTATAAATCACACTAAGACTTTAGTGGTGGGGATAGCCTTGAAATTTTGCTATTGAAATACCAAAACTCTTAATGTGTTAATTGTATAGCATTACTGACTCAATATAGTATTCCTAACATTGTATAACAGTATGTGATGTTGAATTTCTTCCTTCCTGTGTATATATTGTAAATATGTTAAATTAGTAAAAAGATTTCTTAAAAAAATAATAAATTAACTATGTTACATTAAAAAAAATGGTAAGCTGGTAATATCGCCATAGGAAATAACTGGCAAACTGACAAGAGTTTCATAGTTACTAGGCATCTCATCCAAAGGAGGACACACTTAGGAGTGCTGCACCTCCAACCCCCTTAAAGAACAGTGCAGTATCAGTAATCCAGCTACATGATGTGTGAGTAAAGTCCATAGCCTTTTACACCAAAGGTGAGTGTGCTACCTGTTGCACTACTGCCACTGCTTTCAAATTATGTACCACAAACACTAATGGTCATGAACAACAATAAAATTACCATCCCTTGAAACTCACAGTTCCGTGAAAATGCACTAAAAATCAAATTCCTTGAAAAAGCAATGAAACTCAAATTCCTTGAAAACACAATGAAACTCACATTCCCTGAATATGCACCCCTGATAAGTGAGCAGTCTAGTAGTTGGTGTAGGGAATTCAGGCTCTTCTCTCCTGCAACCAAGGTACAAGGTTTGAGCCTGAGCAAGTTAATTAACTAACCTGTCAGCTGAACTAAGGGATTTCACACACATACACTCAAATACACACCCCTACCTAACTATCTCTATACACTTAACATGTCAGGGTTGAATGCTGGGAGAGTGGAAGAGAAGACAATTGTTCCACATTTGAATTCTACTTGAGCAGCAGTGATACAAGAGAACAGAAAGTTAGAGTTGTGTAGTATGGAAAGTTATGTGTGTGTGTGCATGATGCAGAGTGCATCCTTAAACAAGGAACATAAGTTTAATTTAATTAAAATAAAATGCTGCGGCACCACCCAACCAGAAGGCACCCTCAGCTAATAGCCAGCCAGTGGGCCCTAGGCTACTGCCTAGGTCAACTGTTGCTGGATCAGGCTGTGTTTGTAAGCAAGCAAAGCCGTCTAAATAACCTGTATTAAAATATATATTAATTTGTATGCAGCTGCATATAACAATGCAATACATGTTTTATAAATCTGGCCACCTGTGTTTATGACTGTGTATAAATGATTTACCTATATATATATATACATATATATATATATATATATATATATATATATATATATATATATATATATATATATATATATATATATATATATATATATATATATATATATATATATATGTGTGTGTGTGTGTATATATATATATATATATATATATATATATATATATATATATATATATGTATGTATATATATATATATATATCAGTCTACTTTGTTTCATTGAATCTCATTTCATTTCACCCTGACCACTTCGCTGAAAACTCAAATTACTGAAAACTCATTTCACTGAATCTCATTTCACTGAACTGCAGTTAGTATATATGGCACTGTGTAGAGTAGTACTGTAAGGCAAGCAAAAGGTATATGCCCTTTTCTCCACTGTAGTGCAATCCTTGAGTTAGTATATATAGTTATGGGGTATTGGGGGCATAGTCCCGCACTTAGTTTGAGTACATATTGCCTTCTGGAGAGAGTTAGTCATTGTTGTTGCAACTATGCATGTCTATTGTTTAAAATTTGTTTTGAAGTTTTTGGTAAAATACAATATAAAACAAACAAGGTGGAGAGAGAAAAGGGCATATACTTTTTACTTGCATTACAGTACTCTACACAGTGCCATATATACTATGTTCAGTTCAGTGAAATGAGTTTTCAGTGAAGTGGTCGGGGTGAAATGAAATTCAGTGAAATGAGATTCAATGAAACAAAGTCGACCCATATATATATATATATATATATATATATATATATATATATAATATGATTATCTTTGCTACTGTATATACTTTCTCTATATTTAAAAATTGTATAATTATAGAAACTTTCCCTATTGCAATATAATTCTGTAATTGTCAAACTTTAATGCTTTCCTGGACTGAGACTGAAAATGGTTGTTTGTGATCAGTTTTTTACCACAGTTAAGACATTTAAATAAATAAATAAATAAAAATAAAATAAAACAATACATGTCACTCAGTTACAACATAGTTAATGATAACTTCACATGCATGATGCAATTAGCCTCATGAAAAATGATCAGATAAATTAACATTAAGAAACTATTATGTATGGACAGTATTCCAAACAATTAATTTAAAGAACTTAGGAATGTAATTGCTGAACTGCTAACTAAGCTATTTAGGACATAGTTTGAGGGAAAAGGCATTCCCAAGGAATTGCATTTCACTGTTATAAAGCTGATATTAAAAAACATAGGAGAACAAGAGGAGGTCACGAATTACAAATATCTGATCAATGGCAGTAAAGTATAAGAACAAGCTTGTTGTAATGAGACTACAGGACCAATGTACAGGGCTAACATATATTAGTACATGTATATGGCTGGCAGATTAACCATCTGTACTAATTATAGGTAAATATAGTGTATATACATTTTTCTAGCACTTGACTTGGTCAACCATATAAATTTTGCCAAGCTAAAAGGGTAGAACTCCTGAAACAGTAATCTGGTTAAAAGACGGGGGGGGGGGGTTTAAGTGCAGGACAATAATAGTGACTGGTACTGTGCTGCAAATGTTGAATATTCGGTGCTTCAGACTCAAAGCCTTGAAAGGCCTTCAAAGAGTTTTCCACTTACTAGTGTAGGATCATATACTCTATCACTTATCCACCTACCCAAATTTTTAAATCGGATGAGACAACCAGATTTCTTAGTTTTTAATGGATCAGATTTCAACCATTGCTTACCTCTACTATGAAATTAATTCCCAAGAATTCTGGCGTTACCTAAATTTACATCTGTCAACAGCTTATTATTTCTTGTTATTAAGTCGTGACCTTTTTTATTAATCCCTGTACTTACAGTGATCATTGTATATACTTTTGTAAATAACAATTAGATCACCCTCAACCAGTCTATAACTGATGGAATAAATAGACAATATTTCTAGTCTTTTCCTGTATTTAACATCTCTCAAACCCTTAACCTGTCTAGTAATCTAATACTCTGAAGTCTTTCTAACCTTCTAAACTAAATAATATAATTACAAAAAAATAAATAGTGCCCCATATTCAACAGCTGGTCTCACTATTGTTTTATATAATGGAATCAATATTTTTTACCCTAATGGTAATAGCCTAAGAAAGCTTTCGATCTCATAATAACACCTTCTAAGAACTTTCAGCAAATTCAATCTATAATTGAATTTACTAACAATTTGTCCAAGTCCCTTATTACCTCTGCTTCTAGTAACAAACAGTTCTTCCTAGTTAGCATTGCTAAAATGTGTAAATGTAGTCTTCTTAACATTAAACTCCATATGAGATGTCATAGCCCAAAATTCCAGATTGTCCAAGTAACCTTGCACCCTGACTTATCCCCACTTGAGGTAACTATTGACTTAATTTTTGTATCATCCATATATTTACTCAGCCAGATTTTATTAGCTGGTGTGGGATATTGTAAACAAAATATGGCCTGATACTGACCCCTGGGGAACACCAGAGGAAACTGACTTCTTGTCTGAGACTATTAACAGTTTTTATCTTACATCATCTATGTTTTAACTAATTAATGTAATTGATCTAAATCCTGTACATAGCTGCACTGCATTTTTCTGTTTATATTGTCTAACTGTTGATATTAAACCCTAGTTTCATTCTTATGCACTGAGTGTATGTCAGGCTAGTTCAGGAATTATCTTTGCATTAAGGCAGTTCTAGGCCACTCAGCTCAAAACTAAGGGTCTAAGAATTTCAAAGCTACTATTTGCTGTGATCGTTTAAATTACTGTTGCATTGTAATAGTTTCATTACATAGGGAAAAAGAACATTGTCGTTTCTTTTCTTCATCTGATTTTCAAAATTCATTTTACCAGTCTGTATCTGCTTTAACTAAGGTCTTTAAGCCTATATTAGTAATTCCAGTAACTAGCTGCACTGCATTTTGCTGTTTAAGTGGTCTAACTGTTGGTATTAACCCTAGTTTCATTATTATATACGGGGTGTATGTCAGGTAAGTTCAGCACTTGTTTTTGCATTAAAGCAGTTCCATGCCTGTCAGCTCAGAGCCTAATTGTTTTTCTTTTCTACTCATCTTGTTATAGCTGTGATCTTAAACCCAGTGTCTCTGTTGTTGCCTGCCCCTTATAATAATTTGACAATATAATTCCCCTCCGTCTCCCCATTAATTGACTGTTGATAAGTACAGAAGTATAATTTTGCAAAGTTTCTCCCCTTAAACTAATCACCAGGCTAAAAGACCTTTGATACATTTTTGTAATGCTGTGTGTACTGAAACTGCTTTCGGTGATGTTAATATTAAACTACTGAGTTTTTTTTTTTTACTATAATTAGTTTACTTATTCTTGCTGGTATTAGAAGGCAGCTTTCAGGCTATATTTTTGTACTGAACTTTAAATACGCAGTAGCAAGTTCACCAAAACATTATTTTTAAACCTAACTCCAATCAGTTATAGATGTCCTTATATTCACCGCTGCAGTATTCATCAAGTATGGGATTCCATGCCGTGGAAGCCCAATGTCCGGCCAGTGTGCCAAAGCCTATCATTGTCTTGAGGTATGCTGAAATTCACCCAAACTGTCCTTGTGTAGCATAGGGCATAAAGGTGACGTTTAGGCATACCATCTTCAGAACTTCTTTGCTGCCAGTCCGAACACAGTTTCTAACCATTGGTTTATTTGCCTATATCTGTTTTCTCCCATTTTCTACTGCATCTTTGTATTCCAGTGAATAACCTTGTTTGCTGAAGTCCTCACCATTGCAGATAAGTACCCAGTTGGGTTTTGTTCTTTTTCTTGAATGTTTTGTGCTGTTCAGGGTTAATGTCATCCAGGAAGGGAAAATGCCAGTGTAGGAAACAGGTTTCCCCATAAAGACCACCATAAGTGCCTTTTTTGCCTAGGAGCTTCTCATGACCATACATCTTGTTTAATTTGTCAGGTGTTTGTCCCTAAACCTTTTCATAGTAGGCTTTCTTCCCTTTCCTTGTATCTTGAGAACCAGTGTCTTAAGCTTCTTGCCAAAGAAACAGTGGGAGGAATTTCCCTCCCAGAGGGTTAGCCATCAGGGAAGAAGAAGATGAAAAAGGTAAGACCAGAATATTCCACTGTCCAGCCTCTGCTGGGTATTTCCTCTGAGGTTGTTACAAACCCAGAGGCTCGCCTGGCTGTGTTGTCAAATTTCTGCACCGCGTCCGGGATGGAGGCAGGCGAGGATCTGGAGGGCAGCATGTCCAAAGAAGCTTTGCAGGCATCAGTTTTGGACATTCAGGGGGAACCATGGTTGATTGTTTCCAAGTGGTCAAGGGGGGTTATGCAGATTCTTCTTAGGGACGAAATTCTTACTACAGTTGTTGAATGCCGTCCTGAGTCAGAGCCTTCTCACTTTTCTAGGGTGGATGTTCCCTTAAAAAAAGAAACAGAAAACTAAACATGTTTCTTCTGCTCCTAGGGATCCACAAAGTGATTAGCAAGCTTAACTCAGGGGTTATTTCATTCTATACTGTCATTAAGGCCTCCTCAAGGAGTTTTGGTTCTTGCTCCTCCTTGGCCCTCTTCTCCACTTAAAAGCCCCAGAGAACTGAATTCTTCTGAGGAAGAGTTGGATTCTGATGAAGAATCTCTTACTTATTCTACTCATATTCCTTCTCCTTTGGCCTCTGGGTCAGAGGATGAGGAATCTAATGGTTCTGATACTCCTGAGGAAATTTCCTTTGGGGACACAATTTCTAGGATGCTGGAATTTTTTTAAATGGGCTTGTGCCTAGGTTTCTGATATCCACAAGAGGTATTATGAGTTACAGAAGATGGAATCTCCTAAACCTGTGGCTATTCCTCCTGTTTTGGCTGCTTTATGGAATGTTTATTCTAATGTCTCTTGTTTTGGCTGCTTTATGGAATGTTTATTCTAATGTCTCTAAAGCACCTGATTCTCTGCCCTCTACTCCCAAGAAGCCTGTTAGATTTTATAGGTTGCCTGAAGATTATTCCTTTTTGCTCAAATGTCCTGCTGCGGTCCCTCTGTGATGTCTGTAGCCTCTGATAAGCCATCTCATTTGCTTCCTTCGTCAAAGTTACTGTCTTCTGACAAGGACAGCAGAACTATGGACAGACTAGGTAAGAAGGTTTATAGTTCTGCTACCCTAGCTTTTAGGGCAATTAATTATCAGAACCATATATCTAGATATGTGTTGGCTCTTCTTTCTCAGGCTTGTCAGCTTTTTCTGATCTTACTGACTCTAAGAGCAAATATTCTGCTCTTCCCTTGCTAGAGACTTCCTCTCAAGTAGTTCATCATTCTATTAAATGTAGTTATGATGCAGCAGATGCCTCTTCTAGGGCTGCTGCTTTTGGTTCAGTGATGAGGAGGTATTCTTGGCTTAGGCTTCGACCTTTACCTGATGATATCAAGGCTAAGTTGATAGATGCACCTCTGGATAATAAACTTTTGCTTGGGGAAGCAGCTGCTAGTTTCTTTAAGTCTCTTTAGGGCAAGGGGAAAGCCTTACAGGAGCTTAAACATGTTTGTTTCTCCTGTTTCTAAATTTCAGAGAAACTACCCTTCTAAGCCAGCCTTTGTTCGTAGGTAATCTTTCCCTCCTGCTAAAGGTAACAAGGGTGGTAAAAGGGCTCCTTCTGCTAAGGCCACTCAGACTGCAGGATTCAGAAGCCTTCATTTCCTGACAAACCAGGTGCTGTCTGACTGTCTGTTATGAACCACATTCCTCTTTCTCTTCAGCTTTCTCTTTCACTTCTTATTTGGCTTTGAATCACTCAGGAGTCTTGGGTTCTGTCAATTATTCGTCAGGGGTACTTCATGGTGTGAAAATCCCATCCTCCTTTTATAGGCATTCCTCAGCCTCCTTGGGAAGAGCTTCCTTTTTTCCCAGAGGTTCCTCGAGATCTGTTGTCTCAGGGTACTATTCAAGAGTTGCCTGTGTCCCAAAGGGGGAAGGGGTTTTATTCAAGAATGTCTCTAGTGTCCAGAAAAAAGGGTACTTGGAGACTGATTTTAGACCTCTCTCATCTAAACACTTTTCTGAAGGTGCCTTCATTTTGGATGTTGTCCCTTCGGACTTTGCTTCTTCTCTTGCTCCCTCAGGCCTTTCTGGTGTTTCTGGATATCAAGGATGCTTGTATCCATATTCCGATCCATCCTCTTTTCAGGAAGTTTTGCATTTCTCTGTTGCTTCCCAGCATTTTCAGTTCTGTGCTTTACCATTTGGCCTTTCTACTGCCCCCAAGGGTGTTCACCAAATGCCTCGCTCTTGTGACTGCTGTTTGCAGGCTTCAAGGGATCCAAATATTTCCTTACTTGGATGATCTGCTGAATCAGGCATTCTCTCTAGAGATCCTTTTACAAAATCTTTGTTTTGCCATTTCTCTTCTTCAGAGCCTGGTGTTCATGATAAACATTCCAAACATCTTCTCTGACTCATTCTCAGGATCATGTCTTTCTGGGTTGCAGGATTCAAACAGTGCCAATGCTGGCATCCCTACCTCCTCCAAAGGCCTTAACTTTCAATCTCTTCTTTCCCTGGCCTCCATTACAGCCAGGGAGTTTCTGAGAGCTCTGGGTTTCATGGCTTTCACCAATCTAATGCTCCCTTTGGCCTAACTCCACGTGAGGAAGTTCCAGTGGTCTCTAAAGTCAGTGTGGCTTTAACATGTGCATCCTCTAGACTTTACAGTTCCTCTTTTCCTTGTCTCAAGAAGGAACTTCTCTGGTAGATTCAGCAGTTGTCTCTGAATTCAGGGATCCCTTTTCATCTCCCTCTTCCCTCTCAGGATCTGTTCAGAGATGCTTCAGATGTGGGATGGGAAGCAACCTTTGGCTCCCTGAAGATGCAGAGAGTGCGGTCATCTCGTCAGCAGAAGGAGCATGTCAACATTAAAGAGAGAGCTCTTATGCAGGCTCTTCAGGCATTTCAACCTCTTTTCTCTCCAGGGCCTCTCACAGTGATGTGGTATATCAACAAACAGGGGGGAACAAGATCTTACCTTTTTTGCCAGTTGGCACTTCTGGTATGGGATCTGGCTGTCAAGTGTCAAGTGACTCTTCAGGCAGTTTATATTCCTTGAGATCAGAACATTGTAGCAGACACTTTGCAGGTCCTTCACTCAATCCCATGAATGGATGCTTCACAGGGTTGTGTTTCTGGACATTGTTCACCAGTGGGGTACTCCTCAAATAGATCTCTTTGCCTCCCCTCTGAACAGACAACTTCCTCTGTTTTGTGCCAGAGTCCCAGATCCTCTGGTATGGAAGGTGGACGCCCTCTCATTTTCTTGGAATAGGATGTTTCTTTATGCATCTCCTCCCCTTCCTCTCATTCCAAAAGTCCAGTTCAAGATTCAACAGGATCCTCTAAAAATCTTATTGGTGACTCCCTTTTGGCCGTGACAGCACTGATTTCCTCTACTTCTGCATCTCATCAAGGGCAGTCATCACAAGTTACCTGACAGAGTGGATCTACTCACACAAGACAATGGATCTCTCATCCAGCCCCACCTGCCCATACTTTGACTGATACTGTGGGTGACAGGGTTTTGATTCCTCTTAGACACCTTCTTTCTAAGGATGTGCTGTAAGTCCTGCAGGAGGCCAGGAAACCTACTACTAGGAAATCCTACTTATCTAAATGGAAGAGGTTTTCTATTTGATGCCTTTCACATGATTTGGACTCGCTTACTGTGAATGTTCCTTTGGTTCTCTTATTTATGTGAGTTGTTCAATGCTGGCTTGGCCTATTCTTCTATTAAGGCCCACTTATCACCTATTTCTGCTTGTCTGACTAACTCCTGCTTTAGCTTCTATATTTGGGGCTAAGCAATTTCTTAAAGGTGTCCTTAATATTATATGTCCCAGGAAGCCTGTTCCTCCTCTCTGGGATCTTAATTTTGTTCTGGACAAATTGACTTAGGCTCCAACTGAGCCTGCTGTTTCAGCTTCCTTCCAACATTGTTCTTGGAAGACAGTTCTTTTGTAAGCTCTTACTTCTGCCAGACGGGATTCTGAGTTGCAAGCCCTTATGGCTTGGCAGCCTTTTTTGATATTCCATGAGGACAGGGTGTCCTTGCGTACTAATCCTTCTTTTATGTCTAAGGTGGTTAATGAGTTGTCACTTGATCAGTCTATTCATTTGCCTACTTTTATCCCCTCTCCACAATCTGACAGGGTGCTGCATACTTTGGACATACATAGACAGCTCAGATTTTATTTGGATAAGACTAAAGCCATCAGAAAATCTGATCAGTTGTTTCCTTTTATCCCAGGTCTTTAGGATTATCTGTTTCCAAGCAAACTATTTCTACTTGGATTTCAAAGGCTATTTCTTTTTGTTACACTTTTCATGGTGAGAGCCTTCCTTCTTCTGTAAAGGCTCATTCTGCTAGAGCTGTGGCTTCTTCTGGTGCTTTTTACAAGGGTTCAGACACTAATTCTATTCTTGAAGCAGCTACCTGGACTTCTGTGCATACCTTTACCAAACATTACAAGTTGGATGGTATCTCCAGAGCTAGAGCTGGTTTTGTTAATGCCATTCTTCATGGTTTCTTAGCGGGCTCTACTGCTGCTTCCTCATCCCAGGTTTCGTCTTGAGCTTTGGCACTCTCCCATAAGTGATGCATACTGCAGCAGTGAATGTAAGGACATAGTACAGTTGTGTAAAATCTTACCATAATGGTTGATGTCCTTGCCTTCACTGCTGCAGTATTCACTCCCTCCCTCCATCTCCCTAGTCTTTTTTCCTTCCTGGATGTGCGGGTTCTCTTCGATTTTCCTTGGACTGGTGTCCCTTCTGGGGCAATCACTTCTGTGGATGGTATACCTGAACGTTACCTATCCGAGGAGTGTTTGGGTGATGTTCAGCGTACTTTAAAGCAATGGTAGGCTTTGGTAGTCTGGTTGGACATCAGGCTTCCATGGCAGGGTATCTCAAACATGATGAATACTGCAGCTGTGAAGGCAAGGACATCTACTATTATGGTAAGATTTTACACAACTGCACTTTACCCCTGTCTCCAGAGTTATTCCTGTTGTTAACATGGACCAACACTACCTCACAACTTCTGTAGCCAGCCTGATTGAGATGGGCATCTTGAGACAGTGTAAGAACTGTTTCATGCAGTCTGATGATCATCTATTATTCAAACAGCATAACACAGTGTGTGTGTGAGAGATATACATATATAATATCCTTGGAGGCAAAAATCTCACACACAGTAAACTCTGGCACCAAAATCTTCAGCAGTACATCACATGTCACACCTCTCCAAGGCTATCAAAATACACATAATCCATCATATGCTGAGGTTCAAAAGACTAACCTGCCTAAATCTCAAAGACCTCCAAACAGAACACAGGCACAAAGCACAATCATCAGATTAAGCCTACTTCCTCACATAACACAAAGAGTCCCAAAGTCACAGATGCTGAGCCTGTTAAACAGGCATAAACCCAACCAAACATTCTTGTTATAGGTGACTCCATTGTAAGATATACAGCTGTGCCTCTTTCCCAGGCTGAGCAAGGAATGATGACAGTTAGTTGCTTGTCTGGTGCCAGGATCTGTCAGATCACACAGTACCAGTGTGACTCTGTCATAGTTCATGCTAGTGTCATTGTCTTAAGGTGTACCTCCCTGGACTATATGAGGAGAGTGACATGACAGAGCTCTCAGACTATATGTCCAAGGTAGGTATAAACCTAGCATTGAGCAGCATTCTACCTTCTCCAAGGATGATGCCATGATATGAGCAAAAAATAACTGACTTCAATAATTGGCTTAGTTTTTGGTGTTATTCAAAGGGGGGTCCAATATTTGTCAGCCTAGGAGAATATGATCAACAGACCATGCTGCTTTGACAGTGATGGCGCGCATCTGTCCCCTCTAGGGTTTTAAATTATTGGCAGAGACATTGTTCACCACCATAGTGCCTTTTTTACACAATGTCAACCTGATAAACCTACCAACATAATGAAACAAGAAAAGGAAGATATTGAGGTGTTACAGATCAATGTTAGGAGCTTAAACAAGAAACTCCTACAAGCCCTTCTCACCCTGGAGAACATTGACATCTGTGTAATAACTGAGACATGATTTAAAATAGTAGATACCACTCCAGGGCTATAATGCCTTCTGCATGTTTAGACCAGCTTCTCTGCAGGAGGGGAAAAAAGGTGGAAGCATCTCAATCTGCATCCAGAAGAGACTTGCATCAAGGCTGGTAAAGCAGTATGACGAACTAGAGCTTCTCCGTGTCCAAATAGCCATCAGAAAGGTCCAGTACCACATATTAGCTAGCTACAGAACTCCCTCTATGACACAAGAAAATCACAATGCCTACCTACAGGAACTAGAATTACTCAGTATTAAACCCAATCCCACAGTCTTACATGATCTAAACTATCTAACTATAGACTGGGAAACCTACCCCAATACTAGTGCACAAGCACACAGATTTCTGGGCTTTGTCACTTCAAATGCCCTGGAACAATTAGTCAGAGTACCCACTAGTGGGAATAACATCTCAGATCTTGTATTTACTAACATGGAAGCATCTTACACCATCCATTGCATATCTTCATCACTTGATTGGTCTGACCATAGAGAAGTCTCCTTCAAAATAAAACTGAAACCAGAGATCCCTTCAACCCAGAGTACCTTCAGAAATTTCCTCAAGACAAAAAAACTATTAAGTGATACACTGGCAATCTTCAAATCCCCAACAAACCAAGTAAACTCTACTGAATATACAGATATGTACACCACCACACTATACCAGCATGTAAACAGCTGCATAGATGCCATGGTGGAAGCATAATATCCAAGCTTTATAATAAAAAGAAAATAATTTTGATCAAAAGTAAGAAAAATAATTCCCAGAATGTTAGAGACCTTGTCATTGAAATAAACAACCAACTCAGAAGTCTAATAAAATCCACCAAAGCCAGGTTTGAGGCTAAATTAGCTTCCCAAGCCAAAGATTCATAATCAAAAAAGCACAACACGGCAGTGAGCTGAGCTGATTATAAACAATGTTACCTATACTGAGACTGAAGACAGAACTAAATTTATCGGCCAGTAGGTGTGGTATAGGTTTACCATCCTCTTTCCCTTCCATCTGTCCCTCAAGACATACCTGAAACTGGCTCACCTCCAGCTTTCACACAAGACCAAGTCCTAAAAGTGCTATCAAAAGCTAAAAATACTGATTTAATGTATCCTGACAATATTCCTTGATGGGTCTTAAATAGTATAAAATATGATTTAGCTACACCACTAACAACACTGTTTAATCTCATCCTCCATATAGGTTTTGTACCAGGTGAATCGACAACAGCTGCAATCATTCTCCTGCATAAGGGAGGACCTTCCACAGACCCAGGCAATTATGGAACAATAAGTCTGACCAGCCTCATATGCAAAACCATGGAAAGACCTATCATGAAAGTAATCAATCAGGACTTAAGGAACCTCCAAACACTGGCAGATTTTTGAAAGGGTCACCAATGCAATGGATGACAGCAAAATGGTACACAATGCATATTTCAACCTGGCCAAAGCTTTTGACACAACTCCCCACTCATAGTATAAAAACTAAATGCATTGGGAATAAACCCCTATGTCACCAAATAGATTGCCAACTGGTTCACAGATAGGATGCAGATAACCAAATTAGGGAAAGTTGCCTCCACACAGAGACAAGTCACTGGAGGAGCCCCCTGGTTCAGCAATGGGACCTCTCCTGTTTGGCATTTATTTTTCTGAAGTAAAAGACAATACCAAAGGGCTCTGGTGACTAAGTCTGCAGATGGCTGTAAGCAAAGAGCAGTCATTGAATCCCCAAATGCCTTAGCTATCCTGCACGGAGGCTTGTCCCAAATAAATAACTGGTACCAAAGTCATGGACCGAAACTAAATGCCAAAAATACATTATTGTATCTTTGGGAAGTCATCTATCCAAGGGAACTACCACATTAACAATGCTCCCCTAAGAGTTGACCCATTTGTTCAGAATTTGGGAAGTTATGTAAACAATGACCTAACTTTTGACTGTTACTGTCACTGTCTCCTTTTATTCAGACCTCATTAGGCAAATCATTGGATATAATGCCCCCTTTGGCATGTTTCTGTCCAGACACATGCAACAACTGGAAAGCCCAAAGAGATACATTACTAAAATGATACAAGGCATAAACAACATGTCCTATGTGGACCAACTCAAAGCCCTGTTACTATACTCGGTATCCTACAGACTGTTAAGAGGTGACCTGTGTTTGGCATACAAGGCATCCTTCAACCCATAACTAATGGATTTACTACACATCAGCAAGTCAAATGGCATCAGAAATCCTCTGCCTATGGATCTAAACCTACTGCAGCATATGCAGAGTGGTTTGGTAGAACAGGTATATCTTGCAGAGGATACTGCTGCTCTGGAACAGACTTTGCATTTACATAAAATAAAAGTTCATCCTTGTCCATATTCAAACACTGCTTAGATCTATGAATAGGAAGCAGAAATTGTACTCCTGTGCTACTAAAGGACAAAGGCAGCTCTTAAATGCTTTATTCCATGCATGGTTCCCCTCACATTATCTACAGTATGATCCCAGTTATTCTAATTAGGGCTATTATATAATTACTGACTATAGGATGGGTAAGGGTAATCTGTAACCAAATGGGATAGGTTATTTCTAGCACAAAAAGTGAAACTGTCTAGGCTTAAAATGTCCCTCAAGGACAGCTAGCCTAGTACCTACCTATGAATTTAATGTTAAGTGTCTGACCACATATGTATTTATATTATTTCCCATCATTAATGACACGACCATATCACGCTTAACAAGATCGAAATAGATGTCAATGTGTAATCTCTTCACCTCTTGCTTTCCTAAACACACTGGAAACATGTCATTAAATTTGTATGTTATGAGCACCTGGCACAATACCACGATGACTTAGGTCCAAATTAAAGTCCAGATCACTAACAAATAATTCAACCACAACATTTTCAAAACATTTTCAATACATTTACCTAAATGGCTATTAAACTTATAGGTCTATAATTTTCCACACTAGAGGCATTACCACATGTTAGGACCGGTACCAGTAATGCATCTTTCCACATTTTTTGCACATGACCTGTGATTAAGGATTCTTGTAAGAGGTGAAAAGGACATTGAGTGATATCCATAACAATATTCTCCAGGAAAGCAAAATGTTCAGGTAAACCAGTTCTACAGTTGTGTAAGGCTTAATAGTTTTGATAGGCTTTTCCAACATATCATAAGTTATTTTTGAGCATTGCTCACAACCTGGGAAGAATTCAAGATCAAACACTGCACTTTTATCTTGCATTTTGATCAGGTGATCTTAAAAAACTTTAGCCTGAATTTTAGAATCTGCTACAGAATTATTTCCAGTTATAATATTGCAGTTGGACTGAATGTCTTTCTTTAATTGCTTTAGATACTTTAAAATGCCTTCTTATTATATTTGGTGTGGCAAGCTATATTTCTCATACCTGCTTCTCACAGACCTCACAAGTTTTCTAAAAAGATTCCTAGACTTTACATATCTGATTCTGTTGCCTGTACATGGATTCAATGTACATTTTTTCCAATGATTTTTTTTCTTCATTTCTAGCATTTTCTAAAGTATTATTTCACCAAGGGAGTAAATATCCTGGTGGCATATTTGGAACAAGAATTACATGTTACTTGACTTATCAGGTGATCAATATAATTATAACATCTTTAACAGCTGAGCTCAATATTCACAAAGCACATTTCTTCTTCCCAGTACCAAGCATTTAATTTTTCTGAAATATGCACAATATCTGCTCCATAAAAGCCCTTCTTCAAACTATGCACACCTGTGAGTCCCCTGACATACAATTTAAGTATCTCCAAGTCACACACACAGGTGGTTAATTCTGATTAGGTTATACATTCACTGTTAAATTTAATATTCTTGATCAAACAATGTTAGGAATTGTATCCCTGCATGCAGGTTGTTTTACCACCTGTGTATAGCTTAACTATTTATTGACATTTAACAGGTCCCCCACCTCACCAGCAAATCTAAATGAGTTATCCCAGGAGATATCAGGACATTATAAACACTGGCTCAAATTTAAAAATCATTCAGAATGTATGATGACAGCACTTCCTCAAATCTGTTAATTTCAACACTATTCTATTTAGGAAGTCTGTAAAATAAGCAGACATTAATTATTTGATTCCTTGTGTACAATATTTACTGCAATTATTTTTATACAGTTCACTAGCATGCAGTGTGTTCAGTTTTAACATCTTATTTACATACAATGAAAATCCAATAACTTTCTTCTTCTTACTCATATTATGGTACCATGTTGTTTAATGCAGGTTCTTATCTGTTTAATCTCTATATTACTTCTGTTAATGATATCAGAAAAGGGAAGTGTTTGACAAGGAGAAATTTCATTATCTCTTTCCAATAATTGTATATTGGACAGCAATGAATAGTAGGTAAATAAATGTCAACAAAATATAGTGTATGTCATTTGATATCCTGGGCACTAAGCTCTTCATCTTCAGAGCTTTCCTGCCACTGAATAATACTCCCCTTTGTAGGCTTTTGAGGATCGACGGTCAGCTAGCTATGCAGATGAGTTCCTGTCACAGAAAAAAAAAACTTTCATTTCACATTTTGACAAAAAATTTACTTTTTTGTGAAACTTAACTTTTAAAACTTAGAAAAGGTGTTTTAATGACTGTCACATGGCTTTTAATTACTTTTAAACAGGAGCATCACTTTTTTACTTTTGTGGAAAGAAGTTGTTAAAACTATTTTTTCTGTGGTAAAAGTCATGTTATTTTAATGGGGTAAGTTTTTAAAGTCCTTTTCCTGTCTTTCAATGGGGAAAAGGTTACTTTTCTTACAACTTACTGCTGCCAGGATTCCCTGGGAGTCACGTATCTTTTTTGGCATAACCATGGAACAACCTACCAGGTTCTTGGTTTTTGCTTCTTCCCGCCACAAAAAAGAAGAAGAACGTTACTAAAACAGCCTTTAACATCACAGCAGGCTGCTAAAGTGCTTCAGCTGCAGATGGGTGGCTGTGCTGTGGACAAAACTACTTACTCAGACCACTCCTTTTTTTCCTGTGGCTCCCGCTGGTATAGTCCCTTCCCTAACTTTCCTTCTGTTTATGCATGTAAAACAGACGTTTCTCAAAAAAAAAAAAAAAATACCCATATTCCCCATCTCTATCTTGCTAATTTCTTAGTAGCTCATCTTTTGTCCTAACCTCAGTTTGCTTCTCTTTTTATTTCTTTCCTATCCTCACATTTTGAATCTTTAATCTAGTCCAAAATAGTTAAACACACCTCACACATTGGGCTTCCAAACCATCTATGTGTTGTGATCCTACTGCATGTAATGGGACATGAAGAGCACAGCTAAGTAAATTACATGTGGGGCACTGCAATCTGCAGACACCTTAAACTTAAATTCATGTCCAGTGTCCGGATGTACAAAGTGATCATCTATGTTGATAAACTCACAATAATTACATTTTTCACATGATGTATTTCCTGCACATTCATTTATCTCATATCTATCAATGGAGTGACACAGAATTCTCTTTAAATTAGGTTTATTCTTAAACCTGAAAACCAGCCTCTCACCGACAATGTTTCTAATATCTTTGTCGGTGGTAAGAATCCGCCAATGATTGTTAATAATATCATAGATGGCCCTGTTGTCAGTAGTATAATACATGGGTATTCTCATTCCTGAGGGTTTACTCCTTTCAATACTCCTAACCTCCATTTGGTTGGAGAAGTAAGGTGCAGCTCTACCTGCCCTAAAGAGGTCTAGATCTGAAAGGCCTTCTTCTATCCTCTTCCTTGTTGTAACCTCGCTCAAGTAACCTGCCTCTGAAGGCATCCAACTCATGTTTGTAACCTGAGTCTGATGCATTCAGGTGAGATATTCTCATTCCTTGTCCTTTAATAATATTCCTAAAGATGTAAGGTGGATGCGTACTTCGTCTGTGCAGGAGAGTATTCCTATGACACATCTTCCTGTGGACTCCTGTATTACTATGGCAACCCATCACCTTCTCCACATACACATCAGGATACTCTATTCTGGTTCGGGAGAAGTTCAAGGAGAACTTAAGGTAATCAGTCATACTGTTCATCTGTGTGACAAACCTATTCAATTCACCTGGGCTACCATCCCAGATGAAAAAAACATCGTCCACAAAATGAAGATAAAAAATGACAAGTTTTCTGAAGCAATCAGTCAAAAACAGAGCGTCTTCCTCCCAGAGTGCTAGAAACATGTTGGCTTAGCTATTGGCACAAGAAGTGCCCATAGCCACCCATCACGCTGTAAGTATACCTCTTGTTCATGTATAAAGACATTATTTTCAAGTATAACTTCCAGGAACAGGCAGATTCTCATCATATTCACTATATTTTGTTAAATATTCCTTAATTGATCCCACATCCAAATCATTTGGAATAATAGTGAACAATGAAGTACATCTAAGGTGACAAAAAGGGTGTCTTCCGCCATCTCAAAGGTATTAGTGAAACTATACAAATCTAGAGAAATTGTTTTGTGTCTTTAAGAACAATAGTATTCTGATCTAAAATGGGTCGTAACTGTTGTTCTACATATAAAGAAAAAGGTTCAGTGCACCACCCCCTCCCCGACACTATAGGTCTCATAGGGGGGTTTGCACAATCCTTGCGAATTTTGGGAAGGCCCTGTATGACCGGAATCATGGGGTAATCTACTTCCAGGAACCTACCCAATTTGCTGGTGATGGTAAAACTTTTAACCAGATCATCCACCATTTATTTTATAGTAGGCTGATATATGTTGATATCATCATATGATTTTATATCTCTTGATAGGATATTTATTAATCGAGATGATGCCTACCATTGTATATTCTTTGTTGTCACATTTATATATGTAGCTATGAAAGTTAGTTTCATTTTTTATATATCTTTTTATATATTTCTTTATATGCTCATCTTATTAGAGCTTCAACAACATCATCTACCTTTAAGATGTAAATTGATTAATTGCTTGAGCCTGAGGGAGTGCTTTATGATGTAGGGAGTTTGTATGGTCTGATGAAGCGAATTGTGAAAGCGCTTACCTCTGCGCACCAAGAAAAGACTATATATTTTTATATCTTTGAGACTGGATACTGTTATGCTCTTTGGTCGCCTCTGCCACATTCTATTTGCTGGTTTTATCATTTATTTCTTTGTCTGTGGCGAGGCATTTACTCCGTTGGGTGTGCGCTGTTCTTCATTGCTAATAGTCTGTTATTAATCTTCTATGATTCGATTTAGATTGCAGTTTGGCAGAATTGTCTATCGTCAATTCAACTTTTATAACCTCATGATTATTACAATGGTTGTAAAACCTGACATGAAGTAGCAGTCGTTTCTGTAGTCATTTCTGTAGGAACAGAAACAATCCTAAAAAGTTCTGGAGGTCCATAAACTCTCTGTTATACCCAGGCAAAAGCGATAATCCCTCCCTTGATCCACACGTGGCCCCAGCTGAAACTGCCTCACATTTTAATTCTTTCTTTAAAAACAGTATAGTCAATCTTCCCACTAATCAACCCACTGCCCCCAGACCCATCTGCTACAACAAGACCAAACTTCTCTCTCATACTCCTACATGCCTCCACCATAAAGAAACTCCTGCTTAAACTTAAACCTGGATCAAATGTTCCAGATAACTTACCACCAGAATTCCTACAAAAATCAGCAGATGGTATAGCCTATCCCATTAGTATACTACTAAACAGATCCATTCAAGAGTCCTTCATTCCCAACATCTAGAAAAAGGCATATATACTCCCTCTCCACAAAGGTGGAAACAGTAATGATATATATAACTTTTGTCCAATTGTCACCCTCTCTCCCATCTCCACAATTCTGGAAAAATGTATCCATAACCAACTATTTAACTACCTATTACACCACAACCTCCTCCCCCCAACCCAACATGGGTTTAGGCCTAGTCATAGCACCACCACTGTTCTTATACCTTTCTTGGACAGGGTCAACCATGCTCAAGTCTCAGGATACCTTGTCTCCTCACTATTTCTTGACCTTTTCAAGGCATTCGATACTGTCTCTCACCCACTTCTTCTGACCAAACTATCCAATTTAAGTATATCTCCCCCTACCCTAGCCTGGCTTTCGAATTACCTTACAGATAGACAAAAAGAAACCAGATGGCACCAATCCCTCTTTCCTTACCTCAACATCAGTACTGGAGTCCACTGCTCTTCAGCATTTTCATTAATGATTTCCATACCAGCATACCCCATGCTAATGTCATCCAATATGTAAATGACTCCACCATCATCTGCATGGCCAAGTCTACTTCAGAGCTACTTACACTCACCCAAAATGCCTTCAGCTCCACTGAAACCTGGAAGTATAATAGCCATTTAGCCCTAAATGATAATAAAACCAAGCTTATGTTGTTCACCAGCCCAGAAAAACAACACCCCTAACCAAAAATGAATTTACCATCAACTCACTCGACACTTGCCTCGAGGTAGTCCCATATACCAAACTTCTAGGGATCATCATAGATGAACACCTAACTTTCAACCAGCATATTAACACAAACATCAAAAAAAGCCATCATAAATTAAGGATCCTGTACAGGCACAAACACGTCCTCACTTATACAGCAAGCCTATCCCTTGCCTCTTCCTTTTTACTTCCATCCTTGCTATATGGTACATCTGCCCTTACTAATATACAATCCTCTCTTAAATCCAAACTGGACTTGTGCTACAATAAAATCGCAAAATTTGTAACCAGCGCCAAACACTCCTCCCACCACTGTGTATCACTCCCACATCTAAACTGGCTAGAACTTCCCCAACATCTAACAAACCTGCAACTAACCACAACTCATAAGCTAATCTATAAGCCTTCTAGCTATCCTGCCCTCTCCTCTCTGTTCACAATGTATCACCCAAACAGGCCTCTGCGATCAGTCAATCAGATGCCCCTTAATGTAGCAAAACCTAATCTTTCTGCCGGTCAAATGCATTACCCATATGCTATAGCAACTCTATGGAATGCTCTCCCTCCTTCAGTTAGGTCTACTAGCAACCCTGAATGATTTAAGACTTTGCTGAAACAGCACTTGTTCTCCCATTGGCTATGTACATGTACCAGCTGGACTCTTTGCTATTTAAATGAAGAGGATTATAATCAGGTAGTGTCAAAAAATACAAACTTAATCTGGCATGTTTCTTAATGATTTATTGTTTAATCATCAGATTACTGAGGTGATGTCTCATGCCTAAAATTTATGACACCAAGAATTCCTGCTATTGGTATATCAAACATACACAAAAGTTGTGATGACCCCCCCCCCCCCCCATGAGAGTAAGTATATCAGCAAACGTAAGCAAGATGGACTGTTTTCTTTAGATAGAAAGAAAAATTTGGGTCTTTTTCCCAGGTTTTAAAAGACCCTTGGAATTTCCTGGATCCATTATATATATAGTGAGGAATTGTGGCTGGTTACTGCAGACATTAAGGACCTTTTCAGTCATTCTACAGGATTCAGGTGTAATATGGGGCAGGATCTTTTCTTTGATCTAAAAACAATGGACCCTGGGGACATTGATTTGACGTGTGAATTTTTGGAGGTTCCTTTACAGAGCAACTATTTTGTATCTGACGAGGACTACTTTGGACAGAAAAAAGGAGTTGCTATGGGAGATGCTTTAGTTCGTGTGTTTGCGAACCTTATTCTTTATAAGGGAGAAAAGGTTGTTTTTAAGAGTGCTTTAGTCCCAAAATTATAACTATGCACATAAGGTTTGGATGACATTTTTATTATACGGAACTGTAATCTTTTTTGAACTGGAGGTATTTTTTATTTTTTGGGAATAGTCTGGAGTTTTTGGAGTTAGGATGTCATTTTTCCAATGACAAAAGCAATTTATATGTCACTGTTTATAAAAATAAAGTAGATGGTAGATTTGAATCCAGTATATATCTTGGATCTACCTTCAGCAGTTCTTATTTACATTCAAGTAGTGTCCACACACATATGTTAAATGTAATATTATGAAAGGACAGTTTGGAACATTGTCACGTTTGCTCTCTGATGAACTGGTATTTCAAAATGAAACTGGGACATTCAAGCAATTGTGTTTGGAATGTTCATCTCCACTTAATATGATTAAGTATAAAATGCAGGAAATATGCCAAAAAGGGAGGACTAGGGTGGGGTTTGTTGACATGCACCAGTGTGATGTTACAAACAGTGTAGATATATTTATTTTTACAAATATATTATGACTGGTAATTCAGGTGATACTTTTCATTAAAGAGCCATTTTAACTGTAACTATATATGCATGTGCGTGTGCGCGCGCATGCGCATGTGTGTGTGTGTGTGTGTGTGTGTGTGTGTATCTATATCTGATCTATATATATATATATATATATATATATATATCTCTCTCTCTCTATATATATATATATATATATATATATATATATATATATATATATATATATATATATATATATATGTGTGTGTGTGTGTGTGTGTATTTATATATATATATATATATATATATATATATATATATATATATATACACATGTATTAGTATATCTGTATCTATCTGTATATATATTTATACACACACACACACACACACACACACACACACACACACACACACACACACACACACACACACACACACACACACACTCCTATAAAAACTGCAGAACTTTCTCAGGAAGGTGGAAGGAGGCAAGTGGAGCCAGTGTAGGTTAAAAAGAACAATTTTATTTTTAAGTGAAAAAAATGAGCTTATTTGTGGGCTTTTGTTCGTTAAACTCTAAGGTGTCAAACTTCTTCAGAAATGATTATAAAACTATGATGTCATTTTAGAAATAGTGCTTAACATTGTTAGCAAAGAAAGGGTGGTCATATGTCATTTCCTGTCTATACCACCTCAGTGCACACCTGAGGTTCAGGTTGCCATTTAGATCTGGCAGTATGTCTGCCCTGAGCAGGATCTGCCACCTAAGCTCTTTTAATTCTAGCAGGGAGTTAACGTCTCCAAAAAAGGTGGAGTTGCTTTCAGTGCTAAGAACTTGAAATCTGCTGGTCTGGGGCATGAGTTGCTCTGCTTAGCTAATGCACTGCTTAGGTTTTTGTTGGTAATAGCTAGTAGGTGCTCCCTGATTCTTTGTTTAAGTTTTCGTGTATTTTTACTGATGTAGAATGTGCTGCAGCCTGTGCATAAACCGAGGTAAACCACATTTTTAGAATCACAGTTAAAATACTGTTTTAATCGGATGGTGATACTGGGGGCTCTAAGGGTGAGTTTTTTTACAGGCCAGAATGTAATTGCAGTTGCTGCAGTGTCTGGACTGGTGCATGCTAGTATCCTGGTGGGTGGGAGGCATGTTGAACCTTCTCTCTGATTCAAACATGGTTTTAAGGAACCAGGACTTTTTGTAGTTGAAGGGTGGTGTAAGCCCTAGCTCCCTGCAAAGTTCCTAGCTGCTCTGTATTATGTGCCAGTTTCTCTCAATGATCTGCCTAATGCTGATGGTGTCTAAGAGATCAGTAGTGGGAATCTGGGGGTGTTTTTGGTGTCTGCCGTAGGTTTGGGTATGAATCCATGCAGGAGGATGGGTTTGTGTTTTGTGTGTCTCTTCTTCACTATGGCTTGGTGCTGTGCTTCTATAAGGTCTCTGGGGTACTGCATCTCAAGGAAAGATTCTTGGCGGAAGAGACATTCCTGGGTGAAGGCGGCATCTTCGCTGATAATCCTCTTAGTTGGATGAATTGGCCCTTCAAGATGTTACGTTTCATGAGGGTAGCATGCTGGCTATGGTAGTCGAAGTAGTTATTTCTTAAAGTGGCTTTCCTGTGGATGTTGGAACAGAAAGCCTTGCATGTGTGGGGTCTGGTCTAGTGTGAATTCCATGTCCAGGAACTGGATATTGAACCCTTTTCCTGAGGTGGTGAAATTGAGGAAGTCGATGCTTCCTGTCACTTAGGTGATGAACTCATCTTGTAGAGAGTCTGTTCCCTGCCAAATAAAAAAGATGTCTATATATCGCTTGTATAGATGCACGTTTTGAAATCCGCTGATGTTGACCAGTGTGTCTGTTTCCCATGAACTGAGTACTAAGTTCATGTTAGCAGGGGCCATCTTAGCTCCAGTCGTGACCCCTTGCTGTTGGTGGTAGATGACTTTGTCAAAAATGAAGAAATTGTTCTCCAATACAGTGTTAAGGAATTTACACAGGGTGCCAACCCTACTCTTATCAAGTCTGGTATGTTTAGAGAGGTATTTCCTAGCTAGTTCTAAACCTTGTTGGTGTGGGATGTTGGTGTAGAGGGTTATGAGGTACAGGGTGAACAACATTTGGTTGTTCTTGGACACTTTGTACTTGTGAAGCCTTTTCAGGAAGATCCAGGAGTCTTGGAGGTAAAAACAGGAATCCTTGATTATGGGGATGAGCACTGTGTCTAGGAATTTAGAAAGAAACTCCATTCTGGTCCTGCTGGAGGATGCTATGCACCTGAAAGGGGGGTCACTTTGGTTTTTCTGGGTATTTGGGATCCCAAATAACTTCCCAAGCTGGGATTGTTGGCTGTCATATAGTCAAATTCTTGTTCTGTGATGTCCTCTTGGTACAGTAATTTTAGTAGGGGGCAGGTCTACTCCTAGATTTCTGGGCTACTGTTGCAGGGCTGATGATCTTGTGGCAATCTTCAAGTTTCTAGTCCTTCCCATATTATCTGTATGTACTTCGTCTGCTCCATTACCACCAACCCTGTCCCTTTGTCAGACTTCATGACCCTTAGTTCTTAGTGGTTACAGATTTGGTGGAGGACCACCATTTCCTCTCTGGTTAGCTTATGCCATTTGTAGGCAGGCCAGTTAGAGACGGTGTCTCTGACATCCCTTATGCACATTTTGGCAAATACATGAAGTGTATTGTTAAGCAGTGAGTTGTAAAGACTGTTATGTTTCAAAACAACATTTTCAGGTGTTTTACTTTCTGCCATTATACATTTCAGATTGAGGTTTCTAGTAAATAGTTTAACATCTACCATTATGTCAGTCACCTTTTTTCACTGGGCTGGGAAGTAACTAAGTCCTTTCCAGAGTACTGATAAGGATGCTTCGCTGAGCTGTGATCCTGTAAGGTTGAATATTGCTCTGGTAAAGGGCTTTGTGTGGGAAGCTTTTGTGATTATCTCTGTTGCCTAACTCGCACTCGGCCCCTGCCTCTGCCTCTTCTGCAGCCTCTTCCCGGTCCTGTTACCTGGCAGCTTCATCCTAAGCATCTTTTTTCCAATATACTCTGCATCTCTACTCAGTACATGTCCAAACCAACATAATCTTGCCTCTCTGGCTTTATCTCCAAACCTTCCAACCTGGGCTGACCCTCTAATATACTTATTCCTAATTCTGTCCATCCTCATCACACCCAGTGCAAATCTTAACATCTTCAACTCTGCCACGTCAAGCTCTGACTCCTGCCTTTTTGTCAGTGCCACTGTCTCCAACCCATATAACATAGCTGGTCTCACTACCCTCTTGTAGACCTTCCCTTTCACTCTTACTGGTACTCGTCTGTCACAAATCCCTCTTGACACTCTTCTCCACCCACTCCATCCTGCCTGTACTCTCTTCTTCACCTCTCTTCCACACTCACCATTACTCTGAACTGTTGATCCCAAGTATTTAAACTCATCCACCTTTGCCACCTCTACTCCCTGCATCTTCACCATTCTTCTATCCTCCCTCTCATTTACACACATATATTCTGTCTTAGTCCTGCTGACCTTCATTCCTCTTCTCTCTAGAGCATATCTCCACCTCTCCAGGGTCTCCTCCACCTGTTCCCTACTCTCACTACAGATCACAATGTCATCTGCAAACATCATAGTCCACGGGGAGTCTTGTCTGATCTCGTCTATCAACCTGTCCATCACCATTGCAAATAAGAAAGGGCTCAGAGCTGATCCTTGATGTAATCCCACCTCCATCTTAAATGCATCCATCACTCCCACTGCAGACCTCACCACTGTCACACTACCCTCGTACATATCCTGTACCACTCTTACATACTTCTCTGACACTCCCAACTTCCTCATACAATACCACAACTCTTCTCTAGGCACCCTGTCATATGCTTTCTCTAAATCCACAAAGACACACTGCAACTCCTCCACTGTACTTCTCCATCAACACTTTCAGAGCAAACATTGCATCTGTAGTGCCCTTTCCTGGCATGAAACCATACTGCTGATCACTAATCATCACCTCCCTTCTTAACCTAGCTTCCACTACTCTTTCCCATAACTTCATACTGTGACTGATCAATTTAATCCCTCTGTAGTTACTACAGCTCTGCACATCACCCTTATTCTTAAAAATTGGTACCAAAACACTTTTTCTCCATTCCTCAGGCATCCTCTCACTTTCCAAGATTTCATTAAACAATCTAGTTAAAAACTCCACTGCCATTTCACCTAAACACTTCCATGCTTCCACAGATATGTCATCTGGACCAACAGCCTTTCTGTTCTTCATCCTCTTCATAGCTATCCTTACTTCCTCCTTGCTAATCCACTGCACCTCATTTTTCATTATCCACACATCATCCAACCTTCTCTCCCTCTCATTCTCTTCATTCATCAACCCCTCAATGCACTCTTTCCATCTGGTCAACACACTCTCCTTGCTTGTGAGTATATTTCCCTCATTATCCTTTATCACCCTTACCTGCTGCACATCTTTACTAGCTTGGTCCCTCTGTCTAGCCAATCAGTACAAATCCATTTCTCCCTCCTTAGTGTCCAACCTTTTATACAACTCTTCATATGCCTTTTCCTTAGCCTTCACCACCTCTCTCTTTGCCATGCATCTCATCTCCTTATACTCTTGTCTACTTTCTTCATCTCTCTGACAATCCCGCTTCTTCTTCACCATCCTCTTTCTCTGTATACTCTCCTGTACTTCTTCATTCCACCACCAGGTCTCCTTGCCCTCCTTCCTCTTTCCAGATGCCACACCAAGCACCTTTCTAGCCATCTCTCTTACTAGCTCTGTTGTAGTTACCCAGCTATTCGGTAACTCTTCACTGCCACCCAGTGCCTATCTTAACTCTTCCCTGAACTCCATCTCACAATTACCCTTTTTCAGTTTCCACCATTTGATCCTTGGTGCTTCTCTCACACTCATCCTCCACTTCTTGATCACCAATGTCATCCTACAAACCACCATCCTATGCTGCCTAACTACACTTTCCCCTGCCACCACTTTAGAGTCTCCAATCTCCTTCAGACTGACCCTTCTACAAAAGATATAATCCACCTGTGTGCATCTTCCTCGACTCTTGTATGTTACCCTATGCTCTTCCCTCTTGTTAAAATACATATTCATCACAGCCATGTTCATCCTTTTCGCAAAATCCACTACCATCTGACCTTCTGCATTCCTTTGCTTAACACCATGCCTATCCATCACTTCCTCATCCCCTCTGTTCCCTTCACCAACATGCCCATTGAAATCTGCTCCAATCACCAGTATCTCACCCTTGGGTACAGTCATCACCACTTCATCCAACTCACTCCAAAATTTTTCTTTCTCATCCATCGCACACCCAACTTGTGGAGCATATGCACTAACAACATTCATCATTACACCATCAATTTCCAGCTTCATAAACATCACTCTATCCGACACTCTTTTCACCTCCAAAACACTCTTAGCATACTTTTCCTTCAGGATAATGCCTACACCATTTCTCCTCCCATCCACATCATGATAAAACAATTTGAAACCACCTCCGATACACCTAGCCTTGCTCCCCTTCCATCTGGTCTCTTGCACACACAATATACCAACCTTCCTTTGGTCCATCATATCAGCTAGCTCTTTCCCTATACCAGTCATACTGCCAACATTCAAAGTTCCGACCCTCACTATCACAGTCCTAGCCTTTACCTGCCTTCGGGCATGCCTTCCCCCTTCTCCTCCTTCGGCCAACAGTAGCCCAATTTCCGCCAGCACCCTGTTGGCTAACAGTACTGGTGGAGGTCATTGTTAACCCGGGCCTCGACCGATCTGGTATGTATATCTGTACTGTTGTCTGTATGTATGATTTGGCAAAATTTTATGCCGGATGCCCTTCCTGATGCAACCCTCCCCATTTATCCGGGCTTGGGACTGACACAAAGAAATGCACTGGCTTGTGCATCCCCAGTGGCTGGGTTTACTTTTGACTACTCTTCTGATTTTTCACATTACTTGGATGTACAAATTCAGAGGGATAAAAAAGATGGCAGTATTTCCACAAATGTTTATAGGAAAGAATGTTATGTACCTTCTTACCTGCATAGAGATAGTATGCATCCGGGACATATATTCCCCAATGTTATGAAGGGACAGATGTTACGTGCCTCAAGACTAACAGCTAATGACATAGATTTTGAAGAGAGCTTGGTAAAACTCACCAAAGATTTTGAACATAGGAGTTTTGATAGTACTGAGGTTCATAAAACGAGTGAAGTAATTAGGAAGGAAAGGAAGAATCTTGGTAAACCTTATTTTTCCTCACCCCAGAGAAGAAATGCTTCAAACCATAGATCTAGAGATAGAACATTTTGTTTTAATTTAACATACAGTAGTGAAGTCAATGTTTTTAAGAATATAGTTAGTAAACATTGGCATGTTTTGCAAACTGATAAAAATACAGCTGGAATTCTTGGAACTAAGCCCTCTTTTGTTTACAAGAATAAAAAATCGTTAAGAAGACAGTTATGTTACCCAAAACATGAAGGGCAAGATATGAACCATATATTGATAGGCACTAAGAGATGTGGTTCTTGTAATTTTTGTACTAGTATAAATGAAGATCTGAGCTTTATACATCCTGACTCTGGGCATAAGTTCATGTTTAATGTTAAAGCAGATTGTAACACCAAAAATCTAGTATATTTAGCTAAGTGTATGACATGTAGAAAATTTTATGTTGGCAAGACCAACAGACGTCTCCGTGAACGGATAGGAGACCATTTATATTGTATTAGTAAAAGATTACAGTACAGTGCACTTGCTAAACATGTAGCACAGGAAGGGGATCAGCATAAATTTGCCTTTCAGGTATTGGAGGTTACCAGGACTGATATGAGACTAGGTGATATTATTAATAATATTGAACGCAATGAAACTAGATGGATTCTTAGACTCGGAGTACATAAAGGCTCCATTCTAAATGATGTAGTCCCCCTGAAACCAGAATTAAAGAACAGGGGTTTAAGAAAGTAATTTATATAATATTTATACTACTTTAGTTAATATAACATATAAATATATCTAGATTTTCAGGTCATTCAATGTATAGTTGGATTTGTAACAGTTTTTATGTATCTTGTTCATACATATGTTTTTTATGAAGGATATTTTTTACTGTGGTTGTCTTTTTAAATAGCTCTCTTCCTGAGCACATTTACTACTTTTTTACATATCACATAACTAATTATTGTTAATTGATGGAGTACTTAAACCTGTGTTTTTTTGTCTTTTTGTGATCTGAAGAAGCAATTGTTTGAATTGTGAAAGTGCTCATCTTTTTTATTAAACTTTTTGACTACATTGGATTTGGAATTTTGTTTTTTATCAGCCGTGGAACTGGACTTTACTTGTTTTTTTACACACACAAACACACACACACACACACACATATATATATATATATATATATATATATATATATATATAGATAGATAAAAATATATAGATATAGATATAGGTATAGATATATGGATCCATATCAGATTATCGAATGTCCAGAAATTTGAAAGTCATATGGCTGAGACCATATGATCAAATTTTCAGAAGTTAGAACATTTTTAACTTAAATCACTGTACAGTGCTGATCGAGAAATTTACCCTTATATTTAATTAGATGGGGTTGTGGGGGATGTGGGTCTATATCACTTTGTCGAATGGCTATTCAGTGAAGCTGGTCTTCATCGAATGACAAATTTTAGTAGGGCAAACAAGCATATGGCCAACTGAGTGACTGCAAAAATAAAATAAAATTTAAAGCCTGCAACAAAGACAAACCAGTACTGGATGAAGTGTCTCTTAAGAAAAGTCCAATTTGCATCCAAAAACACAAAAGAGGCACACCACGATGATTCTTCAGGCTTTAATAGAGGATTAAAAACATCAAACGAACAGCTGTAGGAAGGAGTAAGCGCTTTCACGTTTTAACAACGCTTCTTCAGACTTAAAATACATCTAAAAAAATGTGTTCTTATATACTCATAGTTAATTGAATAATTAAAGCAATTAGAATAATTAAAACTCTATCACAGTCATCCCTTGTTAAAGGTGTATTGCTATGTTAGTAGCTTATATAAAAGACTATATCTTGTGACTGTATATATAGTAAATACAATATACTTATATATTATACAAGACATATCTACTAAAATTAAGAATAGAACAATTTAAAATGATAATAATTAGCAGTACTAATATAAAGTAACCTACAACTTATAAGAACAAACTAAAAAATGGTGTCACGTTTAACACTATCATATGTGGCATAGCTAAATTAATAACTAGAATAGTGTGTGAAGATAATAATAACAAAATTATTGAACATACATATATATATATATATATATATATATATATATATATATATATATGAAAATATATATATATATAAAAATATATAAAAAAATGTGTATGTTCGTACATACTTACAGTAAATGTTTGGCTAAGTGTACATGTACAGAGATAGTGTATACAAGTTATATTAACTTGTTTACTGTACATGTATGGATATTAATGACTATAGGGTCTCCCTTTTAGAAAAGGTTTAAGTGATATTTTATCATTGAGGCCATGGCCTCTATGTGCTTGTAGCCTTAATATCCATTTGTTTTCCTTTTCTTCAGTGAAGTTCTTTATATCACCAAGTCTATCTGTTTTATTGACTAGCTCAAGTACTTGAAACATGAATTTGTGTTTAGATCCTAGACTCAATACATGTCTGGCTAAAGCATTCCTATCATCCTCTCTATTTATGGCATATATATGCTCCCTAATTCTTTCCCGTAATGTTCTATTAGTTTTTCCTATATAGAATGATTTACATAATGAACATTTTGTCAAATATATCAAGTCCCTGGATCTACAATCAGCATATCTATCAAACTTGAAATTATTACCATTATCAGGATGTGTAAAACTATTTTCTTTTGTTATATAGCTACATTGATTACAATGTCTGCATGGAAACGTACCCTTCCTTTGTGTTAAAGGAGCTACCTTTATATTATTTTCATAGCAGAGTAACCTCTTGAGGGATTTCATGTTCTTATATGTAATATCAGGCCTATCACCTATAATATCTTTTAGCCTATCGTCTACCAATAACATTCCCCAATTATTAGTTAAAATATTTCTAATAGTATCATTCCTGTTTGTAAAAGGTATCACTATTCTATTCTTAACTGTTCCTGTCTTAAATCTTTTTATACTATTGCCATCTTTGCCAGTCCTATGTAGGAATAGTCTACCCCTACCCTCTCTTTACAACGAATTATCCTGAAATATTTTGTTCAATACTTGTTTATTGTATCCTCTATTTAAAAATTCATCTCTTAGTGTCTCACATTGTTCATGATGTCTCATATCATCTGTTACTAGCCTAGAGACCCTTAATGTCTGACCTCTGACTATGTTAGGATAGAGGTGTCTAGGATGCATACTGTTGTAGTGTAATAGATTATTCTTTCAACAAGGTTTTCTAAACAAATCCGTATTAACAGTGTTCTTATCTTTACTAATGAGAACATCTAAAAATTCTATCCTATCAAATGATTTAGAACATTCAAATCTCAGAAAATCAGTTGTTCCATTTATATAAACTAAAAACTGATCCAACTCTTCGGGTGTACCACCCCACAGGAGAAATACATCATCCACAAAACGTTTATACAGCTTAATATTCTCTCCAAAGAGTGCATTTCCTAAAACATAAGTTCCTTCCCAGTATGCCATCACAAGGTTTGCATATGAATTAGCACATGGTGTGCCCATCGCTACACCCTTTTTCTGTAAATAATAATTGTTATCATATAAAAAACATTATTCTCAAGTACTGGAACACGGCTTCGAAATCCAAATAAATCCAAGAATCCAATGTCCAAAGAAAGTAGATAAGTAAACAGGCCTTTATTCAGGAACACAAGCGCTTTCACATAGCTTCTTCAGGTGTATATAAATCAGGCATAAAAAACACACCTTTATATATAAAAAAGAAATCACATGTTCACAATACAATTAAGTTAAAGGTATATAGTCATGCTAATAAAATGTGCTTAAAAATACATATATAAACAGATAATTACCTGATAAAATACTGTCATATAAATAAAAATATAATTATATAGAAATATATACATCAAAAATGTATATTAAGGCAATAATGTGTACAAAGGACATCATCTTCTCAAACCTCTAGTATATAATATAGGTTTCAAAGGTTTGCATTCATTGAGGCCATGCCCAACATTAGACCTCAACATAACAATCCATCTAGCTTCATTTTCTTCGGTCCTAAGTCTGACATCACCCCCTCTATCACTCTCAGGAATTCTAGATAGTACTTTAAACTTGAAGTTATGAGAGTCTCCCATCATATTAACATGCTTGGCCAATGCATTAACAGAGGATTTCTTTTTAATGTGATATATATGTTCCCTTATTCTCTCTCTTAATGTACGGTCAGTTTTGCCTACATAAAAATGTTGACAGATGGTGCAGTGGGCAAGGTAAACTACATGTGTGCTAGCACATGTGGCATGGACTCTAACATCAAACAGTTTCTCTGTGTCCGGGTGCCTAAATATTAAAGAAATGTCTATATAACTGCATTGACTACATTTGCCACAGGGTTTAGTACCTGGCATTATTTTTTCTCTATTTATTTCTTTGACTCCACATAATCTTCTCCTTAAGTTCTTTTTATTCCTGAAAGTGAACTGGGGTTTAAGACCTACTATATTAGATATGCTAGGTTCAGTCAATAAGACCTCCCAATGTTTATTAATAATGTTAGTATACATACCCACATCTGTGGTATAGGGAATACATACCTTTAACTTATGGTCTTTCAAGTGTATTTGTTTAGGAATAGATCTGGAAAAATAAGGTTTGACTCTTGTATGCCTTAATTGTCTCACTGCTTCTTCATTCTTGGTCACCATAATTTGTTGATAACCTCTCTCTTTTAATTCTAAACTGGTCAAAGACATTTGTCTCTCATACTCATTGGTCTCAACACTTAACCTAGAAGCTCTATAAAATTGGTTTTGAACAACATTGTTAAAAACATATTGTGGATGCATGCTATCTCTAGCTAATAAATTATTAACTCTACATTCTTTCCTGAAAATCTTGGTAACTATCTTGCCACTATAGTCTCTTTCAATAAAAACATCTAAAAAATTAATTCCTGTGAGTGAATAATTTGACGTAAATCTAAGAAAACTGGTAGTTTGATTCAAGAAATCAGTAAATTGAATAAGTTGATCAATAGTGCCTTTCCATAGAATAAAACAATCATCAACAAATCTCCTATAAAAAAGGACTGAAGAGTTATAGGGACCGTTAAATATATATTGGGTTTCCCAAGTGGCCATAACCGCATTGGCATAACTGTTTGAACAAGAACTGCCCATTGCTACACCATTTTTCTGCCAGTATGCTTGTCCATTAAAAAGAAAGACATTATTATACAGTACAATAGCAATAAGTTTCTGTATCAAAACTATTTCATCAACTTTATGTACTCCAACTTTAATTAGTAGCTCCCTTAAAAAATCTATACCTTGTTCATTTGGTATGACAGTGAACAAAGAAACAACATCAAGTGCAACAAATAAAACATCATCTTCTATAATGCCATGACTAGTATATTCATATAAATCATGTAAGAAATGCTCAGTGTCTCTAAGAACATGATGTAATTTATCTAATACAGGTCTCAATTTTCTCTCAACAAAGATAGAAATAGCTTCAGTACACCACCCTCTTCCTGAGACTATAGGTCTCATAGGTGGTCGACTGCTGTTCTTGTGAATTTTAGGTAACCCTTGTATAATAGGTATAGTGGGTTTAAGTACCAAGAAATATGTAGTCAATTCATCATTTATCAAACCAGTGAATTGCATGGATTTAATCACATTGTTGACCGCATCAGCCATTTTAAAAACAAATAATCTATCAATTCTGTCATAGAAATCACTCTCATTCAACATTTCATACATTAACATTTCATACTGTTGTCTATCTAAAAGCACAATCTGCCCTCCCTTTAGAATTAAAAGAGCGAGGTTATCAACAAATTATGGTGACCAAGAATGAAGAAGCAGTGAGACAATTAAGGCATACAAGAGCCAAACCTTATTTTTCCAGATCTATTCCTAAACAAATACACTTGAAAGACCATAAGTTAAAGGTATGTATTCCCTATACCACAGATGTGGGTATGTATACTAACATTATTAATAAACATTGGGAGGTCTTATTGACTGAACCTAGCATATCTAATATAGTAGGTCTTAAACCCCAGTTCACTTTCAGGAATAAAAAGAACTTAAGGAGAAGATTATGTGGAGTCAAAGAAATAAATAGAGAAAAAATAATGCCAGGTACTAAACCCTGTGGCAAATGTAGTCAAAGCAGTTATATAGACATTTCTTTAATATTTAGGCACCCGGACACAGAGAAACTGTTTGATGTTAGAGTCCATGCCACATGTGCTAGCACACATGTAGTTTACCTTGCCCACTGCACCATCTGTCAACATTTTTATGTATGCAAAACTGACCGTACATTAAGAGAGAGAATAAGGGAACATATATATCACATTAAAAAGAAATCCTCTGTTAATGCATTGGCCAAGCATGTTAATATGATGGGAGACTCTCATAACTTCAAGTTTAAAGTACTATCTAGAATTCCTGAGAGTGATAGAGGGGGTGATGTCAGACTTAGGACCAAATAAAATGAAGCTAGATGGATTGTTATGTTGAGGTCTAATGTTGGGCATGGCCTCAATGAATGCAAACCTTTGAAACCTATATTATATACTAGAGGTTTGAGAAGATGATGTCCTTTGTACACATTATTGCCTTAATATACATTTTTGATGTATATATTTCTATATAATTATATTTTTATTTATATGACAGTATTTTATCAGGTAATTATCTGTTTATATATGTATTTTTAAGCACATTTTATTAGCATGACTATATACCTTTAACTTAATTGTATTGTGAACATGTGATTTCTTTTTTATATATAAAGGTGTGTTTTTTATGCCTGATTTATATACACCTGAAGAAGCTATGTGAAAGCGCTTGTGTTCCTGAATAAAGGCCTGTTTACTTATCTACTTTCCTTGGACATTGGATTCTTGGATTTATTTGGATTTCGAAGCCGTGTTCCAGTATTTATTTTTCCTTTTTCAAGCTACGCTAGTATCTGGGACTTATAGCGTTTTATGGGCTTCTTTTGACTATTATTCTCAAGTACCAATTCTAGAATAAGCATCCATTGTATGACCTGGTTATTAGGAATGTTTTTGTCAAGTAGTAGCAATCTCACATATTCTATCCCTACTTGATTTGGTATAGATGTAAAAAGGGAAACAACACCTAATGTAACCAGTAAATCACTGGTATAGTCACTATGTCAATGTAAGTACTCAGCATAGCTGTATAAAAACTCCTCTGTGTCTCTAATTATGGACTCATTGTTATTCACTATCGGTTTGAATTGTTTCTCCAGATAAATAGACATAGGCTCAGTGGCCCAGCCTTTACCCGATACAATAGGTCTCATTGGGGGGGTCATATAAATTTTTGTGTATCTTTGGTAGACCTCTGAAGGTTGGAATGACTGGCTTATCAACCAAGAAATACTTGTATAGATTTTCATCTATTATATTACATAACAAGAAATCATATAACATCTCAGGAACACTTTTAATCACTTTATCTAAAGTCACAGCATTCAAACAATGATATGTGTCTGTTTCTTTCAATAAATCTTTCATTTTCATATTATATAATGTCCTGTCTAATACTACTACTGAGCCCCCTTTATCAGCTTGCCTAATGACAATATTGGTGTTATTTTGTAGGCTTTTTAATGCTTCACGTTCAGCATGAGTCAAATTATAAAATTCAGGTTTAACATTAGTCATATCACTGGCTATTAAATCCCTTTCACAAGCTTTCTCAAAAGCCTCAAGTGCAGGGCATAACTGTGGTACAAACGTTGATGGTTTTTTAAATACATTTGCATCTTTCACATTATCATTATCTGTGAATAGTAGTTTCAAGCCTAAATTCCTGACAAACATTTTAACATCTATAATAACATCAGCAATGTCAGCACTAGCAGCAGGTATGAAAGATAGACCCTTATCAAGTAGGGAAAGTTCATTTTCATTTAATTCATACCTGGAAATATTCACAGTTAGTCTTTCTGTATGGGACGCAGAACCTTCTTCTGGAATTCGAGCCTCTCTTCTGAGTTCTTCCTTTTCTTCACTCTGTTGTATGGTGACCATGCTTGTTTCCCTGCACTCTGTTGTATGGTGACCATGCTTGTTTCCCTGCACTCTGTTGTATGGTGACCATGCTTGTTTCCCTGCACTCTGTTGTATGGTGACCATGCTTGTTTCCCTGCACTCTGTTGTATGATGGCCATGCTTGTTTCCCTGCACTCTGTTGTATGGTGACCATGCTTGTTTCCCTGCACTCTGTTGTATGGTGACCATGCTTGTTTCCCTGCACTCTGTTGTATGGTGACCATGCTTGTTTCCCTGCACTCTGTTGTATGGTGACCATGCTTGTTTCCCTGCACTCTGTTGTATGGTGACCATGCTTGTTTCCCTGCACTCTGTTGTATGGTGACCATGCTTGTTTCCCTGCACTCTGTTGTATGGTGACCATGCTTGTTTCCCTGCACTCTGTTGTATGGTGACCATGCTTGTTTCCCTGCAGCCCGTATGGGGAAGGGAAAAGAGTGATTGTCCTCATTCTCTATCAGGCTGTCATCTTCATATGAGATGCAGCCGTTATTAGTTATTTTGTTCGTACCTCTTGTATCTCTTATTTTCGGGCGGACATCAGCATTCGCTTCTATCTCCGCTGTTTATAATTCCATTGTTTTTTCATGCAAAAAAGAATTAGTGTCAATCTCATTAATTATATTCTTCCCAGTATTTACGGTAGCGTAAGTAGTAACCACTCTCGGTTTAGGAATGGCATTCAAACTAGTAGAACAGTTGGTAACGTTTCCAGATGACGTCAGCATAATAGGTGTGTCTCTCTCTCCATTCTCATGAATATTCATGACTTCCTTTCTTTTCGCCGGTTTTTCATTGGTGATTAAATCACTGCCCGTGGCTCCTTTGAATGTAACATTATTGTTCTTCCAAGTGTTCTCTCTCGGCCAAGAGAATATCTGGCCTCTCCTGAAATCGTTGTAGTCTCTCTCCAGTTTTTTCTTCTTATCAGATTTTAATTTATTATCAAGCATTTTCACAGAGGTAGTCAGATCTTTAAGGAAATTTTCTATCCCATCTGGGTCGAGAAGGATTCTTAACTTCTTTTCCATCTCACTAATATCTTCCATTAGATTCTTCTCTATCAGTTGATATTGTTCTATTAATAACCTGATATACCCATAGCTGGTTTCCAGGTTAGGTTTTTGCCATTTCCCTAACAAGTCAGGGTATGTTGTGCCAAAAGTCGGCATCTTAAGAATTCTTAGTCCCCTTGGGACTATCTTGAAGCTGAGGCACGCCTCCATATGCTGCCTCTGCCATTGTATGTTTTTTAATTTGTGAAAGTTATTTTCTATTCTTCTCGTTAATTGCAGTATTTCCATGTTTGATGCTATGTTAGCAGTTTTACTTCCATCTGTTGCTAAATCTTTAAGGGATAATTTTTGCAACGGATTATTATTCATAGTGAAAAGTTCATTTAAAATATCATCACCAGTTCCAGATTCCATAGTAAAAATTGATTTAAGAACCGTGTTCCAGTACCAGAAAGATATATAGTAAATACAATATACTTATATATTATACAAGATATATATATATATATATATATATATATATATATATATATGTATGTTCAATAATTTTGTTATTATTATCTTCACACACTATTCTAGTTATTAATTTAGCTATGCCACATATGATGGTGTTAAACATGTGACACCATTTTTTAGTTTGTTCTTATAAATTGTAGGTTACTTTATATTAGTACTGCTAATTATTATCATTTTAAATTGTTCTATTCTTAATTTTAGTAGATATGTCTTGTATAATATATAAGTATATTGTATTTACTATATATACAGTCACAAGATATAGTCTTTTATATAAGCTACTAACATAGCAATACACCTTTAACAAGGGATGACTGTGATAGAGTTTTAATTATTCTAATTGCTTTAATTATTCAATTAACTATGAGTATATAAGAACACATTTTTTTAGATGCATTTTAAGTCTGAAGAAGCTTTGTTAAAACGTGAAAGCGCTTACTCCTTCCTACAGCTGTTGGTTTGATGTTTTTAATCCTCTATTAAAGCCTGAAGAATCATCGTGGTGTGCCTCTTTTGTGTTTTTGGATACAAAATTTAAAGCCTGCCAAGGTAGGGAGCTGCACCCTCACACCCCCCAACTAAATATACCAACTCTGAGAGCGTACTACAGTGGGGAAAACTGCAAATTTTAGATGGTGGCCAACCGCTGGTTTGCCCTAGTTAAAATTTGCCATTCGAAGAAGAGAGGCTTTGCTAAACAGGTGTTCGGCCATTCACTGACTAAATATAGCTGAATAGCTATTTGACTGATAGAACCCGCCTAGTAAAAATAGGGGAAGTGACCTCAAGCAGTAGACCCGTAACAAGCGGCATACCCCAGGGTTTGGCCTTGGGGCCTCTGTTGTTTGGGATGTAGTTTTCTGAGGTGTAGGCCAAAACCAGTGGGCTATGGCTGACCACGTTTGCAGATGACTGCAAGTCGGATGGGATGCTGTCATCAATTTCTCTAGTGATGTGGACATCCTCCAAGAGGCTCTTACTCAGACAAATGATTGGTCCCAGAAACATGGCCTCAAGCTGAATACCAAAAAATGCATCATCATCCCCTTTGAGGAGAGTAACCTCCCCACAAATTATCACCTTAATAACAATGTCCTAAGCACACAATTAGTCATGAGGGATTTGGGCATGCAGGTTGATAGCAACCTGACTTTTGACAACCATGTTGCTTTTGTTGTACGGAAAGCCTTCTACATGGCTCACCTCATAATTAAGGGTATCTCATCCAGGGACAAGGAAGTTATAGCATCCCTGTATTCTTCCCTTATAAGGCCCATTATTGAGTACAGCACCCCTTTCGGCATGTACCTTGCAAAGCACATACAACAGTTGGTGGAGAGACCACCAGAGGTTCCTCACCAGGAGAATCCAGGGCCTCAAACACCTACCATACACAGATAGGCTGAAAGCCCTTTCCCTCTATTCAGTTTCATACGGACTCCTCAGAGGTGACCTCTGTCTGGCATACAAGGTGATCACGGACCCCACCTTGATGGGACTACTGCATATCTGCATGTCAAGCTCCACTCAAGTAACCTGCATGCGTGGCTTCAACCTGGTCTGTGACATCAACAAGACATGTTGGCTGGATAGATTTGTGCCCCAGAGACTCCTCCATCTATGAAATAGACTCCCTCTCCACATCAAGCAGAGTACTGCTTTATCCCTTTTTAAGTGCAACCTGGATAACTGGATGAGAAAAAGAAAATATACCCCTGGGATTCCACCAGTGTCCCTGCTGGACAGGGGCATTGGGTGCTGATTTGTTTAAAGATGGGCTAAATTCTTGGCTAGGCTTAAAAGGCCCTCAGGGCCAATAGCCTAGTAACCTCCTATGATCCTATGATGATATAGACCCAGGGGGTGCAGAGGGGCCTGCCCCCTATAACAAAGTTAAAAAGAGAATATTTTTTTTTTTTTATTTTTTCTTAACTTTCAAAAATATGATCATATGGTATATATATATATATATATATATATATATATATATATATATATATATATATATATATATTTATACACACACATACACACACACACACACACACACACACACACACATATATTATTTATGTGACTATATTTAAAGTCACACCCCCATATCATTTCTCAGTAGAGTGTTACATACAAATATCAATTACAAAATATAAACACTTTTTAGAAAGTAAGTATATGTGTTATAACTCAAACATATTTATATATATATGTATATATAAATAAATATACTCATATGTATAAACAAAGCATATAAACATCTACACACATTTAGTTTTCAAAAAAATCTATTTTCAAATGTTAAATATACTCATTTATACCTGGTTTATAAGTGGGCCCTAAATTCACTATCCACAACCTTTCCTTTTTATCTAAGGGTGTGGGGGTGTGACTTTAAATGTATGACTATTTAAGAAGCAGTGGGAAATGGATGTACTTACACACTGATGACACCAGGGGGCGAAACCAATCTGTTGAGTCACTTGTTCCTGTGTGGAATTACCTGTTCCTGATGCTGCTGTATGGCAGCTACCTGCTGTTATGTGTTGTTGCTTCCATTAAACTTGAATTATTTGGATTGCCATATGGACTGATTTTTTGAAAGTACCCTGGAGGAAAATAGTTATGCTGGACCTTTGGTGGTGTGTATTTGTTTTGCTCAGTGCATTCTGTGTTTGACTGCGCGCACCAGGATTGTTGGGTGGATATATATATATATATATATATATATATATATATATATATATATATATATATATGTATATACACACACACACACACACACACACACACACACACACACACACACACACACACACACACATTTTTCAACACATGCTTGCTGTCATGCTTTTCCAGTGATCACATTGATGGTCCTTGGAATTTTAACAACCTATCATTTGAGACATTATGATACAGAATTCTACATATGGAGACAGAAGCTGGGAAACTTTTTTTCAAAAATTTTGAGAAACTTTTTGCAATACATAAATGACCATGAAAAGAAGAGCATGAAGTATCCCTGCTGAATGATGATTGTTTAAGACAGGGGTAGTGAAAACTGATGAACTAAAACTTCACTGTCTGTGAGTGCTTTGCTGATCTGTGACTCGTGGGCTGCATGATTATCTTATGATAGAACTATTACAGACAAGGAGTTATGATGTTTACTTTAAGTGAGTTCAAGGGTATATTGTATTCCAATATGTTAGTCATGTTAGTCCCACACTTTTTTGAATGATCCTCATCAAACTTTTAAAAATGCTGTGAGCTATAACTTATGTATTTAACTGTACATATTGTATTCTAAGACCATTTTACCAGCATTCACAGGACAGGATGATACTTTTGTTTATTTTCTTTCCTCATGTCTAAAAATCATGTCTAATGTCATGGTAGGGTCATGTAAACTGTATAGCGATTACAGTACAATGCTTGCTTAAGTCTACTCCATTTTATGGCATACATATTTATAGGAAATGATTGCTCCTTCAGAATTGCACCCTACTGTTCTTCCACCATTTAATCCCATCCACACTATATTGCTTTATATTACATATAAGTGAGTCTCTTCCAGTGTATATAATCTAAATGCATTATGCAAACCATTCCCTTCATCTTGGCTATTATTGCAAACAGCAAAAAATTGGACTCCTTACTCACTTCAGTACCTGAAATTCATAAAGTTTCTGCTTATTTTTCAGCTGTTTGTTGTCATTACACATTATATAATATGGCTAAGTCCAACTTGGACCAGGACTTTAACACACACTCACTGTTTAACTATTATTATTTAATATTCTTCCTTTCTTAAGCTTAAAACCATCATCAAGGAAACTATTCATTCCTCACTAACATCTCCAGCCCAGTACAAAAGTAATCTCCAGCTTCATATTAAGCACTTTATATCATCATCCATTTATTCTGCCCCTTCCCTCTTATGTGGGCAATCAACATTATGTCTTGATGACTCTTCCTATGTATTGAATACCAGTCCCAACATCTATCTTCCCAGGCTTAAACTGTTACTAAAGTTACCATTTTATGACAGTCCCTAGTTACATCCACACATGTTATGTGTTATTTTGAATTCAACTTTGTGTTTATTAAATTGCTTATAACTATATACTTCACAATAAACTCAAATAAAGCAAATACACATTAAGTAAAAACAATAAAGGTAAATGCACAATGTAAAAAATGAAACATGATAATCTGGTAAAACAATGATTGTGAAGCATGGAGAGCAGTAAAAATCTGACTGAAAATAATATAATGGATATGATTAACCATAGGTGCGTTCAAATAAATAGGGCTTGAGAGATTGTTTCAAACTACTCCCTGCCAGATACATTCATATTATAACTGTTTACCACTTCCTCCCTTCTCATAGTGATACCTGTACTATTCTCTGTGTATAGATTTGTCATGGTTACATATGCATAGATCCTTTAGCAACACATTTTTCCTCTTGTACATTTCCATACATATTGGTGACAGTGAAAGGTGTATGTCAACTTAATGATTTCCCTACATGTGCAGAAAGCGGGACTATCTCACTCCCCCTGATGACACATGTTAATGCTCATTTCTGAGTTTCACTAACAGGGGACTAATATTGTTTGTTGACTGGCTGTGTACTACCACAGCCTCCCTTCTCACTAAACAGATATAAATTGTTTTTCTTTGTATGTCTTAGCAGCACCCCGATATACAAAGGCTATTCAACAACAAGTAAGGCACACACTGACTCCTTAGCTCTACCCCTCATTCACACTAATCCTCCCTTTCTTAATCACTCTTCTGTCTTCATCATCTCATACCACATTCATATTCCCTATTGGTGACAGCAAGATAAACATAGATGCATCTTTTTCTTTCTTTTACATTCTTGCCTCCCATCAACTCTTCTTTACTTTCTTACCTCCCACTCAAATGTTATTTAACTCCGAGACCCAGCTTTAGACCTGGCAATATTAATTCCTTCCTCACCTTCTTCACTAATGCCCCTGAAAAATGCTCATTTCTAAAACTACAGTATTACCCAAAATTGCTACTAAAAGCCTCCTCTTGCATTGCGCCACCTCTTAATCCCATGTTAGCCTTTCTTTAATTACAGTACCTATCCTCATTGACTGGAAGACTGATAATATTCATCATCTGCCTAAAATTCCAAATACCTCAGAATTTGAATACTGTTGTCCCATTTTCCTCTCTATCTACATATTTAACAAGGGTATATGAAAAAACTTCTAACCTTCACGTAAGGACATGTAATCCTCCATGACTGTCAACATAGCTTCCACCGTGGTATTTAATTCCTCATTTCTTCCCTTTCAAGTCTTAGATTTCTTGGGGTCTATATTATAAGACTGAAAGAGCATATGTGCGACTACATAAAAGTCGACACATAATGCACGAAACTTTAAAATGCCCACGTAATTGAAATTTTCCCTAGGGAAAAAACTTATGTGGCCGTTTGATAAAAAAAAATAATTTAACACCTAAAAACAGGTGCCCCACAACCTCCCTAACTAAATATACCAACTCCAAGATCGCACTATAGGGAAGGAAAGGGCAACTCCATGAAGTTGGTCAACTATCTCCTTACCCAATGACATATTCATCGAATCCCTTAAATTCAATTCGATGAATATGTGTTGCTGTTTCGGTATTTGTTCAGAAGCATTTTCTTGCTTCTAATATAGACCCGATTTCTTGACCTACAACCACTGTCATCTCTGCAGGTTAAAATGTGCATTTGACTTAGTAGATTGTTTACCAGTTTTACCCAGCATTTTGCCAGTACCTTTTCTATCAAAGGCCTTTTCTGGTTCATACATTTCCCATCCAGATGACAATTCCAAATAGCCATTAACAGTACTCTCTTCTTCAAAGCTACTTCTATTTTGGAGTCCTACAAGGGTGCATCCTAGAGCCAATTCTTTTATCACTCTTTATGAGCAGTCCTCTATCTGACTATTCTCAAATCAACATGGTCGTTCATGACAAAGAACACTGACAAAGAATGGCTCGTCCATAGGTTCTCTGACCAATATTACAGTCTAAAATCATTTCTATATTATAACTTTGATAAAATCAATTATTGCCTCAGTAACAATCCCCACACAGTTAACACCTCAATATCAAAATTAAAAACATTTTAATAACTAAGAATGACTATTATCTTCCACTTTTCATTCTGTAAACATCTCATAACACTATCTTCCTTCCACACTGTCATTCTTAAATAGAGCTGGCCACTTCCCTGGTTATATGGAGCTGTTGGCCAGGGTTAGGATTAGATGTTGGGGAGTCCTTGGTTAGAGATGTTGTACTATCTATGAAATAAGAGTTGAATTGTATTGTGGCTTTGAATGACGAGTTATTGGGGGAGGGATTAGGTTGAATTTATGGCTAGGATGCAAGATTTCTTTGACAGCTGTCCAGAATTTTTTAGAGCTGCATGTACTATTATTATGGAAGTCATTATAATATAGTTTTTTGTCTTTATTAATTTGCATTTTAGTATGATTGCAAAGCATTCTGAAGTTTTCAAAATATTGAGGTGTTTTATATTTTTGCAATTCTTTCCCTGCTTTTCAGCTATTCTGCATTAGCATTCTAGTCTTTTAGGACAGTCAAATTGCATTATTTGTTTTCAGTCTCTTCCTTCTAGGAGGTGCAAGGCTATTCAGGATATTCAGGAAAGTTGTATTGAATTCATTTACAGCATCATCTAATGGGAGGATTTTTAGGAATTTCCAGTTTCTATACGATAGCGTAGTAATGAACATTTCTAGGCTAAACTTGGAAAGTTTGCTTGCTGTTTTCTAAACATATTGTTTAAGTGACTGTCTGAGCTATCTGGTTGTGTAGATTGGGAGATGGTCACTGAGACAGTCTGACATTGTACCTGAGGTGATGTTTTGCAAAGGTCTGATACTAGGAACCACTCTAATAGGGAATTTGATGTTTCTCAGTGCAACATTGTAATGTCTCCCAATCAGAATTTCTATCCATTGTGTTAATTGATTAAACTGGTTTGCTACACAGCACAGGTGGAGAGGAGTTCTTTGAATCTTATAGTTTATGTAACAACCAACTCAGATATGTAAAAAACATCTGGGAGGAAAAGTATTCTTAAAAAGGTGTTAGAATCCTGCACTTCCAAAATCATCTCAGTTGAGATTCTAGCTGAGACAATTAGTGACCACCATTCAGAATCTGCCATTTATTCCTAAAGTAATGTAATTTCTATTCATAAGTACCTCAGAGTCAGAATCATGGAACACTTGGATCAAATTAACATAAATCATCTCATCCAGTGCATTATTTTAGATGGTCTTCTAGCTACTGATGATGCAATTAAATACTTTCAAGGTTATCCTGTCTGAGCTATCTGGTTGTGTAGATTGGGAGATGGTCACTGAGACAGTCTGACATTGTACCTGAGGTGATGTTTTGCAAAGGTCTGATACTAGGAACCACTCTAATAGGGAATTTGATGTTTTGCTATAATGTTTGGGGCTATTAATTAGTTGTGTGAAACCATATAAGTTCGTACGAGATATAGTGGACTTAGAGGTTATGTCCAACCAACTGACATTTACATCGCCTAGTAGTAACTTTTCTTGTGGAATTGTTATGGCTCTCCCGTGTAGGATATCTTCCAGTATAGATGTGTTGTTGCCAAGAGGGATGTAAAGAACAATAATAATTTGTTTATAAGCATTTAATTTCAGGAAAGTAAAACGTAGCTCTGCTGAATTGAATTGTATTGGTTTGTTGTAGGGGAAACATGGTAGTTGTTGGGAAATATTAAAGCAATATCACCACCTTTCCACTTTATATGGTCATTATGTATGATATTGTAGCTAGGAGGTATAAATTTTAAGTTGTTTATGCTTGGTTTAAGCCAAGTTTCAGTTACAATGAGAATATCAGGCTTATGTTGGGTAATCCAGGCATGTAGTTCAGCAATTTTGTTTCTTATACTTCTAACATTTATGGCAGCCACCATCAGGTCACATTATAACAGACAGTAATCAGTTCATAGCCAATACAAAGTAATTAACAGAGAGCTACAAAGTAAAACAGGTTTTCTTTCATTTCCTGAATGCAGAAACTTGTTAGCCAAGAAGACTAAGTAACTTGCATGTACATTACAAACTATTTATTAAGAGTAAGGCCAATGACCAACTTAGTAAGTGGTCCTTAGAATGCAATGACTACTCTTTTGGAGAGGGGATGTTAAAGTCAAATTCCAGCACAAGTAAGTACTTGAATAGTTGAAGTTAATACACAGCAAGGTACTTCAAGCTAAATCTGCTTACATTGCACAAAGACAAAATTCTCAGTGAAAACATTTGGAAGTAGGCCCTTATGGCAGAGCTCCTGCAGTATTGGGTTATTTATGTAAGTAGTTGTGTGTACACATGTTTGTAGGGGCATGGATGAAGCTGAATGTAGCCTAGTAGGGGATTCCAAATCTATGTATTTGTGTGCATGTTGGAGCGTGTGTGTGTGTGTGTGTGTGTGTGTGTGTGTGTGTGTGTGTGTGTGTGTGTGTGTGTGTGTGTGTGTGTGTGTATATGTGTGTGTATGTGTGTGTGTATGTGAATGTATGTGTGCATGAATGTGTATGTTTTTGTATGTGTTTGTGGGTCTACCTCGGTGGTCTGGTAGGGGATTCCAAATCCATGCATGTGTGTGCATGTTGGAGCATATGTGTATGTGTGTGTGTGTGTGTTTATTTTGTTTATATGTTCAGAGGTGATATTGCTAACACAGTGCATAGGATGCTGAGGAGTGTGTTCTTGCAGTCAGCTCCGATAATGCCATGTTCGATTCATAGGTTCATAGGTTCATACTAGGCTATCTGCCCTAGGGCATTTATAAGCCTAGCCAGAATGTGTTTGGCTTTCGCCACCCATTTTAAATTTATTTTGCTATGCCCTTTTTCGAGGTTAGTATACTGTGCCTCTGTCTAACAGTGACACAGAAGTGATACCCAGGGTAAACCTACGATCTCCCATCCACTCATCAAGATTCCTCTTGAAGAGAGTCAATGAGGGACTCTGCCTAACCTGGACTGGGATTTTATTTCAGAGTGAAGGGAGCCTCTGGGTTATGAATCTGTCCCTCCAGCATGTCCTATTTATTTTAGTGCTAAGGTTCAAGTCTCTCGAGCGCGTAGCTCGATGGGATTTGGATTTTCTGAGGTGCAGCATGTCCATTAATTCCGGGTTGGACATGGCTTTATACGTCAGGCACAGATCGCCTCTGAACAGGCGGTATGCCACTGAGTAGAGCTGCAGTTTCTTTAACCGGGCAGCATATGGCATCTGTTTGAGCCCTTTGATCCTCTTGGTTAGGTACTTTTGGGGTCTTTCCAGTTGCTGCAGGTGTCTGGTAAGGTACATCCCAAAAGGGGCATTGTACTCAATTATGGGCCTGATGAAGGATGAGTAAAGAGGCACAATGACGTCCCCTGATCTAGATGTGAATCCCTTCATGATTAGGTGGGCTATATAAAATGTTTTTCTAACCACTTTGGCCACGTGGTTGTCAAATGAGAGATTGCTATCAACTTGGGTCCCCAGGTCCCTAATTACTTCTTCTGTACTTAATGGATTACCACCTATGTGGTAATTTGTGGGCACTTTGTTTTTGCCAAAGGGGATGACTATACACTTTTTGGCATTTAGCTTGAGGCCATGGCTCTGGCACCAGTTGTCTGTTTCTATGAGGCCCTTTTGGAGGATGCTTGTGTCGACTGGAGAGTCGATTATGGCACCCAGTTTGCAGTCATCTGCGAACTTGGTCAGCCACAGTCCTTCCGTGTTGGCCTGTACCTCCGAGAAATATATACTGAACAAGAGAGGTCCCAGGACTGAGCCTTGTGGGACACCAATTGTAACTGGTTTGGAGTCTGACATGGCTCCAGCAATTCTAACCATGTGGGTTCTGTCCTTGAGCCAGTTTGCAATCCATCTAGTGACATAGGGGTTTATATTTAAGCTGGTGAGCTTATCTATAATGCCCAAGTGGGGTATTGTATCGAAGGCTTTTGCGAGGTCCAGGTAGGCTGTGTGGACCACCTTCCCCTCGTCAATGGCCTTGGTGACTGTTTCAAAGAAATCAACCAGGTTTAAGAGGCAGGATCTGCCCTTAACAAAGCCGAACTGGGTAGGATCCAGTGTTTGTAGGTCCCCAATATCTTTATTTATGAGGTCCATGATGATCCTTTCCATAGCTTTGCAGACCAAGCTAGTCAGGCTTATGGGGCGATAGTTTCCAGGATCCGTTGAGGCACCACCTTTATGGAGAGGGACCACTGTTGCTGTACGCCACTCTTTGGGCACATATCCTGTAGTAAGGCTGAGATTGAACAGTAGTTTTATGTTTGGGTTTAGCTCTTCTTGGAGTTCATGTAGGACGCAGCCCGGGACACCATCTGGTCCCATTGATGCTGTGTTTTTTGCTTTGGAGATGGCGGCTCTTACCTGAGCATCTGAGATGTCAGGGGGGCAGCACTCTGCTGGGATAGATATTTGCCCTTTTGGTGGGGAGTGGGGGGAGAAGTTTGCGCTGAACCTGTCAGCTAGGATGTTGGCAACGTCTGTGGGTTCGGTGTATTTTTTGTCATTTTGGACTAATTCTGAGCATATCTGGGAATTACCACCCGGGTTCCTAACATAACTAAAGAAAGACTTGTGATTATCCTTAGTGTCCTGTGCAATTTTTCTCTCGAAGCTAGCCTCAGACAATTTTATGTGTGCCCGTAGTTTTTTGCTAATACTGATCAGTGATGCCTTCCCTTTTTGGGATTTTGCTCTATCATTTAGTAGCTTCCTCCTTCTATTGTATAGTTTGTTTATGGCTGGGGTCCACCAGACAGGACGTCTGCCTTTGGAGGATTGGGTCTTGGTTTTATTTGGGATCGCATGATCCATGCATTCCTGAAGGTGTTCATAGAATGCGTTTATAAAGGATTCTGCGGTCTGGGCCGTATTTTCCACAGGCCCGGGGGCTTTGAAGGATTCCACCTCAGTTTTGAGGAGTGTGAAATTTGCTTTAGAGAAGTTTTTCACTGTGGTTTTCTGGGCAGGGGTGGGGTCGGGATGTGAATATCCAGTGAGATTAGTTTATGGTCTGATCTTACCAGTGAGGGATACACTTCTGGTCTGGAGCATAGAGTCCCCATGTTGGTGATGATCAGGTCCAGTATGTTTTCCCCTCTTGTGGGAATGGTAACAAGTTGTTCCATAGCATTTGAGTTTATAAATTCTAGGAACCTTTGGGCTAGGGTGTTGGAGCTAGAGTAATGCTCCCAGTCTATGTTTGGGTAGTTGAAGTCGCCCAATATAATGATGTTTGGAGAGACCTTCATATTTTCCAGTGTTCTCAGGAAGGCCGAGTGGGGTTCCTGGGTTTGGGAGGGTGGTCTGTAGCAGGCTATAAACTGGAAGGCAGTTTTACCCACTGTTAGTTGCACATGGATAGTCTCTGATGCTTCGTGCTTTGCCACCAACCTGGAGGTGTGGGTATCTTTGATGAATATCGATACCCCCCTCCTTTTGTGGTTCGTTCCAAGTTTTGGGGCGAAAAGCATGGTATGAGGTATAATCTGGTAGTGCTGGGGTGCTCTCGGGAGCCCTGAACCAGGTTTCTGTTACTGCACAGATATCGATGTTCTCCATGTTAAGGAGAGTTTCGAGTGCGTGCATCTTGAGGTTTAGACTTCTGGCATTGAGTAGCATTACTCTTAGTTTCTTATCCCTTGTGATACCTATGGAGGTGGGTTTGTCTTTTGAGCCTTGCCTAAAAAGGCACTATGGGGTAGCAAGAGCCTTTGCCAATATCCGAAAGCCCAGGGGTGACAGGTGCAAGCCGTCCCTAGCAAAGCATCGTGGCTTGTCGAGCATATCATCCCAAGCTGACAGGCATTGGATCTCCTTTGAATGACACCAGTACTTAAGCCAATTGTTGAAATTGATCATCTTGTCTTCATATTGTGGCATCATTCTTGGTGAGGGTAAGATGCTACTCAAGGTCAGGGTCATACCGGCCTGGGCTACATGCTCAGAGAGCTCCTTTATGTCTCTTTTCATGTAGTCCAGGGAGGTACATCTCAGGTCATTCACACCAGCATGGACAATGACTGAGTCATATTTGTACTTGCCTTGGAGTGACCTGAGTGCTTGTGTTATGTGGCGGATCCTAGCGCCGACAGGCTGCTCACCGTGACCCTCTCCTTGTTCAGCCTGGTGAGCGGGGCGTCAGTGTGCCTGACGATAGAGTCACCTATTACAAGTGTATCAGGTGTGTTGTTTAGTCTTAAGGGCTGTGACTGTTTGGCATACTGGCTTTGTGAGATATGTGTTGCACGTGTTTTGTTTTGGGGTAGCGGCTGCTTGGGTGTCTGCTTTGGAGGTCTCTGCTGCTTAGCAGATCTTTATTTAGAGCCTCCGAGTATGTTTTTGTGTGATTATGTGTTTGGTTTGCTGTCGTGGTAGGTCTATGTGAGACTGGAATTGTAGTGAGTGTGGTTTCCTTCTCCTCCTGACTGGTTATGCCAGTACTGAGTTGAGAGAGCTTAGCCTCCAGTTTGGCTATATGGTTGCATCTCTCACATGTGTTGGAATTTGTTGGGAGGAGGAGAGGGTTGTCTGTGTACATGAGGCAGTTGTAACATTGCCTCAAGATTCCCAGATTCACCAGCTGGACCGTGGAGGAGATTGACAACTGACCTTTGGACATGCTAGAATAATATTGGGAATTCCTTAATAAATGAAAACCAGGGCCAGTGGGGAGTGAGGGTGTAGTGCTTTTAATTTTTAGTGCTGACTTATATAATTGCTTTAGTGAGCAAGTGCCAGGTAACTTAAGTGCAATGTGTTACAGGTAACTTAAATGCAAAAACGACAAACAGTAACTTTCTTTCAAGTGAAACAAGGAAATAAGTACAGTAAGCAATGCAGATATCACCAGTGATCCACAGAAGCGCTGAGAAGCCGCGTATTAGGTGGAATTAGCGTTCCAGAGAAATAACAAGCAAACAAACAACAAGCATATAAACAAAGCTAGATTCAGCAGGCCTGGATCTAGTCTATGCTACAGCAAACAAGGTGTACCAATTTCAGTAAGATACAGTTCAAATATTCAGGCACTATAAACTTTTAACCAGAAATTCCCAGCTCAGAAGGGCAGAGTCCAGCCTCTTCTCCCACAAGAGTGCAGACCACAAACCTTCTTAATGTAAAATAACTGGCCTGAAGCCCAAGTGCTTAGAGACATGGTAAAGAGCTAATGAGGTGCTTCTCAGTGCAACATTGTAATGTCTCCCAATCAGAATTTCTATCCATTGTGTTAATTGATTAAACTGGTTTGCTACACAGCACAGGTGGAGAGGAATTCTTTGAATCTTATAGTTTATGTAACAACCAACTCAGATATGTAAAAAACATCTGGGAGGAAAAGTATTCTTAAAAAGGTGTTAGAATCCTCCACTTCCAAAATCATCTCAGTTGAGATTCTAGCTGAGACAATTAGTGACCACCATTCAGAATCTGCCATTCATTCCTAAAGTAATGTAATTTTTATTCATAAGTACCTCAGAGTCAGAATCGTGGAACACTTGGATCAAATTAACATAAATCATCTCATCCAGTGCATTATTTTAGATGGTCTTCTAGCTACTGTTGATGCAATTAAATACTTTCAAGGTTATCCTATATATACTCAGCAACACAGAATACATTCAGGGATAAATATGCCTCTATTCTCCAGATGTCTGACAAACTAAAATGATTAGTTACTGAAAAGGATAGAGCAGGGGCAGTGTGTATGATTAATAAATCCCAATCATCACTCTGCCAATAAAGACAATTCCGGATCACCTATATAAGCTCCATTAAGGATCTTAAACAGACTGCTTTGTTGGGGAATGAAACCTTCTGGAGTAGAGTAAATAATTTGTTTTACCTGGAAAAAGGTGCCATATCCTCCTTCTTCGCAGATACCAGGGATATAGGCACAGCTGTCTACTTTAGAAATTCCTTTAGAAATTCTTTAAAGAGGCAGTATTATGTAGATTTCATATCTTTGCAATCAATTTCTTGCTGTGTAATTGAGGCTACAGGAATATGTTTTTGCTACTCATATGTTAGTTGACACAAGGCTTGTTACTGAAAGGCCCTGGGAACTGACTGTATTCTCAGCAAGTTCAGAAACGTGCCTCTTTCTTTTTGGCTATCCCCTAACTAACCAGATGTAAACAAGAACTTAAAGCGAATGGCAACACATGTTTTCTGACAGTACTGTCTTAACACCTTATTGGAATAACATTAATCTCTTTTTACAAGCTTTTTTGGAGATAACTTTGTTTTATCTAAATCACTAATCCTTTTTAATACTCCTATTCCTATATAAGTTTAAAAAATTAATATCACATTTTGTGGTCTATACTATCTATAGCGAGAAAGGTTATAACTCGGAATTGGAAGAACGAATCAAAACCTTCCTTCAAAGAATTTATAAATAATGCAACTGAAGTCTGTCACCTGGAAATCATTATAAGTCAAGAACAACCAGGATTACCTCTTGCTACAATGCATGCTCAAAACGTAGAGATCTGCTTGACAAACAAAAATAACTACATTTTAGATTTAATGTAATGCATAATAACATGAATGACCATCAGTTAATGGACATGTCTGTGAATAGTTGTTTGTTCTTTTGTGTGTGACATTTAGTTGAACTTTTTTCATTTATTATGTTCACAACTCTCTGACTGTGATTATTTTACAAACTGAAAAGCCAATAAAAACTTAAAAAAAAAAAAGAATATGAAGGAAGATGTGGTATTTTCATGTGGAAGGAAGTCCTGCCTGCAAAGGTATAATGGCATCTGAGGCCAAATGCAGGCCAATTGCTAGCCTAAACATATCAGTAGAAATCACGACCTACATAATCTCAGAACTACTGTCAGATTATACTGAAACCAATAAAAATAATATGCAAGTCATAACTTGGCTTCAGGAAGAGTTTCTTTGACAGTGTCAGCTGTACTCACTGTAGCAAATTCAATTAGGAATGAATTAAATAAAAGAAAAATGATGTTTCCATTCCTCAGTCTGTCCAAGGCATTCAGCACCTTGGAGAAGCTCTCAATACTGGTTTTCACTGTCAGTGCTGGTTTTCATCATTGCATTTTAAAATGGTTCCAAAATGGTTCCCTATTAGATGAACGAACACTTAAAATGTCGAGTACAACATGCTCGACAGCTTTTAAGTGAACGTCCATCTAAGTGAAACCTTAGGATGTTGAAACAAGGAGTTTAGAAAAGTTATAGTTGGCCAGTCATCAGGAAGCTAATGGCTGACATCAAAACGTTCACCTTGTCTAGCCGTTCTTTCAGTCCTCCAATGTGGTGCAGTCTCGGAGTTGGTATATATAAGTAGGGGGGTGGGGGGCACAGCACCCCACATTGGGTGATGTGGGGGGTGAAGCTCCCCACTTTATTTTGTTTGTTGATTTGTTTTTGGTTTGTTTTTTGTTTTTGTTTTTTTTGGGGGGGGTTAATGGTGTACAGTACATTTTAGCCATCAGCCGTTGGCTTCCTGATGGCTCAGCAACTGTAAGTTTTTGAAACTCCTTGTTTCGACATTATGGGGTGTCACTTAGATGAGCCTTCATTAAAAGCTGTCGAGCATGTTGTACTCGACATTTTAAGCATTTGTTCATCTAATATAGACCCTCCAAAACTACTTATTTTGGAGAAAGATTACAGAGTTAGGTGAAGAGATAAATATTCCACAGAATTTTCTCCTCAGTGATCTATACTGAGGCCTTGGCTATACAGTAATCACTCTGTTGTGATGACCTGGCTGCAGTTTGAAATGCCAGTGACACAACTTTACTGCACATGGCTTAATGTTACTCGGCTTACTTACAAGTGGTCAATGGGCTTTCCAGTGAGATTTTTATTTTGAAAAATGTCACAGTGAGTTTCACAGCAATGTGTTGTATTGTGTGAGATGACCCACCACTTTTTGGGGATTTCCCCTTTTCTCCACTATGGTTCAGCCTTGGACAGAGTTTTCTGCTTAACATTTTCAACATTCATCTTTCAGAAAAGGTGAGCTGAAAAATTGTGATTAGTAGACTCAAAGGTAAACAATCTTTACTTAACATTCTAGGTAAAATCACAGGCCAGATTCTAAGATTTAGACTGATGGCACCAGCATTCATACCTTTAATTACATGTAGACAGCTTAGTTTCTATCATTTTCTGGTTGCAGCTGCTATCAAAACCCATATGCTCTAACTTTTCCAATATGATATATAGTAGTGACAAGATACCTAGTACTAAAGTAAAATTCCTAGATGTTGCGACTAGGTGCTGTGGCTAACTGTCGCTCTCAATTTTTCTCTGAAAGCAGATATTTGTTAAAAACAAATAAGCATTGCTGGGATTGTGTAACTTCTCTGCTTGTCATTTCCATTTACGTGTCAGTAATAGTGCAGTTGTACATTCTTTTCAGCAGCTTCTCTTTTTCACCCTGACAATGATGTATCATTGATGCATGATTTCTTTGGGAAGGGGTTGGGTACAAAATCTGCACAGGTCATAACCTCATTCTTTTATGTACTCTCTTTAAAATGTATTGAGTATTATGCATGTATCAATCAACATGCAAGTAATGTACAAATTCTGAACCTAAGTATAGTTTAATGATTGTGCATTTATTATATGAGGTTTGGAAACAAAACAATTTGTCCAGCGACATCTTTGGGTGAGGGTCAGGTATGAATAGTAATGGGAGTTAAGATGGTAATGGAAGAAAGTTAGTGTGGTGGGGGGGGGGGGTTAAATTGGGAAAGTAGGAGGGTTGGGAGGAAATGAGGTAAGTGAAAGGAGGGGCTCAACTAATTTTGTGCGAGTGTAACTGGGTAAGGGATCAGATTTTGGTGTGAACTTACTATAGTGGAGGCTCACATCTGTGACAACATGTAGGTACTCCAGTGAGCAAGTAGGCCTTGGCCTTGTATGGAAGAGGTGGGAACTGTTTGGTAGCAAAGTTTTTTTTTCTTTCTTTTTGCAGAGTACATGTGTGTGTGGGGGAAGTGTGGTGTGATGCAGATAGTGGAGTGGGTAGTGTGGTAGTTTTACCTATGAAGACAAATACCCTGGAATAAATTACATATCTAGTGTTTCAGTACATGTCACACTGTGATAATATCAGTAGAATGTAGACCCCCATTTATCTCTTACAATTTACTTGTCAGCTTCCCCAAATGACACAGCACTAACTTAAAAAATATAACTTATATGTTTTGCATGGAATTCAGATTCTGTAGTTTGACATCCTTTTTGAAGTCTTTAGGCTGCCTCCATTTTTGTATAAACTCTTTCAGTGGTGATGGGGTTCTGCAGTATTTAACCCTACCACAGATTGCCAGTGCTTGCATTTGTCGTTTAACAGTTTGGAATGTTTACTGTACCTCTTCTCAAAACAGTCACTCTTGATTTGGCACAGGTGCACTTCCTGTTGTAATCTGCGTAGCTGTCATCCTGCCAAGTAGGGTCCGATCTACATTTCAGTGATAAATACTATTCTTATTATTTATTTTATCAGCTTTAATAAGAGACATAGATTGCTTGTCTTTCTATTCTGCATTACAAACATTTGATGTTGCCAACCCTCTGCATTTTTCTTCTGTGTTGCTAATGATATCTTTCACTGAAATGCAATAAAATGAAGTTTTATGTGAAATGGAGAAGAAAAAGTCCAGCCGAACTACGAATGGCTTTTTGCAGGTTGTAAGCTATCAGCTTAAATGTTGTCCTCTGCACATGCATGTTACGGTGATAACTGTTGCAAGGTGGTGGGTGTTACCATCACAGTGCATCTGGCATCAGTTGCCGTTAACCCAGCTTCTTGTCAAAAGGTGGGGAAGGTGTCCGAGAACAATGCTGTGTTTGTGAAATGTTACTTGTAAGGATTTGATATGTTCAGGATGGGTTATAAGTAAATGCTGATCCTTTTTAAGTAGGGAAATGTTATTATGTTGGAATAAACTGAACCAAAGGAACCTGCACAAAAGTTGCTAATAAAAATCCAAGTAGGTGCAGAAATACGAAGAGGTAGACCACAGAAGTATGTCCAAGCGTTTAATGTAACCACAAAAACAGAAAAAATACAAAACTGCCAGACATGAACGCTTTTAAAATCCTTCATGCATTTTCGTCTATTCATTGACTTCATCAGATAAATACAAATGCAAACTTCCTCTACTCCACATATATATAGTTTAAATCATTAATATTACAGCCAATAGAATTCATTATCTGATCAATTTCCCGCTATTTTGTTTAAAACAATTAAATTAATACATGCAAATATTGTGTTGAAATTTAATGTGTTATGTCACTTATTAATATTTTAAAATAATCTTTATAGTTAAAAACAGTTAAATTCACTTAATAAAAAACCTTTATTTGTTTAAAAACATTCATTTTCCTAATTATATGAAACATATACAAATCTATCTTAAAAGGATTCCAGATGCCACCTAGTGGCTAGTTATATTATAGTTTTTATACTTCTTTCAAAGCTTTGCTGACCTTAGTTTTAATAAAGGCAAAATAGAAATAAACTCATTTAAGCCTGGAAATTTCCCTGCTTCCAGGGTCACTTGCCACCATAGTTCTCTAAACTCAATTCTTTCTTCCCAAGGACCACCTCTAATATCCTGTTGAATTTGTTCTAATACCATAAATTTATATTTGTATTCTAAACATGTTTTACTGTGTTTATATAAGGCATTGCACTCTTTCTCCGTTGTTATTTCATATGTGTGCTCATAGCTCCTTCTCTTTAGCATTCTCTCAGTTTTTCCTATGTAGAAGGATCCACATTTTTCACAAATGGCCATATAAACTATTCCCTTGGATTCACAGTTATAATATTCCAAACTGTGAATCCATCTTTTTCTACTTTCCAAATGAAAAGAATTATTGTTTATTATATATGTACACTGACTACAATGCCCACATTTGTATGTACCTATTCTTTTTCTATTATTATTAAATTTATTTTTATTTTCTATAATGTTTCTAATACTTTGTGAATTCTTGTATATTATTTTTCTAGGTATTTTGGATACATTGTCAATATCTGTGAAGGTTATAAATTTCTCCCATTCTGCTTTAAATATTTTTTTAATATAATTATTTACTGTTGTATTTATCTGATGAAGTCAATGAATAGACGAAAACGCATGAAGGATTTTAAAAGCGTTCATGTCTGGCAGTTTTGTATTTTTTCCGTTTTTGTGGTTACATTAAACACTTGGACATACTTCTGTGGTCTACCTCTTCGTATTTCTGCACCTACTTGGATTTTTATTAGTAACTTTTGTGCAGGTTCCTTTGGTTCAGTTTATTAGTTTTTCGGAGGTATGGAGATGGCAACGCCACTTCTTCCTGAAGTGAGGGGGCAGGACGACGTAGGTCTAACGCGTAAACTGATTGGCCAACTGACGGAATTGATAGGACTTCTCACTCCACTCAGCCAATCCTTAGTAATGATGCACGGCAACCTAGCTCCAGTACGAGTTCCAGTACCTGGAGGAAACTCTAAACAGACTGCGACTGGTAACGATGAACAAGGAGAACTTATTGGCGTTTCCCCGACGTTGGCGACCTTGATATAGAGAATTGTGGAACTTTTAATCCAGCTTCCACCCCTAACGTTTTTAAAGTGGTTGATAAAGGATCTAATGGAAGCCAAGGCAAGAATACAAATTCTGGACATAAAACGAACAAAACGCATAAGGAGGGAGCGAAGGTTGCAGGTACTGTAAATGCTAACTTTCACAAAGAGACTAAAGATTGGTTACAAACCAAACCTAATTTTAAAATTAATGGCAATAAGAAACACTACATCGAGAATGGGTCCTATAGGAACAAATTGGACCAACTGTCAAAACTTATGTTTAAATACAGGACTTTGGGTATTGAAAATGAATACCTAAAGGAATGCATTTCTAGGGAAATTGTTCCCAAAGGACTAAGAGTATATAAATTTCCGAATAATGTTAACCCTGATTCTGATTTTTACAATGAACTTGTAGAAGTATTTAATAAGTGTGGTTTGGATGTGTTGAAACTAATTATTAGAGACAATATTAGAGTTCAAGAGTCTATTCAGAAAGATATAGATATTTTAGTCCAGTATATCAAAAATGATTTGATATTTGATATACAGGAAGAAAAACGTAAATATTTTGACCTTAGGAAAGATATAGATAATCAATGTGATAACTTGATAAACAGAAAAATTAAAAAAATAGAAAGAGATGTTAAAGAGTATGAGGACCACATTAGTTACCCTAAGCCACAAAATAAACATTTTAGTTATAACCCTGGAATGGGATATAACAATGAGGACCACCATGGTGAAAACAGTGAAGGGGGGAAATAACCCATTTGGAGAAGGAGAAATTGAATATGATCAAGCATATCCACCATTACGTAGATCAGAGAGGCTAATAAACAGACAAGGCCCACCACAAAGGAATTTACAGATGAGGGGAGGGAGAAGAGGGCAGAGGAGATATTAAATAATACCTTCCTAACCCACCCTGATACTCATTCAAGACAAGAAATATATATGGATGGAATTAAAAATATTTACAATAATTACACTATATACAACTTCAGTAGTACCCAAATAGAAAAAGAGCATTTTGGATTATTTTCTAAAGGTTTGAAATTCATACCATATAGGAAAGGTGAAATTACTAGAAGTTTGTTGGATATTAAAATATTTTTAAGAAAAGTGAATTTGAGTATTATGTTTCCTGGAAGAAACAATTATAATGGTGAATTAAGGAAGAAAAGCACTTACAACCCACCCCTTCACCCACAGTTGAGAAACCTGGAAATGGTGGTTGAAAGTGAGATAAAGTGGCAAAATGAACCCAAATATAAATTGAATTTAAGTAAAAAAGAGAGTGAATTGATGTATGAAATAAAAAGGAACGAAGGTATTAGAGTCATGAAACCAGATAAAGGGGGAGGTATAGTTTTTATGGATAACATCACATATGAGAGTAAAATGAATACTATACTATGGGATGAAACGAAATATATAGTGGTTTCCATGAATGAAATGAACATAGCTTATAATAAAATTGATATCAGTTTGAATGATATGTTACAAGAGGAAATCATTGATTATAATACTTATAAATTTTTAAAAGTGGATAAACCAAGAACCCCCACTATATTTGGTATACCTAAAGTCCACAAAAATGAATGAGACCCACCTCTCAGACCTATAGTATCAGCAGAGGGATCTCAAACATATACCCTTGCTAAATATGTGGATACAAAATTAAAAAGTTTGTGGACAAGACGACCAAGTATATTAAAAGATTCCTGGGATTTTTTAAAAGAAATACAGAGTATATAAGTGAGGATAATCTGCATTTTATTACCATAGATATTGTGGATTTATTTTCCTGTATTCCATATACTGAAGGTATGGCAATGTTAGAAGAAATAATATACGAAAATAATGAGATGACAAATAATGAAAAATTAGTTAATATTTGGTTGATGAGTCTAATACTGAAAAATAATTTCATTCACTTTAAAGGTGAATTTTTTCAACAAATACAAGGTGTAGCTATGGGAGCAGCGTGCACCCCAACATACGCCAATTTAATACTAGCAAAATGGGAAGAAAAATATATCTTGGACTCTAAATATAAGACATGCTGGATCATGTACTGTAGATTTTTAGATGATATAGTAATTCTATGGACAGCAGGAAGAGATAGATTCTATGAATTCCTGACATACATGAGTAATACTACGAAATTCCTGAAATTCACCCATAAAATCTCAGAAAATGAACTGGAATATTTAGATTTACAAGTATATAAAGTAGGGCAAGAATTGGAAACAAAAATATTTAGAAAAAAGACATTTTGTAACTCATTCCTACATTTTGAGAGTGCACATCCCCTTCATTGCAAAAGAAATATTGTCAAGGGGCAATTTGTTAGGGGTAGTCGCATGACTAGTTTAGAAAATGATTTTAAGGTTGAATGTGAATTATTAGAGAAAATGTTTGGAGAAAGGGGATACCCACTAGACTTTGTTAAACGTATCAGGAAGGAAGTTGAAGATGGAAGAGAAACCAAATTTGCACCTATTTATAAAAATAATAATAAAAAAACAAGTGATAATAACAAAAAGGAAAGTATTAATAAAAAGCAGGATTGTGGGGAAGAATTCCAACAAGCTTTAGTTTTGGAATACAATGGAGTAAATAATTATATTAAAAAAATATTTAAAGCAGAATGGGAGAAATTTATAACCTTCACAGATATTGACAGTGTATCCAAAATACCTAGAAAAATAATATACAAGAATTCACAAAGTATTAGAAACATTATAGAAAATAAAAAGAAATTTAATAATAATAGAAAAAGAATAGGTACATACAAATGTGGGCATTGTAGTCAGTGTACATATATAATAAACAATAATTCTTTTTATTTGGAAAGTAGAAAAAGATGGATTCACAGTTTGGAATATTATAACTGTGAATCCAAGGGAATAGTTTATATGGCCATTTGTGAAAAATGTGGATCCTTCTACATAGGAAAAACTGAGAGAATGCTAAAGAGAAGGAGCTATGAGCACACATATGAAATAACAACGGAGAAAGAGTGCAATGCCTTATATAAACACAGTAAAACATGTTTAGAATACAAATATAAATTTATGGTATTAGAACAAATTCAACAGGATATTAGAGGTGGTCCTTGGGAAGAAAGAATTGAGTTTAGAGAACTATGGTGGCAAGTGACCCTGGAAGCAGGGAAATTTCCAGGCTTAAATGAGTTTATTTCTATTTTGCCTTTATTAAAACTAAGGTCGGCAAAGCTTTGAAAGAAGTATAAAAACTATAATATAACTAGCCACTAGGTGGCATCTGGAATCCTTTTAAGATAGATTTTTATATGTTTCATATAATTAGGAAAATGAATGTTTTTAAACAAATAAAGGTTTTTTATTAAGTGAATTTAACTGTTTTTTAACTATAAAGATTATTTTAAATTATTAATAAGTGACATACATTAAATTTCAACACAATATTTGCATGTATTCATTTAATTGTTTTAAACAAAATAGCGGGAAATTGATCAGATAATGAATTCTATTGGCTGTAATATTAATGATTTAAACTATATATATGTGGAGTAGAGGAATTTTGCATTTGTATTTATCTGATGAAGTCAATGAATAGTCGAAAACGCATGAAGGATTTTAAAAGCGTTCATGTCTGGCAGTTTTGTATTTTTTCCGTTTTTGTGGTTACATTAAACGCTTGGACATACTTCTGTGGTCTACCTCTTCGTATTTTTGCACCTACTTGGATTTTTATTATGTTGGAATACTGCTCCAAGAGTTGTGGAAAGAACAAGGCTGGGCTGATGACACTGACAGCCCAAGTCCAGATTGACAGGATTGAGATAGTGCAATACTGGCAACTGAAATGAACATACACATGAAGTACTTTTAAAGGGGCTGTATAGTTTGAAATCAAGTACTAAAACTATGTACCTTAAAAATGGTCAAATAACTCATTTTTTAAGGGGTACGCTGTACTGTCTGTACTTAAATTATGTATGTGTGTCTGTTAACATTTCAGTCTGCTATCACACTGCACTATTTGTAAATGACCGTTGCGCATTTAATTACCTCATCCTTCAACCTGGTGTGCAACACACTCTTGACTGTGGCTTTTATTTTTAATTGTGTGTGACTGTAGTACTGCAAGCAGTGTATATATGTGTGTAGGGGGTGAGGGGGACACAGATTGGAGAGTTGCTGTAAATGACGGGTGACTGATTAACTGTAAACAAATTACCTTAATAATATGTGCTTATGGATGGGACGTGCAAGGGAGTGCATTTAATATATTTTAGCTGGGAGAATTGGGTTAGTGTGTGTGTGTGTGTGTGTGTGTGTGTGTGTGTGTGTGTGTGTGTGTGTGTATGTGTGTGTGAGTGTGTGTGAGTGTGTGAGTGTGTGTGTGTATGTGTGTGTGAATGAGTGTGCGTGTGTGTGTATGTGAGAGTGTGTGTGTGTGCATGTGTGTGTGTGTGTGTGTGTGTGTGTGTGTGTGTGTGTGTGTGTGTGTGTGTGTGTGTGTGTATGTGTGTGTGTGAGTGTGTGTGTGTGTGTGTGTGTGTGTGTGTGTGTGTGTGTGTGTGTGTGTGTGGGGGTGTGTGTGCGTGGGAGTTTGTGTGTGGGAGTGTGTGCATGGGAGTGTTTGTGTATGTGCGGAGTGTTTGTGTGTGTGTGTGTGTGTGTGTGTGTGTGTGTGTGTGTGAGAGAGAGTGTATGTGTGTGTGTGTGTGTGTGTGTTTGTGTGTGTGTGTGTGTGTGTGTGTGTGTGGGACTGTGTGTGTGTGCGTGTGTGTGCGTGTGTGGGGTGTGGGAGGGTGGGAGTTTGTGTGGGGGGTGTGGGAGTTTGTGTGTGTGTGTGGGAGTGTTTGTGTGTGTGTGTGTGGGAGTGTTTGTGTATGTGTGTGTGTGTGTGTGTGTGTGTGTGTGTGTGTGTGTGTGTGTGTGTCTGTCTGTGTGTGTGTCTGTGTGTGTGTGGGAGTTTGTGTGTGGGATTGTGTGTGTGTGTGGGAGTGTTTGTGTGTGTGTGTGTGTGTGTGTGTGTGTGTGTGTGTGTGTGTGTGTGTGTGTGTGTGTGTGAGAGGGGTGTATGTGTGGGAGTGTGTGTATATGTATGTGTGTGGGGAGGTATTGTATGCAGAACCTTATGTGACTAAATAAAGATGAAGTTGATAGGGTCACATTGTTTGTGTTTTGGTTATGTAGCTCTCAACCTTCCATCACATAAATGGAGAATATCAGCCCTCATAATGTGGAACAAATAGACAAAATGTACAACACATACTAATATCTACAAGGAGCATCATAGGAGAGTTAAAGTATGTTGTTTACTTATGAAAAAAGTTTTTAAATGAATTAATATGATTAAGTTATATTTACCATGGATGGCAGTAAAGAATTCCTGACATGGATTGTGTGTCGGATCCTCAGTGTGGAATTTTGGGAAGTGTGGACTTCTGAGACCCCTAATGAGGTGCATTGCCAGACCATGTGTGACTCTGTCCTGGTGTGGGTGGCAGGGGTTGTCATAAAAAAATAAAAAAATAAAAAGAGGCAAAGGAAGGGACAAGGGGAAGGTGCAGTTTGGGAGGGGGTAAAGGGGGTTAAAACAAATTGATGGAATAGATACACAGGAGTTTGGCAGTAAAATGTTTTTTTTTTCTTCTTCTCTCTCTTTCTGCTAAAGTACTTATCATGGCATTCCTTTTGGCAGATGATGGAAGTGCAGAGCCTGGTGAGTCCAGTGGGAAGTGGAGAAGGCATTTGGGGATGTCACACATGGAAAGCAGGCACAGGAGTCAAATGACACTGTCACAGGGGATGCGCCCACCGCTGAAGCGGCACATGATGTGGCTGCAGATGTCTGAAGCTCAGATTTGCATCAGCCAGTTGCCTGAGGGAAGTGGACTCAGTAGATGATAGGTGCTGCTGCTGTGGATGTTCCGGCCATTGGAGCTGTGTGCAGTGATGTCACAGGTAATGATACACTGTTAGGTGCACAGTTAGGATTGTCAGAGTAGGTGGGTTTGGGGACAGGTGAGGATGAAGTATGTCAGGGGCAAGGTAAAGCAGGTGGTGTGGCTGAAGAATAACTGAGGTTTAGAGCCCCCTTTTAGTGAAGAGGACAGTTTAATGAGGAGGCTTTTGGCAATGAGGAGGGTTTAGGTTTCATTATGGGGAGTTTGGGCTCATCCAGGTGGGGATGGTGTCACAGCAGCATGAGGTTGGGTCAAACTTTGGGATACAGACAGATGAATGGTTCTCTAAGCACTGGGACAAGGGAGGGGGGTATTTTGACCAACTCCCATACTGCTTTTAGTTAAAGGAAAGATCTGTAAGGGGGAGTTTGTTGATATTTTGAATTAATTGAAGTGAATGGGGTTCACAGTTTGATGGAATCGAAACTGCAAACAGTAAAGACTTTTGGTGGCTTAACTGAAGTGAATGGGGTTCAAAGTTTGATGGAATCGAAACTGCAAACAGTAAAGACTTTTGGTGGCTTTAGTGACCTTGGGACAGAGGAGGATAGGTAGCCTGTGGCCAAAGACATGGTACAACTGCGTGTTAGGCTTCATTTATTACATTGCGGTTTGGTTGGAGAAAGATACTGCCTTTGGCCTTACCACTCTTGGCTTATTTTCTCATGATCTGTAAGGCACAGCATTTGTGAGTGGGGAATGCCTGGTTGTGGTACGATCAGAGGTTTTGGAAGTGGAAGGCAGTGGTTCAGTTGCCACTTTGGGATGTGAGACATCCTGATATTTGGATAGCCTTGGAGCCATTAGCAGGGGGGGAAGGGGTATGCTGGCATGTGGGGTATTGCTCGTGGGTTACGTGTAGGTTTTCATGGTTTGTTTTGTTTACCAGATGTGAAGGTAACACATTTGAAAGAAAAGATTTGGTGGGGAAATCCAAGGACATGGTGTGGATTAAGGGGCAGCTCACCTGGGTTGTTTCTTTTATATGTTAGTGATTTGTTGTTGAACAGGGGGAAAAGCAAACATCATTGGGTGAGGGTTAATAAATTGCTATGGGCTGATTTAGCATTGTTGTTGTCTTTTTGGAGCAGTTTAATGGTATGACATTTTGTCAGCTGGATTGGGTTGTTCAAGGGAATTTGCAATTGTTTACAGATGCAGCAGGAAGTATTGGGATGGTGGCTTATTTGGGGTGGGGAATGGCTTGTGGCTTGCTGGCTTGCAGAATGGAATGATGATTGAAGAAGGGATGTTGACTGAAATTAGTTCCAGTTTGGCTGCTGTTGAAGGTCTAGCAGGAGAAGTGCAGGAAAAAGGTTAGTTTTCATTCGGTCAATATGGCAGTGGTACGAGAGCTGGTGTTGTAAATTTGTGTTGTAGGTGTCTGAGGAGGAAGGAGTTTGGTGGGAAAGAATGTTGTTGAAATATTTGGTTCAGGCTGTGGAACAAGGTAAGACAGTTCAGTTGGTCAAGGTGGATTTGGCTGCAATTAGTATAGTTGCACATGTGGCAGGGTTACCTGACTTTAATAAATCTTCGACTGTAGTTTGTATGTTGCAATGTCGGGGTAGGGTTAATAATCTGAAGACTGACAGACGATAGCCATTGAGTTTGGTACAGACAGGATGGAATACACCTGAATGATTTTGATTTGGACCTCTTTAATGTACACTTAGGTTGGTTTTGGAGGACTTGCTGAAGGTTTTTGAGTGAATGAGGGGGAACAGCCTTTGTCAGGCTGGTTCACAGAGAAGAGGGGCAGGCTTGTCCCCCCGCGGTGTTGGATGTTTAATTCAGTAAGTTGGGGAATGGAAGTGAGCGATGGATCGCTGCTTGATTAGTAAACATAAGCGTGTGGAGGTGAGGACACTGCTTATTTGGTTAGGGTGAGTGGGGTTACGCTGCCTTAGTAAAGGGTTATATGGATGTTCATGGTGTGATCAATAAATTAAAAGATTGCTCAATAAAATTATAGAAATTTAATAAAGGTAATTTAATATCATTTAGTGTGGTGTGTTCCTTAAAGGGGACTGGGACAAATATGTGCTTGTATGCAAGGGTAACACATCAAAAATCCTCTATTCTACATATCAATGGTCGCAATGCTTTTCTTTCTTTCTTTCTGGACCTCCACTGAAAATTGACAACAACCTAAGTGCACCACCTGGTAAGCAAAATATACATACTGTACATAGAACATTTTTATTACATAAATGAGATAGATTTTCTTTGGGACAGATTCCAAAAGAGTTGGTCTTAGTGTAAATGACTTACTTCAGTGTAAGGCCTGTTTATAAAAAGACTTACACTGGGGGCTAGAGTTCAAAAGACCTGCTCTTAGCCTGCTCTCAGTGTAAGTGGTCATTTACACTGAGAACAAGTGTCTTGGAATCAGGTCCTTAGTCTCATATGACCAATTAACAAAATGTGCATGCCTCAGGGTGACATTGTAAACATTAGTTTTACTACTAAACTCATAAATAAAATAGCCTTCTGTTTCACTTCCTTCTCTAAAGTGTAGGTCTGTTTGGTACTAAGACAAATATCCTCTTGATAATGGAAATAAAAGAAAAAAATTCTTAATCAGTAAATGAACGTCTCACAGTTCCTGCAAGTAAAACTGAATTAAAATATGGTAGTATAAGGGTCTGTAGTTATCTAGAAGCCTCCAGAAGCCATACAAAACAATGCGCATTTTGTATGTATTGTAAAGTCATGGCATTGCTTAAGAGAGATTCCAGAGATAAATAAAGGTGCATGATGTAAGAAACTGCTTTTGTAAGAAGTAAAGTGAATGCTGTGTTTGTAGAGGTTAAGCAGGTAGACAAAATATGAATCAAATCTCCAAAAAACGTATGTGTGAGATGTTGGATATAACTCACTCTGTGATCTAGGGTGGCTGTGTTAAATACCGCACAGAGATACTGACCGGGGATAAGCAATGTGAATAAAGGGCATTTGTGAAACATTATTTTTTATTAGAACCCTGTGATACTGAGCATTGGCCAAATTAGTACATCTGAGCAGTGCTTGTCAGATGAGTCATAGAAAGGCTTGGTTTGGTCTGCAGCATCCAGTACTGTTGAAAGCTGAGTTTCAAATATGAATCAGCATTATGTAATGTCACGCACCATTTAGAAACACTAATTTCAGCAGCAGGCAAAGACTGATTCCCACCCCAGTCAAGCACTGAAACCATCTGCTGGATCATGTTAAGATCCTATTTTAGAGGAAGCTTTTCTCACCTTCTCAGAACAGCTATTCCTGTCATGGCAAATATGTTTTGTGAAACAAAATTTTCTACCTCCTGTAATATAATCCACTTTATCTGTTTAATTTTTTTTTGCTATTATGCGTCTCTCCTTTCTCATATAATGAGCACAAGTTAATGTGGAAGAAAAGTTCATTACTAGTAAAAAGCAATAAATTTTACAATGCCTCCAAAACAGGATACGTGATATTTAACAGCAGTCAGTAAACTATACAAAACATGGCTAGGCATGCACTAGATGCTATATTTGCTGCATAAGCATATAATAGAGCAAGCTTTGTGAATGCTCTAAAATCTAAATCATGATAAGCTGTATCATAAAGTCCACCTTTAAGATTTATGTGTGTGTGTGTGTGTGTGTGTGTGTGTGTGTGTGTGTACATAATAGCACACTGGTGCTTAAAAAGGTAACACCATGTACCTTACTGTTTAGAACTGCACCAGAGGCACTCAAGCAGGGGATTATTACAGTTAATGGGTGCATAACATAGCAGGCTGTGCACCTCTGGTTTAAATGGCACAGAAAGCATTTTGAAGAGGTAGAGTTACCTAAATGGTGTGCAGGTTTATAAGCTGTGTAACCTCCTTCTATACTGAGGTGCATGACACATGGTGGCAGTTACTACATTTAAAGAAGGAGCATAATTGCAGGTATTACAACCATTGTCTTAAGTAGGGCAAGAGGTGCTAGCAGAGGGGCCAGACAGGTATTGTGAATGCTAACTCTGCAGAAGTCACATGTCTCTTGTCAGGCATGATCTGGAAGTGACATACTGAGTGGTGACAGAGGGAAGCAATGTAGGATTATGGGATCATATTCCAAATTGCATTACAAACCTAATCTGTTATGCTCATCCCTCTCAGCTGTACAGATTTTTGCAGAATGTCCAGATTTTTGCCTTATATTTTTGGTCTGTTTTTCATAAAGTTGGTAGTTTTCTATGCTATACTGCTGCTATGAGACAGGGTGGTTCTGAAGAGCATAACAGGTGCTCTGTGTGTGTGTGTGTGTGTGTGTGTGTGTGTGTGTGTGTGTGTGTGTGTGTGTGTGTGTGTGTGTGTGTGTGTGTGTGTGTGTGTATTGGGGGGACATGTTTATACTCGAAGATGAGAAAAAGATGCCATTGGGAATGTCTGTAAGAAGAGTTCACAAAGCATGCTGGGGTATGCAGTTATGGTGAAGGTGTACAACAGGCCAGACCTTTATATCCTGGCAAGTGAGACTATATAGAGATCTACCAAGTTAATAGGAATTAGTTTTGGACAGGTATCAGGTTACAAGCTGAACCCTGATAAATCAATGTACTACACAGTTATCCTGCAGTTGACAGATGGATATCAGGATGTAAAGACAAGATAGTATTACATACTTGGGAATTTGGTTGGAGGAAGCAGTGGAAATTTTTATGAAAACACCATGTGATGGAATGTCAAATAAAATCAAAAGAATGTTGGAGAAATGTAGATTCCTAGGTCTAGCGTTAGACCAAAGAATTCAAATCCTGCAGTCATATATGTTAATACATCTATTGTATATAGGGCAAGCCTTTTGGTGACTGTCTAGGAGTGAATATCTTAAAAATGTGAAACATGGAATGAGAACATTTTTATGAGAGGGAAATTCATTCCACATGACCTAGGAACTGGAGGTAATTCCCAAAGAATGGCAAGGGTTAGGACTGCCAGATATGGAGGAATATCTGAAAGTGGCACAGTTATCACTATTTGAGAAATATCTTGATAGCAGTTATCGGCAGAAACAAAGAGATGGTATGGAAAATGTTTGATATGCAAAGGGCACAGATTTCAAGGAGGTGTTGCTGAGCAGGGGGGCAGAAAATGGGATAGTCTATGCTGGAATATTTACAGAGACTGCTAGAGCAAATGTGCAGAGAAAACTTTATAGATGCTTGGGTTAGAAAATGATGTCAGTCAGTGGAACTCGGAAGACTAATAGAATAAGAATATATATATATATATATATATATATATATATATATATATATATATATATATATATATATATGTAATATAGATAGATATACACACACACACACATATATATATATGTGTGTGTGTGTGTGTGTGTGTGTGTGTGTGTGTGTGTGTGTGTGTGTGTGTGTGTGTGTGTGTGTGTGTGTGTGTGTGTGTGTGTGTATTTATATATCAGTTAAGGAAGTGTGATTAGACAGGGATCAGATTTTGGAATCAACTAATGAACAATAAACAGGAAGCTGGGTAGTAGAAACAGGTAAAGAATAAGTGGAATCTGAAAGAGGGATTGAAATGATATTTTAATTTGATAATGGAGAGGGTAAAAAGTCTGAAATGGGCACAGTACAAAGAAGGATATCATACCTTCTTAAGTGGATAAACTGGATAATAGGGGGATAGAAAACTATGAAAGGAGTTTTGACAAGCCCACATAAGATACTTAGAACATTAAAGATGCACACAGTGCACAATATGAAGGCAGCAGGAGAGAGGACTCTTGGAGTGAAAGCACATATAATCAGGTGATGGCAGAAACGTTTGGGAACAAATTATTCAACAGGGTCTGCAACGTCAAGATGTTTCTGTGGAAATACTTACTAAAATACTTTGTACACTAAGTTATCTCACATGTACTTGGGGTAAAAACAGAAGGATCCCTACTAGGGTTACCACCTGTCCCACTTTGCGAGGGACAGTCCCTCTTTGGGCAGTTGTGTCCTGCAAAAAAAATTGAAAAAATGGCAAATGTCCTGAGATTTTAGGACAAAAATATTTCCTATATTTTCTTTACTAGTTGCATAAAACAAGTTATTTTGTATCTGAAACACCTAAATGTTATAAGAAACAACAAGCAACTAAAATGCTACAATAATAAGCTTTTATTTAGGCAAAAAAGTGAAGTTCTGTCCTTTGTACTGGCCGTGGGCATGTTTTGCCCTGCAAAATCTGACGTTTCTACAAAAAATGTCCCACTTTGGGCATTTGAAAAGGTGGCAACCCTAATCCCTACTGGTCTTGTGGTTATGATTTGGTTCTCTAACACAGCTTGGGTTTGGTTCCTTGTCAGGGAATTTCAATGGATTTTTTAGGGGATGTAGCTCAGATGGAGAATGCATCCTTTGCATGCATGAGGTCCTGGATTCAATGTAGAGCATCACAATAGTAATTTGCTTTTTTGGGTTGGTGGTTGGCAGAATGGGTAAAATGCTTACCTCAAAGACACAAGTCATAGGGTTTTATGAGCACCTCTGAGGGAAATTGTCTTAGCTTAAAATAACATGCAAGGGTAGCAAGCCTGGTACTTAACTATGAATTATGTCAGGAAGGTCCACTAAGGGACTGGATTCATATTTGCTGGAGATGTGAGAAGTTAAGAAAATTTAGAGAATGATTACATGAAATGGTAAGGATGGTCCTAGACAATTAGAAGTCATTACCAAAGAGTCATAGCTCTTAGGAGATGAGAAGTGATTAGTGAGATATCAACAACAGGTAGATTACTGGCAGTGCAGCATAAGGTAGGTGTTGCATTCCTAATAGTGTCGTCCTTCAAATGTGACATTAAACTGAGGCTCCATCTGCTTGAGTTGGAGGTAGCTCAATGGCAGAGCAGGGATCCTTTAATATATACAAAAGAAGTCTTATTTACAACATATGTACATATTTACAAATGTACAAATATATAAATATACAAACATAAAAATACATATTTGTCATTTGCCTTACAATCATACTAAATTTTCATCCTTATTAGATTCCAACTCTTTTTTCTATAGCCACCATCTGATTTTACTTAATATTGCTGCTAAAATCGATTTACCATTAAACATAATTTTATTTATTTATTTTCTATTTGTATAATATCCATATTTAATAATATCAATGTTTATTTTATCCACTTCTTTTTTATCTTTTAAAAAACTTTTTTTTACATATAGCTTTCCCAATAACGTTTTTACTCTTACTTTTCAAAAACACAGGTTCAGTAGTTTCTTCTTGACAAAATAAACATATGATATCACTTTTCTTTTTATATGGCATATTTCCTTTTACTGATAATGTATCTATTATCATTCTCCACAAATTGACATTCTACTTTCTCATTACACCCTTTGCTCCTTATTTTTATAGCTTTAATTTTTCATCTGTTAGATTTTCTCATTTTTTTATCATTACATTCTTATACTTTTCTTTCTTTTTTCTATATCATCAATTTTTATTTTCCGCAAAAATGTTTTTTTTTCTTGGTAATATTTTATTTCTTCATTTGAACACTCTTTTTATATTTCATTCCTTTTTTACCATACCTCATAATTTATCATATATGTGTATATATCTATGTATGTATGCATATATATATATATATATATATATATATATATATGTGTGTGTGTGTTTTACTGCTAATCTTTCATCTTTTTCATTTATTCACTTCAATGCTTTGTACAAATATAATAAATAGCATATACCACTGGACTAATTAACACTAAAAACCTTTCTCTTTATTTACATACAAAACTCATCTTTTTACTGATTTTAATCTTGAACCCCATATAAATTAATATATATATATATATATATATATATATATATATATATATATATAAAATTTGTATGAGGTGTCACTCGTCTTTCACAAGCAAAGATGAACAGGCGGGGTAGTTTGTTTAAATGGTTTATTATGTAGAAACACATCAGGATGGATAGCAGCAGTACAAAATATAAATGAACTGATTAACTGACAGACTACATAGACATGTGTGCTTACATCTCAACAGCTTACTAGAAAATGGCAGCCAGGGTCTCATGTACTCAGTATTTATACACTATTGCAAGTGCCTAGAAAGCTTCTTAAATGTGCACATACATATTGATCTGCATCCTCCCTCTTTAATGAATTCCACACTTTATACTGACATCTGAAAAGAGAGACATGCATTTGTATGGACAATAAGAAATACACACAACACATATGTCCAAGTTACTGTGTATCTGGAATATGGTCTAGAAATGCCATCTGATCTAGTGATGTAGCAATCAGAACTGGGCTTAGAAAGAGGGACAGTCATTGGTAAACAGATTCTGGAGTTTCAGGATTCTTCTCAGGAACAGGGATATTTATTGAAACCTCCTCTGGATCTGGAACACTGGATAACTCACTTTGAGATATCAAGCCTTTCTTGCAGGTATGATACTGCAATACAGGCTTGGACACCGGGATCAAATATTTCTGATTCCACCTAAATTCTGTTCCTTGCAATTCCACAATGTACAATCTCAGCTCTGGACATACACTTTTTACAACTCCAATCTGATCAAAACCTTTAGATATCTGCATCCTCACCATCTCTCTTTCTTGTAATGGATTGAGCAGTTTGCTAGTTTTATTATAATAGGACTTCTGAGATAAGTGCTTCTTCAACAGATTGGCTTTCACTGATCTACTGCTCTTGACACATGGAACCAATAATTTGTTAGTGATAGGTAACGTGCTTATGGTTTTTCTCGACAGAAGTCTCTGCGCAGGTGATCCAAGATGTTTATTACAAGGAACATTTCTGAGATTTAACAGATTCAAGAAAACATCATTATTGTCTAATTTTGACTTCTCTAGTAATTGTTTTTTACTTTGAACTGCATGTTTTGCCAAACTATTTGACTGTGGATACTCAGGGCTACTCGTAACATGAGTAAAGTCTCACTCTTCGGCAAATCTTTTGAACTGTTGGCTTGTAAACTGTGTACCATTGTCAGAAATAACTTTGTGCAGATTCGACCATGGTAGTCCAGGAATCTGGTTTAGCTGAAGTGGTTCTCTGTGTTGATGTGGCTTAGTACTTTTACATACAGAACAAGATGAAAGTACTGTCTCAATATCAGGTGACATAGAAGGCCAAAGTACTAATCCCCTCACCCTTCTTTTGGGAGAGTCTTCACCTGAGTGGCCATGATGCAAAATAGTAATACACTCTTGTTGCAAGGATTCTGTAACAATCACTTTTGGACCTTTCATGATGAAACCATTATCAGGCAAAATGTCATATCTGTAAGGAAAATATGGTTGTAGGTCTATTGGTAAGCAAGATTGTTTTGATGACTTTGATTGAGAAAGTAGTTGAGCTTTTGAAGAACTGGATCTGAGGCTGTATGATTTCTAAGCTCATCAAGACGTGTGGAAGAAAAATTTCTCACTTCCATGACTTCAAAATCAAGTTTCTCATTTTCATGCTGTTCAGTAGTATTTCTGGGTGAACTGGATAATGTATCAGCAAAATAAAGAAGTTTGCCTTTTGTGTAGACAAAATGGAAATTATACTTTTGCAATTTGAGCATCATGCATGGCAATCTAGCAAGAACTGTATGCATAGGCTTTCTCAAAATAGTGGCTAGAGTTTGGTGATTTGTTTCAATCTGAATAGGTCTACCATAAATATAATCATGGAACTTTGAACATTCAAACACAATTGCCAAGAGTTCTTTCTCTGAGCATAATGCATTTCATTTTAGGTAAGAGTTCTCAATGCATAGGCTACTGGTTTACCCTCTTGAAGAATGACTGCACCAAGACCAAATTTTGAAGCATCACAAGAAAGAGTAACTGGTTTGTGAACATCAGAGTATCTGAGAGTTGGTGGACTGGCAATGTTCTATTTGAGGACATCAAATGCTTTTTGGTGTTGTTCTAACCATGACCAAGATACATCTTTGAATGTCAGCCCTCTAAGTGGTGCTGACCACTGTCTCAAGTCCTGAATGAACTTTCCTAGGTAGTTAACCATGCCAAGAAAACATTGTAGGGATTGAACAGTCTCTGGACCTAGCATCTCACAAATTGCAGTTTGCTTGGAAGGATCTGTTCATAAGCCTGAACTGGTAAATAAATGACCAACATAAGTGACTTCTTGTAGCCTGAATTTGCACTTCTGTGGATTCAGTTTAAGATTTACTTCACGTACTCTTTCCAGAACTTTCCTGAGGTTTCTGTCATGCTAAGCCTCACCATTACTTCTTACTAGTATATCATCTACTATAATAGCACACAGATACCCAGAAAAAAAATTTGCCCCATGGCACACTGGAAGACTTCACTGGCAGAATTTATCCCAAATGACATTCTCAAACATCTGTACCTGCCAAACACTGTACTAAAAGTGGTTAGCACTGAAGGTTTTTGATCAAGCAGTATTTGCCAAAATGAAATGGAGAATCCAGGGCCTCAAAACTCTACCATACACAGGCTAAAACCCATATCCCTCTTCTCTGTTTCATACAGAGCCTTCAGAGGTGACCTCTGTCTGGCATAAAAGGTGATCTCGGACCCCGCCTTGATGGGACTGCTACATATCCGCAAGTCAAGCTCCAATCGAGTAACACACACACACAGCCTCAACCTGGTCTGTGACATCAATAGGACTTGTTGGTGGGACAGATTTGTGTCCCAGAGACTCCCCCATCTGGGGAATAGATTCCCTCTCCACGTCAAGCAGAGTACCTCTTTACCCCTTTTTAAGTGCAACCTGGATAACTGGATGTGAAATAGAAATTGCATCCCTGGGATTCCACCCTTGTCCCTGATGAACAGGGGCATCGGGTGCCGATTTGTCTATACATGGGCTAAACTTTTGGCTAGGCTTATAAGGGCCTCAGGGCCAATAGTGTAATAACATCCTATGATCCTATGAACTCTTTGCACCCAAGAGAGAAAAAAACAGTTGCATTTGGCATGAGAGCAGTGACCTCTTTGACTGTACACATTGGATGATGAGGTTTTTTTCAGTGCTTTGCTCAAATCTCATGGATCAATACATATTCTGATATCATCTGAGCTTTTCTTATGAGATACGATTATGGAAGATACCCATTCAATTGGTTCATCTACTGGTCAAATTACACCTTGCTGCAACATTTTATCTAGCTTTGCTTTGACTTTGTTCTGCATGACTAGTGGACCTTTCCGGGCTGCCCTGTTAACTGGACTGACCTCTGGTCTAACTTCGTAGAATACAGAACTGGTAGCTTGCCTAGTTGGTCTTCGAAAAGATCAGCATAGGTAGGGAAGATAGACTGGGTGAAATTAGAACAGTGGTCTTTCAAACTAACATGCTGGACTTCCTTATTAAATGAAAGCAGTCCCATTTTCAAACTGTCTCTGAGGCCTAATAATGATTGTATGTTCCTTCTGACCACGTAAAATTGCAAGTCATAGCTGTTCCCAGCAGACTAACATGAATGCACTACTGAACCATCAGTTTGAATTTCTTCACCACCGTAAGCAACAAGCTTCACACACTTTGCCAGATCAAGTTTCTCTCCAACACATACTCTAGCAAATGCTTATGCTGACATAACATTGCACTTTGAACCTCTGTCAACTTTGACCTCTCTGGGTCTTCCATTTACCTTAAGAGTACAAAATACTTCATTCTTTGCCCACAAATGTGCTGCACTGATCATTTCATTAAGCACAAACACACCATCAACATAAAAAGTAGGGTCACAACTTTCTAATTGATCAACTTGTCTCTTTGAATGTTCTCTTTTAATAAAATAATGAACTCCTTTTAATTTACAAAATCTTTTGAAATTATTCCAGTTATTGCATTTGTTACATTGCTGACTAAAAGCTAAGCACTTTTCTGTTTTAGACTCATGATTTCCACCACAGTTATGACAGTTAACTATGAGGCTAGGTGAACAAGTGCCCTCACTCTTATGCTTGTTTGCTGACTCACCCTTGTGCTTCACTGAGACTGCACACTCTAGAATTTGTTAGAAAGGTACAGAGTTTACCAGTAAGTGTTTCAGGGGTTACAGTTACTGCCATGTACTTGGGCCTGATTCTTTTAACCACGTGCTGCATACTATCAACATTAGCTTTAGAAGTTACTGGAAGCATGCATTTCTCATTTGTAAGCATATTTGTGTGTTTTTCTGTAAGATGAAATATCTGGGAAATCTCAATGGCCTTATTCAATGTTAAATCACTGTTGCATAGCAAAATCATTCTCACAGCATCATCTTTAATACCACACATGTCTGTCTTTTATCAACTTATCCCTTAAATCACCAAATCTGCACGTTTTAGCTTTATTTGTCAAACCAGTTATATATTATGCAAAAGTTTCACCAGGCTTTTGGTCTCTTGAATAAAATAAGTGCCTTTCCATTGTAATATTCATTTGGGGGTTACACATCTCTCTAAACTTATGTTTTAGCATTTTTATATTTTAAGCATTTGGGGTCTTCCCTTGAATCAGCTGGTATAACTATATGACTGTTATCCCCCTCTCCTGCAAATACAGCAGGTGTACACACACAAGAACACTTTCTTTCTTTGGCTTCCAAACCAGCTAAATTAAGCAGAATAAATGCCTTTGTATGTGCATCTTTATCAGAAAATGCAGCTTGTATAAAAATATTGCTGCTCTTGCTCAAACATTCTCCAGTTCTCTGCAGTATTATTATCAAAGACAAGTGTAGCTGGTCTATGAAATCTTTCAGCCATGCCAACAAAATATGCCCAAACACACTGAAAATATGGCCTTTGTAATTATGTACAAGCATGCACACACGGCTAGTACTTGTAATAACATTAAAATGCACAATACACTCTTTGAAATACTGTACTTTGTGAAATATGCTTTGCAATGGCTGTATTTTGCGAAATAACTATACTGTAATACTGCACAAACATGCAAGCACTTCCTACACCGGATATTTCTAATGGCTTTAATTAATGTGAAAAAGTACTTGCTGTGTGCTACTTGTTAAAAAATGTAGTCATTTTCCTTATTTTATACATTTTATGTGATTTGGAATTTATTTCAAACATTTTCTGTAGCTATTTGACTATTTTCATCAATATGTCACAATTTCGGACATTTCATTTAACTAGAAGTTTGTTTAGAGCATTTTGAGTGCTTTGTTTTATATTTTGCAAATAAGAAATCATTTAAGTAAGCTTTGCTACCTGAAATTCATTTCTGATCTTTTTTTTATGAGTTATACGTGCAGTAGGGATTATCTATTCCTCTATATTGCTCTACCATTAACTGAATGCCTCTCAGTCTTGAATCTGGATCCCATTCTGACACCTTGTCACTTATCTTGTTTCACAAGTAAAGATGAGCAGACAGGGTAGTTTGTTTATATGCTTTATTATGTAGAAACACATCAGGATGGGTAGCAGCAGTACAAAATATAAATTAACTGATTAACTGACAGACTACACAGACATGGATGCTTACATCTTAACAGCTTGCTACAAAATGGCAGCCAGACTCACACTTGCTCAGTAATTATACACTTGTGCAAGCCTTTAGTAAGCTTCTTAAAGGTGTGCATACATATTGATCTACATGGGGTATAAGGCATTTGAGACAATTTTATATGAAATCTTATGGGTGATAAAAGAATATAATATAAGTGAGAAAGTTAGGAAATGCATGCCGGCATATAGTAATAATAAAGTAAAAATGCTTGTAAATGGTTGATTCTTGCCGCTTCATATTTTCTATTCATAATATCATGCACAATTTCTCTATCATTAATAATTCTTGATAACCCTTCTCCTTTATACTATATATATATATATATATATAAAATCTTTCAAAATACTTTCCATTTTAGTTTCAAATCTCCTTGTATTATTTTCTTAAAGGTCTTATCATTATTACTCAATACTATTGGCCTCCAGTTTTTTAATTGCCTTCTATTTTCTTTCTTCCATATATATATTTAGGCATTCCACTACATAGGTGTGTACTAGGCTAAACGCCCTGGAGCCTTTACAAGCCTAGCCCATAGAAGTACCCTGGCATAGTGCCACCTGACGTTAGTTCCCAGTGCCTTTATCAAGTAGAGCCACTGGAGTGATCCCCGGGGTAAATTTTCTATTTCTCATCCACTCATCAAGACTTGTCTTGAAGAGGTCCAGTGAGGTACTCTGCTTGACATATATGGGAAGTCTATTCCAGAGCATGGGCAGTCTCTGGGTTATGAACCTGTCCCTCCAGCATATTCTGTTGATTGTGGTAATAAGACTGAGATCTCTTGAGGGTGTGGTGTGGAGGGATTGTGATTTCTTTAGATGTAGCATTTCTAACAGAGCTGGGTCAGACATGGCTTTGTTAGTCAAGTAGAGATCACCTCTTACTAGATGAGATGAGACAGAGAATAGTTGGAGTTTTTTGAGTCTGTCCATGTAGGACATGTGTTTAAGGCCTAGGATCCTCTTTGTGAGGTACATTTGTGGCCTTTCCAGCTGTTGCATGTGTCTAGTGAGGTAAATGCCAAATGGGGCATTATACTCGATGATTGGCCTAATGAGGGAAGAGTAGAGAGAGATGATGACCTCTTTCTTCCTGGATGAAAAACCCTTGGTAATGAGATGTGCCACATAGAAGGACTTTCTGACCACAGTGGCCATATGGTGGTCGAAGGAGAGGTTGCTTTCAACCTGTGTCTCCAGATCTCTTATAATGCCTTCAGTGTTCAGTGGGCTCCCATCAATGTGGTAATTAGTGGGAACTGAGTTTTTCCCAAAGGGGATGATGGCACATTTTTTGGCATTAAGCTTAAGGCCATGGTTTTGACACCAGTCATTGGTCTCAGAGAGGCTTTTCTGTAGGATGTCTACATCACTTGGGGAGTTAATAATGGCTGCCAGCTTGCAGTCATCTGTGAACTTGGTCAGCCAGAGTCCCTCCACATTGGCCTGGACTTCTGAGAAGTAGATTCCAAACAGGAGAGGACCAGGACAGATTCCTGTGGGACTCAACTCATGACTGGTCAGCAGTCTGACCTGGAGTCCGCTACTTTCACACTGTGAGTTCTATGTGTGAGCCAATTTGCAACCCACCTAGTGATATAAGGGTTGATTCCTATTTTGGTGAGTTTATCAATATTTCCTGAGTGGGAAATGGTATCAAAGGCCTTGGCCAGTTCAAGGTAGGCTGTATGAAATGCCTTATCCTCATCCACAGCTCTGGTGACTGACTCAAAGAAGTCAACCAGGTTGAGCTGGCATGATCTACCTTTCACAAAAACATATTGCATGGGATCTAGAGTTTGGAGATTCCCTATATCCTTGTTAATTAGGTCCATGATGATGCATTCCACATCATGGACCTAATTATGTAAATATCAGACTCATCAGGCTAATGGGGTGATAATTCCCAGGGTCTGTAGTCCATCCCCCTTTATGAAGAGGGATGACTGTAGCAGTGCACCATTCGGTAGGGACAAAGCCTGAGATGAGACTGTGATTCAACAGGGCACACAGATGTGGTGCCAGTTCACTTTGTAGTTCATGTAGAACACATCCAGGGATATAGTCGGGTCCCATGAAAGCTGTATTCTTGGCTTTGGACAATGTAGCTTTAACCTGTGCTGCAGTAGTGCTGGGTGCCTGGCATTCCTCCAGTATTGTGATTGGTCCTATAGGGGGGAGACAGGGGTAAAGTTGGCACTGAATCTGTCAGCCAGTATGTTGGCAATATCTGTTGGCTCAGTATAGGAGGTACCATTGTACAGTAACTCAGAGCAAACCTAAGTATTGCTGTGGAGATTCTTGATATAACTATAGAAGGCTTTGTGGTTGTTTTTAGTGTCTGCTGCAATTATGCCTTCATAGCTGGCTTTAGAGGTTTTGATGACAGATCTTTATACATAAGAACTTCATTTAACTATTTATTAAAAAACTTTAAAAGATTTTTTTGCCAATCTCTTAAATTTTAAAACATTTCATACCCTATTCATCTGGTCCTACAGTCAAATCTATATTTACTTGTCCTAATACTTTAGCTCATATAAAGAAATCTGATTCTCCAATTTCCTTTCCTCTTTTGCTGTTAACTTACGTTTCATGTTATTTTCACAACTTTATTTTATTTCTTTAAACATTTCTTGTACATATTATACTACACTATTCATAATCTTTTCCTGAGTGCTTTCTATTTTACCTTTTACATTTTTTTATTTTTCTCATTATATTACCATCTTTCTTAATAATCTGCTTATGCAACTCAATAGTTCTT